>NC_079302.1:5303504-5607046 GCF_023638135.1 Falco biarmicus | reverse complement strand
TCACTTTGAAATGTTTAAGACAAGTGTGGAGTTGTAAACCCAATCTTTCCTACTGGAATCATCACCAAAGTTGCATTGTGGAAACCATGTTGACGCTACAGTTTGATCATATTCTCAGAGTCTGCAGGGCTCTCAGCATGTTTGCAGAATTGTTTCTGTATGTTGTGTTTACATGCATTGTGTAACTGTTCTCATTTTCTTGGTATCTGTAAGAAAATGTATGGCATTTTTGTATTCTCATTTCCTCAGAATCTGTCAGCTTTTGAATGTGACCCATCTGTTGGTGAGTGAATGGCAACTGTTTACTGCAGAATAAAGCATGTGCTAAAATGCAAACATACAGCCCACAGAAGCATAGAGCTAAGTTTAATTAGCTGAAGAGTTCATTTAAACTTCAAACTACCAAGTTAACTCACTAGTCAGTGGAGTTTATAATGTGTTTTTTCCTAGATGCTTGCTAGACAGGGAAGCTGATAATACTATATTTGTTGCTAGGTGATGAATTCTGATAACCTTTCTGCTCCTAGATCTATATATGTCTTATACACACACTCTGATATAGCATAACTCTTTATTTACTCCTCAATTCCTCAGCAGAACTACTACAAAGTTGCTAAGCAGCCATGTGTATAAATATATAACATTGTCTCACTTGAAAACTTTTGGCAAATCACATTTGCCAGAATGAATTCTCAGTTTGTCATGTTTGTAGCCATTAGCAAAGTGCAACACAAATGAGGGATATCAGTGTACAGAAGGATAGTGCTTTATTTGTCACAAGAGACTAATGCTTTAGAAGGGGACATGAGCTGGAAAAATGCACAGATTTAGTGTTGTTCTTTTTTAATGGGTTTATAACCAGAAGCAAAGTAAAGATTGACTGATTATTATCTTACCTCTTTAAACTTCATAAGCATTGCAATCATTGTGGTTATTCTAATGTGAAAGAAAAGAGACAGTTATTCAAACAGATATGCTAAGACTTCTGCATTTCGATACTGCAAAGTCAGGTGACAGTCTAGGAAATCTATATTGCTAATCCTCAGGGCAGTCAGCACAACATTTGCAGTTAATGGTACCTATACCAAGTCTAAAGAAAGAGAGAAGGGAGGATGAGAAATCTTGGGTTTTTTCGTCTTTTTGACTTGGAAAAATGAAAGTAAATATTAGATTTTTTTAAAATAAATTGATTGGGGGTAGGTCCGCCACTGAGTGACTGGCAATTTTCTTGTGTTGGCAACTATGATTGTACATGGAATTCATGTCGTTTTAGAGAGAACTGTAATTTATTAAATCTGAGAGTACACGGTAATACAATTTTAATTACACATTGATTACCAAGTCAGTGTTGTAATTACTGGGTGGTAGGCCAGCACCTTGTCTCCAGGATGATCAGCATATGAAATTACATATGATGCTTACAAGAAATAATATAAAAACTATATCACTTGAAAGAACATTATTCACTAGGGGTATTCTGGTGTCATTAATCTCCACACAGGAGATGTTCTGTTTTCATTTTTTGTGTAATGCTTTTTTTCTACAAACGGTCCCTGTTGTGGGTGTTCATATCTGGGATGTTGGCTCGGATAGCTTTTCGTTGCACCCTTTTGTCGACCTTGAGGTTTGATGTAAGGAAAACTACTTGTTGTTCACAGCTTTCTGCAGAAACTGTGAGTTATTGGCCTGATCCATATTCCTGGAGCTGACAAAAAAACCTTTGAGTTAAACACTGCGTTGATCTCAACCTTAGCTTATAGTTGCATTGATGCAAACTAAGCTGGTCACGTCAAAAGTGCTAAATGTGCAGTGCTAAATGAAAGTGGTTATTCACCTTTGGAAACCAGCAAGCAGCTAAACGGAGCTACCAACCGTAGTGTACATTTGAGATGTAGACTGTGTTAAGTAATTGACATGGCCTTTTGTTGTCATTTGCTTCATATACAGTGCTACTTTTTAAAATGTGAACATGTGTAGCAACGCCACCCATTTAAGTAGCAAATGTGAATAGTAGTGTCTCCTGGCTCATCGGATAATCACTACAGGGCTGTAGTCTTACCTGTTGTTTGTTCCCCGCCACGCGCCCCCCCCCCCCCCCATATTATTTTTTAGTTATTAAAATGAAGCAGAAACTTCAGTAGTCTGACATTCTTTCCTTGGTTTATCTATATAAACAAATTTCAGGTTGCTTATAAGTGATCCTGACTGACAGAATATAGTTTCCCTTAGGTCAATTCTTTTGTGGAAGATGCCAAAGCCTGTCTTTCTTTAAAGTATAAAAGCCTGTGTTTGATGTGAATAGAAACTGTTCTGGGAATGACTGTGCAGAGCAAGATTACATGGTGCAATTTTAATTACATTGTTCTCAGCAGTGCTACTTGTCTGATCTTAGTGTGAGAGTCAAAATTTGAACCAAGGTTATTTGGTTCTGTAACTGTTAGTCAAGCACTGATATTGTTTGAAAGAGATGATGATAAGTTTAGCAAGTTTAAAATCCAGCAGTTTTAGGAGGTGGCTTTCCTCATTAATCTCAGAAGTTTTGTACATTAGCAGACTGCAATTAAGCAGTTGGTTGTCCCATGGTTTATAGAATGATCTGTGTCTTGGAGTTGGCTTGATACTTGAGTAAAACAAAAGCTTAACTACTAACTAATATTGCAAATTTAAACACAATTTAGATTTTATGAAGGCATTCTGAAAAGCTATTCATGAAGTGTGTCCCAGGGCTATATTTTAATAACCTGATTTTTAGACTGAGGACTGAAAAGGAGTGTAGATCTATTGTTTGTGCATTTGTTGGATATGTGTAGAAAAATTAACTTTCTACTGGTGACTTACAAAAAGATTGAGGGAACTCGCTTGAGAGAACTTGGTAAAAAGCATTAAGAGAAATTGTTATTTCTCTGTCAGGTTCATTGATGGGGAAGATGAGAAGGCAAAAGTTTTCACCTGGAAACAGGAGGAACTTTGTTTCAGTTTTTCACTGGGAAAGTTGAACAATCCACTGAATAAATGGTTTGAGCGGATCTTCAGGCATGATATTACTCATTCAGCAGCTGGGAAAATAGGCCAGCAACCTACAGTATCCATTTTGAAAGGAAAATATTACACAGTGGATTTATTACTCGCTCTCATTTCCTTTTATGTATTGTAAATGATGCGTCATTCTCTATTTCTGAAGCAAACTCCTGCCACTGAGTGTTATTTGGAAATTAGTTGCACATAGCACAAGCTGAAAGCTTTATTCCTGTGGATGGCTTTAAAGAAAACTTTATTGTATATCAGGAAAGACTTTTATATGATTATGAGTCCGGGCAGCTGTATGTAGATGTCCATGTGTGTATGTATATTTGGTCGTTTGGTTGGGGTTTTTTTGGGTTTTTTTTTTACATTTCCTAGCATGTAGTGACTGATAGTTTGCTTCTTATCAGAGTCTTAAGGTTAGGAAGCAATCTAGGAAACTTACTGTTGACTTACAGATTAGTTGTAATTTCACACAGATGGTGACACCAAGATCCAAGATTGAGAAGATGGAGGCATTATTGCCTCTGTCGCAGTATTTGTTGGTAATGGGTAAAAAGAAATTTGAATTGATAACTTATTAATGTAAAGCTCTTGCACTTTGACTTCTTGTCTCAACATACTGGTACAACAAGAGAGATGTATTAGGCAATATTCTTTCTCCCATCTCTGGAAAAAAACAAGTGTATAAGGGTGCAAGTGACTGCCATGGTATAGGACAAAATATTTTTTATAATAATAATTTCTTCTTCCATCCTCAAATCACAGACTTATTTGTGCTTCTCACTGAAAGAGCAGGCTAAGCATCCACTCCTCCAGTGAGGCCCAATATTTCATTTCTGTCATTTAATAAGTTTTCATACTAATAGCCAAAATTTCAGGCAAACCTAAATGTGTGCATAATTCAGTGAATCTTCTGTTAATCTAATAGTATATTATAATTTCAATTAAATTAACTTAAGACTCATAGAAAAATCATCTTAGCTGAGCATTGACAGAAGCTTGTCCCATTAAAAAAATAAAAGAAAATAAAAACCCCAAGAAGTTATGACAGATCACATTAAGAAATGACAGATCACTGTAATTATAACAAGCCGACCTTGAAGACAAACAGTTTTAATTGTGAACTTGAGGGAAAATATCCCCATGACCTGTGGCTAATTGTCTAGTTAACTGAAAACCCTTACTAAATAAATTTGTGGCTTTGGAAGCATTTTAAAGACATACTGGTGTAAATAAGGTACTTTCTGTGCCGGTTGCACAGTAGTTATTTCCTTGTGAGTGATTGCTTGTTGTTGCTTTTTGACACCTGCTGGCAGAAATTTGTTTACATCGTTAAATCTCCTGGGACACTGTTTCTTCCCCTTTATACAACCTCAACTGATTAGTTTTCAATAAATTACATATATCAAGAAATTTGATTTCGGCAGCAATTAGGGTGACTGCTCAAAGATCAAATGTGTCTTTGTGCAGAAGCCAAGAAAATTCATGGTCAGTAGTATACTGCCACTTCACGCTTGTTCAGCCAGCGTTCAAAGGAAATTATCCATTATATCCCACTGGAAATTCCTGTACAAACAGAGACTTCTGTCCCATCTTTCTCCACTATAGTATACAATTAATTTCACATCGACAAACTTCTCACAGCAATGTGCAGAGCCGCAACATATTCAATACATTTGAATGCCTTTCATTCTGTCTGCTTGTGTCTCAGGCTCAGCCAGTGAAGATTTTGTTAAGAATCTAAAGTTAATTTCATCTTGTGTTCTGCTGGGGGTTTAGCAAAATGTTATGTAAATCTGCTAAAATGGAATAATATTGATCATTTGCATTGCAATGGGAAACTCTTTCACTGAAACTAACAAAGTTAAAAAGTCTTTTCTACATATTGCTTCTGGGTTTGGGGTCATTTGGACTGTTCAAAATCAATGCGGTGTTAATAGTGAAATGTCATGTTCCTCCATAGATGTGACAGTTCCTTTGAGACTGTAGCTTCACAAATGTAGTATCAGTTTAAGTGTCCTCTGCATTTACAAAGAGACAATAGCCCCATTTAAACTGAACTATATGTTATGCTCAGAAGATCAATGACTGATATAACATCTAGGTTTTGATTTTTATATTTTTCTTCGGATACAGTGACTGACATCATATTTTTGTGAAATAGTAATTTATCTGTAGGGCTTAGAGTGGAAGCTATAGTATTACTGTGCCTTATAATGCAGCCACTGACCCAGGAGATCAGTCAATAATGTGTCTACATTGTAATGAATAAGTCAAGATAACTTCCAGCAGAGAACAACTCATTACAACTCCTTCCACTTGATTAGATTTTTGCCCTAAGTGAGACAACAGACAGCAAAATGATGTGTGAAGGTATCATGTAATGTGAGTCGGTGAAGTCTGCTGGGGGGAGGAGGGAACACCTTCAGTTTTGACTGTTGTGTTTGTATTTTCCTGTAATTTCAAGCAGCCAGAAACTGCTGATGGAGCCCTGTTGGTAGAATAAATTTGCTGAAGAGCATGAGATGCCATCAAGAGATCACCTTCCTGGAAAGATCTTCCTTTCTAGGAGAAAGAAAAGAGGGGGGCATGGTGGAAAAAGGCAAGAAGCAGCGACAAATTTGCTGACAAAGCTAGGAATCCTTGAGTTTGGTGCTGATGGAGCCATTTTGCTCACATAATGTTCCCTGAAAATACTCACTGGAATCCCAAACAGCAACCCTAGCACTGCAGAGCTAATATATTTTGCTTCAGTGCTGGGCTGATACAAGTTGTGAGGCTTCTGGTTTTAGGGCTGGGTTGTTCAGCTCTAGCTTAGGGTACCTGATGTGACACTCGTATCTAGGCAAGTGGTGTTGCGATGTGCTGGGAGAAAGGAGGCAGAGCTTGGTAGATGTGAAAAGATGCCAGAGTCCAGTGTTGGGCATAGCGGAGAGCAAGGAGAGAGAGCAGAGCATTGCTAATGTGGGTCTTCAGTGTGGAGCGAGTTGCTTGTTCTGGAACCACGCATTGTACCCATTACACAAAGGCAGAGGGAACCTTCACTCTAGTATTGCTTACGGCTTGGGTGAGCTGTGCTACAGAATTTCAAATTGTAAACAGTTTTCCCAGCTCTGCTAGGACTGTTGGTGGTAGCCAGGTAATGCAGGAGAGGGACCAATATGATTCTTCCAGTGAAAATGTCACAGCTGTTACGGGCTGCAGCTGGGCAAACCCTCATCTTTCTTGATCTATGAAAGCTTATCTGCTCTCTGTGATATATTTTTGCTATGCATTTTAACAGCACAGAAAAAAACCCTGACTATTAATAAGTACCATTTATATTGTGGAAGGGTATTCTCTGAAGGGCAGGTACGTATGCTTTAGTGCCCACTGGATGAACTGTTGGCCTAATTTTTGCATTTTAACAGGGCTATGCACAAATCTGGTCACCACACAGAAATTGCACAGAGATGTTTTCCCGTTTAGGTAATCAGTTTGTTTTTTGTAGACATTATACGTGCATGCAAGTATAAAGTCTATTGTTTAGTACTTGTTCTTCCAAAGTAATTAAGTATAGATGTGTATTTGTATTAAGTAATTCTTGTTATATTTTGATGAACATGGTACCATTACTCATGTTTCCTCCGTTTTTTACTACCTGGATGCTAAATAAGTCATCATTATAATTTACTTCAGGGCCACAAAAAGACATTATACAGGTACAAGAGAATCATAAACATGTAGTGGGAGATAATAATGTACTATTGCTTCCTGGATTTTAAAAAACAACAAAAAAAATCATTCTGTAGCAATTCTGCTACAGGGCTAGAATTTAACATTAAAATGTTTAAAAAAACCTTCAAAAGGGATTTCTTAACATTCACTTTAAAAATTTTCTTTAAATGTTCAATAAGATTTTTTTTTTTTGTGCAAAGTGGTTTATAGTTATGCTTGCAGCTTTTCTAAGCCACAAATCTATTATTTCTAAAGCACTTTTAGGTATGAAATAACGATAACCCCTTTATCTTAAGGATCATCCTTTCTGACTTAACTGTTGACAATGTCTTGTCTGGACTTTAGGCTGCTCCAAAAGTGTCACGGGGCAGCATTGTTCTCTTTCTGTTTTTTCCTTCTGCTCTTCAGGTATTTTTGCAGAAAATCAGCAGAAATAAACATGCTGTGGGCTCCCTGCCAGAACCCATGTTCCAGAGATGATGTTGAAGGCATCTCAAAGGAAGGGAGAGAAGCTGTTTCTCCTAATTGACAATATTGTTGGCTTGAAAGGCAGGATTTCTTTTGTTTCTCAGCTTCCTTTGCCATTAGCCATTATAATAGTTTCCTCTTTTGTTCTTGGATGGATTTAGGTTGTCCATATATGTTGGTTCCAGATAAATTTCTTCTACTTCACATGGACATAATAATTAATCTCTTGAAGACTCATAATACTGCGTTGCTATTAGTTTGTGTTGGGCTGCTATATGACACCCTGTACCAGAGTCAGGCATTTGACAGTGTGACGAATGCTGTCACATGGTGGCCTGTTACCATCTCCTTAGTTAGCTGCCTGCAGCCAGCATCAATGTTCATTGATAACAAGAGCTTTGCTAGGTCATGGTACTTTATGAATTTTTATATAGAACAATAGCACTCAGAAGCATTTCCATTTGCTTCAGCCATCACTTTTCTCTCTTTGTAGTTAATGAAGCTCAGCTTTGTCAGTTTCTCTTTGACTTCTCTATTTTACTAGTATCATTGAGCATGGATGACTTTTTAGCAGAACTGAGGGAACCCTGCTGGGCTGGAGAGTTGTTGCCTTTGTGCAGCTATAAAGTACTTTTCTTGCATCTCTAGACCTCTGACAGGTACAGCTTCCAACTTGTGGTTTCAATATGATCTAAAGTTATTTGTTAAAAAGGATGAGAAAAAATACACAGGATAATATTCACATGATGGTGTAATTCCCTCATTTGAACAAAGCTAAGTTGTTTATAAAAAGGTTCCTAAACTTCATCAATAGAGTAATTAAGTATGTGTTTGGTGTGTATTTTCAATGTGAAATTTCTTCACTGAGGAACCATTTGGTTGCTAGTTATTAGCTAACATGAAAATAAGAATACTCCTACATAGAGACATACAGAGTAAGTTTTTGTGTGCTTATAGACAAATATGCATATTTAATCAGAATCATCTGTAGAGATTTTGTCAGATAGAAGATTATGTATTCTGTATTCTTGTTCAAAACAAATTAAACTTCTGAGCATTAAAATTGGGGAAAAAAATTACTCTGATAGAGGGCTATATCAGTCTAATATATGCTTTTGAATTTAAGAAATCTGTTTCAGCTTGTTTTCCTTTCATATAGTTTACAAGAAATCTAACTGCTAACCTTCCAATGTTTTAAAATGATACTCTTTAAAACATCTGTGGCTCATGATCATAAACCTCACAGTTGTGTCGAACCCTCACATATGTATATTGTAACAGTGAGAATGGGATGCACTAAAATTATGAATCCCAGGAACTTGAGATTTATTGCTGAGATTATAAAGGGTAGTAGTATTTCCGATTACAACTTCAGTTTCCCATCATTACAGTAATGGACTTGGGATTTTGCACAAAACTCCTTTTTACAACAGGTCCCTTGATAATAACAAGCCCAAAGTCAGCGATTAAAGCCTTGACATGCATGCAGATATTACTAATAATGAATATTGCTTGATGCACAAAAATATTATGCACAATTCATATGTGAATGAGCTTTCTTACAGAAAGGAGTAAAAGTCTAATATAGGAGGCTGAGAAATGAACAGAGGGTGATGAGTGACACGCACGTTGTTTTTTTTCACTGAGAGATGCTTGGCAGTGTTTTCATTTTGCTTGTGTGGAGTTTTGGAGCCTGTCTCATACCATGTGGCATATTAAGCACAATAAAGATGTTCATTTGGCAGCTGGAGCATGACTAGGAACATCAAGAGAGTCACATATGCATCCGTAAATGAGGAACTCCACCTTCATGTAAATAAATATTAGATCATTGTTTTAATTACCTATTGAGTTCATGACAACGAGATACTATCACTGGTCACGTCTGGTGTAGCATTACAAAATTTTAGTTTAGGGCTACAGCTGAACAGTTGCTGTTATTAATTTTTTGCACTGCTCTAGCACCTTGAACACCAAACATGAATCATTTTGTTGCAAGTGCCGTACCAACACGGAGGGAACAAGTGGTCTTTGCTCTGAAGAGCTTTGTAAGCTTGTAAGTAGTTAGACTCCTTAGGCTATAACACAAGGTGAGTGTGCGGTAGGATATGGGAGCTTTTAGTGTGTGTGGCCACTCTCACCGGGCTGCTATTTATCCAGTCTGTTATAACGCAGCTGGGTCGTATGAATAATATTATTTATTCACCTCACGGCTTTCCTCACACCTAATCTGTCTGACAAATGCATAAACATTATAAACATCATCATACATCATAAGGATCATACGTCATCACGGTTGCCAAGCAGCAAAGTGTTGTGTATGGGGAGACCACCTTTTCATTTCAGGCAGACTGCCAGATGGTTTGGTCTCTTTTCTCCATGAATCTTGGCAGGCTCCTTAGAGCATGCACTATCCATCCAAGTGACATGCATTTTGGTAACTATTTTTGATTTGTTGGTGCCTTGGGGATTGTTTAAACACTAATCTGAAAAAAAATCTTGGAAGAACTCTTTGTAATGGAATGTTTTATTTCTGAAAAAAAAAAGACATCCATACCTTCTTGAAACCTGGTACTTTTGATCATTTAGCTTCTCAGTGGAACTGTCTGAGCTGTTTTCTGTTTTCCTGCATGTGCTTGTTCATCCTGTACTCAGAACTTCTCAGTCCCATGCTCAAATTTCCTTCAGTCCTCGGAAGAGAGTTCAGTGTCCAGGGCTCAGCTAGATGAATAAGCTGTGTAGTAAAGCACAGTGATTAATTAACTGCATTTTTGTAGTTTTTCTTTTCTTGAATGAACCCCACATATATAGGCCTAATATAGACCTGAAAGGACAGGGACATTAATTGAATCTAGAACCTTTATGTGTAGAAAAGACTTAAAGGTGCCACCTAGTCCATCCTCTTGATTTAAAGCAGGATCAGGTACTGAGACCAGTCTTGAGTGAGCTTTGGATTAAGTTGGCATTCCATTAACCTAGTGTTAAAATCCTGCAATCGTAGGTATTCAGCATGTCCTCAGCACCCTCTTTTAATGGTCAGCTGGAAAGATTTCTTCAATATCTGTCTGAACCTTCCCACAACTGATACCCACAAAGCCCTCTCTAGCTTCTTGTTATACTAGTTAGTACTTGGAGGACATGAGGAGTAATTAATCACTCTTTTACACTGAGATTTGTACACAGGCTTTGTGTACAAAACAAGTTTTCCTCACTTGAGCATAAGAAATAAAAATTCTATTTGTCCTATATTTAATAGGCTATGCTTTTTTAGAGCATAGGAAATGTGTAGGTTGGTTTAAGAGGTGTAGTGCCACAGGTGGGAAACCTGAGTAAGCTGAAACTCTTCAGGTCTCTCCTGAGTGCCTGGCAGTGTGGGAAAGTTTGGTCAGTGCCAGGGCCAGGTCCTTAGGCTATGTAGCTGCTACTGGAGCCTGGTGCAAGCAGCTCAAGTATTGTAATTTTTTTGGTATCATTTGACAGGAGCCATCTGAATTTAAGGAAGCAAATGGTCCCAGTGGGTGACATCATGACAATGACTGGGAATGCAGTGCAATCTCATGCAATGTTCCCTGGTCATCCCAGTCCAGGAGACGACGTCATTCTAATAACGTATATTTGCCCCTGACTTCAGGGTACGGATTTTATCTAAGGCTACAGTTCCCCTCCACTCTCTTTAACAACTGGCTTCAGTTCCATCTCTGTTGGCCCTTGGTCCAAATAATCTTCAATGTCCTCTATCCTTATGATCACTTCACCTACTTCCACTCACTTCTAATTCTCTCCTACATATCAGTACTTCTCAGCGCCTTCCCATTTTCTTTCCCTCTCCTTGCTATTAACCTTGTCAAATACTCTTGTTTCTGTGGTAGAATTGGGAATTGAAAGCATCAGTGCTTTTGGATGAGATATGGTAAGAAAACAGTTTCCCACTTTTAAACAACTCTCCTTCTGCCTTTATTGGAAAAAGTTGCAGGGTTTCATAAAGCAAGGTCAATAAATGAGAAAAACATAAAAGGTCTAGAAGTGTCAAATTCATAACTCCAAGGAAGCATAGAATATAGATCCAAATATTTCTCCTGGTTCCATGTGTTGAATCTGCATGCAGTCTTTGAATTTCTGCAATGCGTGCAGATGGCAGCAATGCAGGAACCTCAAGCTTTGTGAATGCCGAGGAGCAAGGTGGCAGAAGTACACTCCCAGCTAGCTTCTCCCCTCTTTTTGAAGCATGACACAGTGTGGCGTATTCTTGAATGTGACCCGTAGTGTTTTGCTGGGTGATGCTGTAGTTCTGAACTATGACGTTTATATTTGAGTAACTACTTTATCATAGGTTTTTTAGACTTTAAATATATTTTTTTACTTTTTACTCCTGACATAATTAATTTCTCAGAGAGTGATGCCAAATTTTCCAGTTGTAAGACTGCAGATCACCAAAAGTTTTTGAGTATGAGAAGCACATATTTATTCACTATAACAAGGTACCTTCTTAGGACCTTGTTTCATTGTTGTTTGGGTGGAGGCTTTTTTGTTTCATTGTTGTTTGGGTGGAGGCTTTTTGTTTTTTGGGGTTTTTTTGGGTGGTTGGTTGTTTTTTTTCCATGGGAGCAAAAGAATAAGTTAATCTACTCATAATTCATAATTCATCAAGGCTATAATCTATACGCTGATTAGAATAGACAGTTTCAACTTCCCACATTTGTGGTGACAGGAGAACGTTTTTCTTTTTTTTTGTGGGTTGATAGCTTTAGGAGATTGCAGTGAATCTCTTAAAATGCCTGTCATGTCACCAACGTAAATTGCAGTGGGTGGTTTTACACCAGGAAGGTCTTGCTGACTGACAGCCTTCTGTCAAAACCCCACTGTGAGCACAAGACCCTTTCTGCAAGGGTTCCTGGTCATGGAGAGCAGCACGGGCAGCACAGTCTGAGCACTGTGAAATTGTTCTAACCTGCTACTGCTCCCAAATTCTGTGTTTTTTCCCCCTGCTTCCACTGTAGGGTAAGACTTTGCAAGCAGGGGTCTGCGGCATGACAGACTGAGATAGGTTTGTCTGGAGGGATCGGAGTATCTGAAGGGAGAGAGCTTTTTGTTTCTTTTTTATTTATAATCCCTCTTGCTTTCAGCAAAATTCAATGAAATGGCAAATGAGCTGATGAAAGTCTGGTTTGTTATCCCACTGTGACTCCAAGGATAGTTTTCTTGCCCTCAAGTAAAGCAGAGGAAATGGGAGCAGCTTTTAGTTAAAAATGTGTAAGCAAGCCTAAAAGTTCTGCAGAAGCAGATCCGTCAGGTGCTGGGTTAGTTTTTGTGCAAGAGACTGGCTAATATAGAGCTCGGACTCCTCTCAGAGGAAACTCCTGCACAAATTCACAGAATCACAACTTTGTTCTTTTAAAATCCCACTTCAGGTTCCTAATGGCTTTGTCAGTGTGCGGGCTGGGTGGGGCTCAGGGCTCTGTGAGGAGAGGCGGGGCAGCCGCGAGCTGGACAGCGCCAGTTCCAGCAGGTTCCAGCAGGTTCTAGGCGGTTCCAGCTGGTTCTGCAGCTGCCTCACCAGAGGGCGCGCCTGAGCTCATTAGCGCTGCTGGTGAGGACGGGGCAAAGCGCTGCCTGGGCGTGAGGCGTGAGGGGAAAGGTGTGAGCGGGAGCGAGCAGCGTGAACCCGGGGCGGAGGGGGAGCGGGAGGAAGGGCTCCATGCGCCGGAGCGGGATCCCCGCGGCTCCGGGAGGACCCCGCGCAGGAGCAGGTGGGTATGTCCCGAGGGGAGCTGCAGCCTGTGGAGGGGACTCGCGCGGGGGAGAAGTGTGAGGAGGAGGAGCCGCAGAGGAGCCATTAGGTACCGGCTGTGACCCCCCTTCCCCAGGCCCCCGCTCCCGGAGGGGAGGCAGAGGAGCTGGGCATGAAGGAGTGAAGCTGGGCCTGGGCAAAAGCACGGGGAGGGAAGGCTTGGGTTTAATTTTGTCTTTTTCTCACCCTCCGAATCTATTTTAATTGGTGATTAATTAATTTTCTCCAAGTCAATTCTGTTTGGCATGTGACGGTAATTGGCAAGCGATCTCCCTGTCTTTATCTTGACCCACGATATTTTTCATCGTGTTTTCTCCCCTGGTCTTGATGAGGTGGGGGAGTGAGAGAGCGGCTGGGTGGGTGGCTGGGTGCACCCCAAGGTCAAGCGACCACTGTCAATTTGGCAAATAGTGTCCCATGTCTTGTGTTCTGTTTCTTATTCTGAAGTTTGAGCATTTGAGGTTTTTGCTTTTGGCCAATTCTTAATTTAACATGTCTCATCAATATTCATCATAAAATGAGGTTGTATTGAAGTTCTGGAACCAGCAACAGTTCTTTTTCCCTGTTGTGGTTTTTGTGATTCAGTCCCAGTGAATGTCCAGGGAGGAAGGATCTCCATGAGGTCCTCTGGTAGCCCTTTCTTCAAGTCTGGAAGTAGTTGCAAAATCTGATGGAATTTTGGTGAAATGTGGCCATCTGCTATGAGATTCTGTCTGTGCTTCAAGACCAGTTATAGAGATTAAATAGTCAGGAAAAGCTTAGGTATTGGCCAGACGGTGAGAGAATCTGGGATTATTTTTTTTCCTTTAAAAACAACGATCCAATACAGGAAGTCTATACAATTAATTTAAACAATTATTCAGAGTGCTTTATTTGCAGTAAAACCCCATTGTCTTTGATCTTCTGTAGTTTGTATCCCTGTCTGTATTCCTTTCTGAATGTGTAATGCAGTTTTTAAAGATTCAATAGAAATGAAGTGTAAAAACAAAATAGTGATAACATACAGGTAAGTCAAAAGTCTACACTGACTGTAACTCAAGGAGTAGATGGGGAGTATAGAACGTATTGTCTAAAAAAAAGAAAGCCATTCTCATGCAAATATATTGTTCTGAGATGTCAAAACCTGAAAAATTTACTTAGCAATTACAAGTTTGTGGTGAAGGCCTCTTAATCATATTAGCTGGTAGTTACATCACTAATATTTTCTCAAATATTTTGTGCAAAGTGAAATCTACTGCAGCTGGAGAAGAAAAACTTGAGGCAAAGTCTCAAAACTTTGTACTTGAGAGACATTTTCCTCTTTATGTCAGCATTCCTAAATATTTTACATCTTTCACGTAAAGTGAAACAGTATTGTTGGCAGCTGTGGTTGTAATTAAAAGTTCTCAATCCTTAGCTATACAAACAGTACAGCTCATGCAATATATCACAATCCTGGTAGTTCGTAAGAAATGTTATAGTTTGGTTTTTCTGTTAAGTAACACTTTTGCAGTAGACTGAGGTTGAATATTCTGTAAACAACCGCTTCCAAGCATAAGGATTTACTGTATATCTGAAACCGTTTTGCCAGCAGAAGAGCCTTTAGAGATCCTGGGTTATGATGAAGAAGTTAATAAGGACTCTACTGCCCGATTTGTAGAACTAGGTGTGCATTCTGTGCATTTGATTTGAGTGATCACAAAATGTTCATGTCCAGAGTGTTTTGTTTACCTCCTTCCTCCCCAATTAGCATGGTCAAAATCTCTTCATCCTTCTGAAAGCGCATATTCATAACATTTGCCTATGAATTATAGTAACACAAATATAAAGCTTCTTTGAAATGTTTTCCCCTTAGATTGGGAGACATTTCTTCCTGAGATCTGTAGACAAGCCAATAACATAAAGATGTTTGAAGTCTATGTTCCGAAGTATATACTTATAATTGTGTTTTTTCTTTTTTTTTCTTTCCCTCCCCTAGTGGAATTTGATGACTGCAAGGGGAATAACAAATTGAACTTCGAAGTTTCTAACCCAGACTTTAAGGTGGAACGTGACGGGTCTTTAGTTGCACTAAAGAATGTATCAGAAGCTGGCAGAGCCTTGTTTGTCCACGCGCGGTCTGAGCATGCTGAGGATATGGCAGAAATTTTGATTGTTGGAGCAAATGAAAAACATGGTGCATTAAAGGTAAGATAAATATAAAAGATTAGAAGAAAGTGCCAAGGGGATAGAATCTTTTAAGTTGGAAAAGGTGTTTGAGACTGGCAAGTCCCACCGTTAACCTAGCACTACCAAGTCCACCAATAAACCGTGTCCCTAAGCGCCACATCTATAGGTCTTTTAAATACCTCCAGGGACAGTGACTTAGCCGCTTCCCTGGGCAGCCTGTTCCAAAGCCGGACAACCCTTTCAGTGAAGGAAGTTTTCCTAACATCAAATCTAAGCCTCTCCTCGTGCAACTTGAAGGCATTTCCTCTTCTCCTGTTACTTGGGAGAAGAGACCAACACCCACCTGCCTACAGCCTCCTTGCAGGTAGCTATAGAGAGTGATTATGTCCCCCCTGGGCCTCCTTTTCTCCAGACTGAACACCCCCAGTTCCCTCAGCCACTTCTCATAAGACTTGTGCTCCAGACCCTTTACCAACTTTGTTGCTTCTCTCTGGACACACTTCAGCCCCTCTACGTCCCTCCTGAAGTGAGGGACCCAAACCTGAACCCAGTGTTTGAGGTGAAGCCTCACCAGTGCCAAGCACAGGGGGACAGTCACTGCCCTGGGCCTGCTGGCCACCCTGTTCCTGATACAAGCCAGGAGGCTATTGGCCTCAGCCACCTGGGCACACGGCTGGCTATATATTTACATGTGCCATCTAGGACTGTAGGCTGTTTTAATCTGTAAGCAGAGATTAGAATCTGTCTTCAGTCTAGATATTGCTGTAACATTTTAGCCCTTAGTTTAACTTAAAATAGAAATTTGCCATCTTTTGAAAGATGTATTGCATCATCAGGTGTAAATGCTAAACATTCATAAAGAAGTGATTCAAATGAAAGGACTCAAGTGTCAAAATTGGCTGGTTCTTCTGATGTACATTATAACAGATAACCACAGTTTGGCCACAACTGAAAATGGAAAAACACAGTCTAATTGTGTAATTTAGAATTTACAGAATCTTCATGTTCACTCAAAGTCTAAGTGTCTGAGAACTAAGTCTATGTTGTGGAATTTAAATTTTCATGTAGGTCTGCTTATCTGATTTTGTTATGTGTTAACTATAAACACCTGCACACAAATAGCAACAGATATTTAAACTTTGTCTCTATGCACTAGTATTTTTTGTTCCACCCTGTTCACTGAATGTGTCCCTTCTTTTCCGCTTCTGAATTTCAGTGTAATACTAACCCCTTACTATGGGGGGAAAAGTGCTTCACTAATTGATAGAATTGTTTACTTCACACCCATGAAAGTGTAACAAAAAGAAATGTGAGATAGCCTTTGCTTCTGTGTCATGGCATTTAGGTGAGAGGCAGGCAAGGCAGTGGCTTATTAAACTGTTAAGCCTGCTACCTTCACAGAGCTATAATTTCAAGGAAGTATAAAGAAACCATGACAAAAATGACTGATCTGTTGTCTTATTTTGGAATTTAGGCTTTCAGCTGCCAGCATTCTCATATATCCAATAATAGCTTAGTATAACTTAAGTCTTCCATTTAAAAAAGTTAGCTTTAGGGGAAAGGTTGAACAAACCCCTGTCCATGGCTGAGGAAATGTTTTGATCTGCACTTTAAGCAGAATGTGACGTGAATATAGATTGCTAGCAGGAAAATACCAGAATGTGTAACTGCAGAGAGCTGATCAGAACACTGAAATAGAATTGAATTGTATTTAAATACGCTGTTTCCTCACAAAGTTAAATTTTAGCAAAGTCATACTTCAGAGAGTCTTTTACATGGTGGAGCTGTGGATTTAGGACCACGCAGTGCCAAATTCAGTGTAGGAAAGCTGCACTTGCTGGAGTTGGGCATTCGGCTGTCCTGTGTCTCAGACTAGTAATGCATTCTCCTTCTGATGCATTCACAAGAATGTTCAAATTTTGTTTTCGCTCCAGGTTTTGAAATCTTAGGAACAGTTTCAAAATGGGAATTTTCATCTCCAGATAGAAGTTACTGAAACCACATAGGAGTTTGAGACATCTCTGACAGGTTGTCTGAAGT
Source organism: Falco biarmicus (assembly GCF_023638135.1). Taxonomy (NCBI): domain Eukaryota; kingdom Metazoa; phylum Chordata; class Aves; order Falconiformes; family Falconidae; genus Falco; species Falco biarmicus. The sequence continues at coordinate 5,589,861 of NC_079302.1, read as the reverse complement.
TAAACTTCAGGGGATTGGTCTGAAGATCTGATTCTCTGAGAATCATTCTGTTTTATTGTGGTTTTCTTCTAGAAGCAGCCCTTCAATGTCTTTGAGGGGAGCTATTCTATAGAAGTTACAATCTAGGGGAAATCTTGTCTTGTAGTAAGGACTAACAGGTGTGTATTTGCACAAGACTATAACATAGCTTTGCCAGTGACCTTTTCTTTTTATGTCCTGCTTGGGTTCTGAGTAGTATCCCCTCAAAGTGTTCCAGCGATATTAATTAATGCTTAGTGTTGAAATCTATCACCAGACTACATTCAAAAGCCAAGTCTGATTTGCCCCCGCTTCTGAATTCTCTTCCAATCACTTTGTGTTGATTCAGAGAAAGAAACCCAGTCTAAATATGGCACATTCTGCCACTTGCCCATCTTCCCTCATAGATGACTCCTCAAAACAATATTACAGCATCATCTCTACCTGCATTCATAACTTCTATATGGATTTTGATATTCAGCTCATAAGTAGATTACACTTTAGTATGGGGAGTCTTGGTGTGTGCAGTGCCACTGGGAGTTACACGATGAGGATCATGCCCTTCTTCAAGGGAATATAAAGATCTTTAGGGCTGGCTGTCCTACTCTGGCCTCAGCCAGCACTCTGTAGCTGTTACGTATTTTTTTTTTTAAACAACTGTTTCAGTTATTGTTTGCCTATTTTAAACACAACGCAGACACTCTTGTCACTCTGTTTGTCATACTTGAGAAGGATATAAAGATTTTAGCGTCCTATCTAAAGTGATTTTATGATAAATTTGAACTTAATCCTGTACTTTTGCAGTCTAAATGTGTCAGCATGGAAACAGCAGAACTGCTCCATCTGTTTATGCAAGGAATCTTGGCTACAAAATGCTCAGATGGATCCTTAGTAATTCAGCATAATTCTGTAGGGTTAAGATGAGCACATGCTAGAGCACTGCTTAGCATTCAGTACTTAGAGTACAGTACCTTGTTTAATTAGGGGATAAGTAGTTCTTAAGTATTTCCCCACTGCCAGCAACTGCTGTTTCTTTTCTGAAAGCATGTAACCTACATCTGTGAAATCCCATTGTTAATGTTTCTAATTGCAGATTCCCAATGTGTTTGGAAATGACTGACAACAATGATCTCTAATGTGCTGACTGGCAGTTCAGAGCCTAGGAAGAGATAGTATAATTCATAAAACTTTCTGATTGCAACCAACCATACTTTAGACAAATACTGAAAATATTTAGAGGTGTAATCTGGCATGTGCAGAAAAGCTTTTGGTATTCCTGTGGTGGAGGGGTGTGGTTCTTTACTGCTGAAGATGTGGGAATATTCCAGCTGGCCTCACTGATCACTCCTACATGGTTAACTTCATGGCCATAGTATAGTCAGTGGCTGCTAGAATACCGCTTACTATTTAACTCTGCTTTTTGAGTCTTAAGTGCATATATATTAGATCTGCAGACCCTGCGTCTCAGATCAAAACCACCTTTCTATTAAAAGGTGGCCATGACAACAATATGAGTAGATGGTTCCTCAACACCATCAGCCAACTTCGCTATTGCTTTCTGATCACAGAACCTTTTGCAGGGTCTAGTGTCAGAAGAGTACATATAGCACTGCTACTTTTCCAGATGTCTGAATGTTTCTGCAAAATATCTGTACCTACAGATATGCATACATGTTGTTGAGAGCAAAAATCTGTATGTCAGATTACAGTGAGATTTCTTTCTACAACCTGTTGTTACTGCCCCTTTCCTCTGATGGTTTTGGCTAGATATATTGGTTTCTGTCTCTCTTGACAGAGGGGAGTATTCACAAAAAAACCCCAACAACCTGTCACTTTTGAGAGAGATGTAGAATGAGTGTACAGAAGGGTTGCCAAGGGCCTATGGAAGGTGTAACGTTATATTGTGTCATTTTTAATAGTTCCGGGTGTGTACACATTTGCACCCTCAGGCAGTCGGAGTGCTCAGTAAAAGAAATGACGTTCCCTTGCATTCACCATGGGGTAGGGCTGGTGAGGCATGAACATCTGTGCTTGTGCTCTGCTTTGCCTGATGTTTGCTTAATAACCTTTTACACAGTCAGGACTTAAGTTCTTGGTGACATTAAAAAAAGACATGGAAATGTTTTGATTCACCCAGGACCCCAAAATGAACTTTGGGTTCATTCTGAATAATTAATCGATTTGCGAAGGTTTGAATCCATAATGGAAAAATAAATCATTTGCAAACCCTAGCTGGGAACAAACTGACTGAGCCAATAAGTGGCAATATTTTATTTTTTTTTTTAGCTTATGTCTTACCCAATGCTTTGCCCCTGCTTTGTTTTAAGGAAATAGTAGGTAATTTTATGGAAAAAAGTTAGAAATTTGATCACATTTGAGCATTTGACAAGAAATAGTGGATCTATTTATTTATTTATTTAGACAGTCTGGTTTTGTGAAAGGTGGCAAGTATAGCCAATCTTTTGTAGAGTCTCATAACAAATTGTGAGTTGCAAAAGGCAGCAAGCTGGGCATTGAACAGCATTCTTTAAAGCTAAATAAAATGGTTGTCTGCTTATCCTCCCCCTTTGTAATCTAACACTGATTTTAATGAATATACCCTTAATACACTGGGACCTAAATGGAAAACCTTGGGAAACTTTCTCTGCTTTTTTCAGTGTGTTGGCAAAATGCAAACCTTTCCCCCCACCTAGCAAAGGGAGTTATTTAGAACTTTTATTTGTTATTGCATCACAGAAACAGGATGAAGGATGGGGGGAGTGAGATATCAAGAGTCTGGCACTAAAGCAGGTAAGAGGGCAGGCAGATATTCAGAAATTCCAGGCTGGTAGTAACTTCACTGTATGGTGCTCAGCGGTCTTCCATACAGAAGGATAAAATGATTAAATAGAAACTGTCAAACCCTCAGGACACTTTTCAGGCACTAGATGGAAAAAGAATAGGAGAAAGAAAAGAAAAGATAAGAGGGACAAGCACACCCTGAAACAGCATGTTGTGGACAAAGAAAGTTTAAAATAATCTCCAGCTCAGATTGAAGGGAATGAAGTTGCTTTCGTCCTGCTACTCTATCCAGTCCACTTTGTAACAGCTAGGGGCTAGTCAGGTATTCTGCTTCTACTTTTGCCTTTGTTAAACCATTGCTTTTCCCAGCATCAGTACCCTCCTATGTTTATATAGCAGGGACAGGAGAGGCAGCCTTGCTGAAAAATTCCCCAGCTGCCTTGCAGACCTGAATTCTATTTCTTACTAAGTCACTGCCTGGATGTACATGTTCATGCAAGTTGCTTTATGCCTGTGCCTGTTTTCTAAAGTATCAAACTGAAATAATGAAACTAAGCTCCTTGGATTTAAACATTAGCATTTCTTGTTTGTGTCTTACTCTCTGCTTTATCCCTGCAGAGTAGAGATTGCAAATTTTATTGATATGAGATAAAAAAGTGCCTAGAGCCTAAAATCCTACCTGTATGGCTTTCTGTCTTCGAACAGATGATGAAGGATCAATAATCTTATTATGAATCAGGATCTTCTCATACAAAAAACATTCATGCAAGGAAGTGAATAGCTCAGTTTAGTCATCTGGCAGTTCAATAATTTATTTGGAAAATAAGATCAAGAATGAGCCTCTCTCATACAGCAAGGAATTGTTCCCATTAATGTATATTAGTGTGGGTTTTTTAGGTTAGAATAGAGTTCCAAGAAGGCTGAAAATGACTGTGCAAAAAGCATGAATATGGACTCTCATGAGATATTGATAAACAGGCTAGAATATATTAATATTATTAGATTTTGCATATAGCAGTTGCTGCAAAAAGTAATGCACTGCATAAATAAAATACCATTTTTTTCATTTCATTTTAAGGCACAAAATAGAGTAAGTCACTGGGATACACTGATATCTATGATACACTTATGAGGGTTGTACTGATCAAAACAGCATATAGAATAGCATTTTCAGAAAAACTGTGGAGATATTTTGCCTTTGGCTATGATGGTGTCCTTCTGGCATATAAAGGTAGGTTTTCTTAAAGAGAAAAGAAAAGAAAAATCATGTTCTCACTTTTGCGTTCAGTTTGGCAGAAAGCTTAACATGGTAACATTCTCCTACTAGCTATTAAATTATTAACTTGTTATTACTACTTATACTTCAGTTTATCACACTGCAAGTGCCTGTTGACTTGGAATTCATGCATAAAAAGCTGAGGTGTAAGTGATTTTAGAATTTAATATTTGTGTGTTGATGGTATTTTGGTAAATGACTTTTCCCTGCTTTAATCACCAGAGAGAGGAAGCGTTCTTTTTTTTTTTTTTAAGTCTGCAATGCTACATTGCAGGTTTCACAGAATACATCTTAATTAATGTCTATGAAAGCAAGAGCTTGTTCTCATCAATGGGTCATTCTGTAGTATCATTTAGCTGCCTTTTTGACTATATTTTTATAAAAATCCTCTTTGCAGGCCACTTGCTGTTGAGGAAACAACAAAGAGCTCCTTTTATATAAGAAACCTCCTTAACTACTGAAATAAGCTATTTTCCATAGAAATTCCAGTCACCTACTGTCCCTTTTTATCCTTCAGTCTGATCGAGAACCTGCTGAAATAATCAGATTCTAGCAGACTTTAGATCAAACCCACAAAGCTGGAGTTCTGTCTGACAGTGCCGTACCGGTGTGAGTCCCGTAACTGTTTGCTGGGCTCTTCTTGAGTGACCCTGCAAGCCCCATGGCAGTGCGCAGCGGTTAGGATTTTTCATACATAGCCACGCTCTCGCTTTTACTTGGCTCTGCAGCAGAACCTCACCTCTATTGACGGACTTATGCTTTCCCTCAGGCCTGGACTGAATTTATACTTCCAGCTTCACTCTGCAGATTCCCACCACCAAAGAAATGCAGGTTTCATATACACTGGCTTTGGAGTTTGCTCTGACAAAGATCCATTTATCTGAGAATTATTATGGTGCCAAGAGATGTGGCAGTTACCATAGCAACAATTACATATTGTGTTGAATACCAGAGTAAATACTATAAAGAACACGAGCCACTGGTGATTTTCATTAATTTAATGTTCCTTATTTGGGCAAAGTGTGTCTTGTAAGTTTATTCACTGTACATATAAATGCTTGGATCAAACATGTGGGCTAGCTTTCCTTCTATTTCCTTCAGTGCACAACTTCAGCATGTAAATGAGAAGTACTTGGTTATTTAAGGAGAGAAAAATGGTCTTATAGACTGGAAACATGAATAATTGACTGTGAAACAAGAAGGTGTTAGCTTCTGTGAATGTTCAGTGCCTTTCTCTATGAGTAATCTACATTCAGATTTTATGTGAGCTAGGGATGCATTTATCCAGGAAAAGGGACTTTGTGCTTTTCAGTAGCAAGCAGAGCTAAGACAAGTATAGAATATGTTTAACAGGGATTTAAAGGTGAAATGAGATGATCTTTGAAACAAATGCAAACCTTGTTAATTATTCCAAATTGTTAACAGACTAATGAAAAAAGACAGACAAAGATATTCTAAATGACTGCATTTTATTTGAAAACTGCTAAAATCATAATTCCTTTCAGCCCTGAACTACATTTAGATTTGTTATTTTTCCCTGCAGTAACAAGTATTGTCCACAGGACGTTTTCACTATTGCTTGGTGTGCTTCTGGTGTAAACCAAAGGTCTTTGTGGAAGCTCCGCACCAAATGCGATTCTGGAATGCAACAATTTTATTCTATTTTCTTTTGAAACACACTTAGGTCTTATCCTTCATCCATAAGACTTAATGGCAAAGCTTCCATAAATCTCAGTGGGAGAGATGATTCAAAGATTGATGAAGTCTCTTAACTGGACTAAAATTCACACTGGCACAGGGTGCCAAGAAAATACCTACTTGCCTCTTGCCCCTAAAACATTTTTAGAAGAGTTTGAATGGTAGATAATTTGTGTGAAGACATTTTGAATTTAATTAGTTTCTTTTTATGATCTAGGATGCTAACTGTCCTTTACCCATTTAAAAAAAAATCTACTAAATTTTGTGGATGAGTGATAAACCGTCATGCATTGACATGTAATTTTTTTCCAAGTTGTTATTGTCTGCGTTCATCCTGAAAGTATTCTGACATACAGAAGACTATGCCAATCCTATGTGTTAGTCTCCAGAGACTGATGGAGTTGTGTGGCAATTTGTGCCAGAAATGTGGGGAACATTTACAGGAGCCATTTGGAAAAGGTTTAAATTTTAAATTCATTGTAGTAAATGAGGACGTAAGTGGGAAAGCAACAGGCTAAGCATGATTTAGTAGAACATTAAGCAAGATCATAAAGGATAAGTAGATGTCTCTTAGGATACGTAATATCTTTCATTTATAAAGCAGCTTTCATCCTGTAAGACCCTTAAAGTGTAACTATTAAGTACAGAGAAAGAATATTTATGCGTGCATGTCTGTATACATACATCTGTAAAAAGAGCTATTTGCACAGATATCTTTATTGTTTATAAGACTTTTCCACATCAGGATAGGAAGATTAATTTTTAAGCAAGAGGTTTGGGAAAAGACGTGGTCATTTCTATACAATATTAAAATCGCCATGACATCCTTAATGTCCTCAAATCCTTAATGAACAAGAGATGTTACAGAAACCAGAAGAACCTGTGAGACTTCTGGTGCAGAAGAAAAATTGTCCATTTCCTTCCACAGTTTTTCTCTCATCTGACATGCAGGAATGATGCAGTCAGTATATGAGAACTAGTCCAGTTTCACCAGTGATACCTCAGATTTATTAAGGAACAGACACAATTCCAAGAGGAGGACAGAGTTCTGTCCAAAATGAAACTCAGTGTTCTTTTTTGTGTCAGATGCAAAATATTCTGGTATTTTCCCACTACAAGCTTTTCCATCAGCTTCCAGAAACAGGGTGGATTTGAGAAAGCCATAATAGGAGAAATTATTCACATGAAGAGATGATTCCCTGAGTAAGGGTTTAGTCATTTCTCTTTATCAGAGACATCAAGAATCATCCTTAATGATTGCCCCAATAGTTCCATGCTGGTTTTCACAAACCTGAAGGAGCATTTATTATGGTTATTATAGTAACACCTATCTCAGCACACATCTTAAGCATTTAATGGAGCATCACAGGATAAAAATCTACATTTGTCCTCCCACAAGAATTGATTCTGCTACTACAAGGACAGATGGCTCCTTGTGGACCTAAAATTCCTTACTTGATGCAATTCTGTTGCTTTCAAGAGTATTCCTTTGTATCTTATTTTACAGCTAGCTTTCTTAAGTACCTAGAATAACTTGGCAAGTTGAAGAATGACAGAGTTAAATCTTAATATAATTTGGTATCTCCATAATAAACAACTCTGTTAATATTTACAATCATCTTGGAGTTATTAATCACCCAGCTCCTCACTTCATATTTCACCACCAAATCAAACTAAATAACCTTTGTATTAAGCAGTTGATCTATCTTAAAAATAGCTTCCCCTCTTACCAAGAAGGCACTTAGTGATAGTGATTACACAGGAAGAGAGCGGAGGGGCAACAGGTTGATTTAAGCCAGCCAGTAGCTCTGTTAGGTACAATAATTGGCTGCTGCTAATACTATTGGTACCGCTACAATTCCTCAGTGTTCTTCATTACTATGGAAAAGGTAGATTCTTGTTTAAGGTTATGGGCAAACAGATGTAATAGTAGGAAAGAAGAGCCTCTAGTTTCTTAACAACCTCACTATGACTATACTTTGGTGCATAGCTGTAAACAAGAAGTTTCCTGGTGAGTAGGAATAGATTTGTTAAAATATTTTTAGTAATTGTTCTGGTGACTGCTTTTATTCAAGTTCCAGCAGCACAAAGTCATCTAGTCAGCAACTGTTCTAACTACCATGAACAAATACACCTTAATTTACCTGCAAGTCAGTAAACACCCTTGTGGTTGATGGTGTTCAATACTTGTTAAACCATTTGGCATATTGTTTGAACTCAGTAGGAAATTATTTTGAAATCATTTGTCTTTCATTTCTTTTCTACCTCCAGAATTACCTGGTGGTTTTGAGATAAATGAAGCATGGATCTAGTATATGCAGCTTTTAAGATAAGGAATAGAGTATAATCTTTTTAAAATGAGAGCTGGATCTAGCTTTTGGTGTACTGGCCTTCTGGTGGACTAAATTGTATGACCTTAATACAATACTGCAGCTTCTGCTGCTTAAAAGTGCCCTTTTTTGCATCATCAATCAGAAATGGGTTAAATGCTTTACTTTATTTAAAGTACATTTGCCACAATGGAGAACAACTGAATATTTTACGTGGCCAAGTGCCCTGTTCTACAGTTTGTCAAGGCAGTACGCATGAACTGGGTAGTTTGTTTCTTTGTGTAGGTTTGGGGGTTTTTGTTGTTGTTTTTGGTGGTTTTTAGGGGTTTTTTTTCAGGGGGTGTTCATTTATTTTTATTTTGAACATTGTGACATAACTTACGTATTCACAAATGGAAATTTGGAGTCTTGTGTGTGTGTGTAAACTTTGCCTTTAGGTTGCTTGTATCTTGCATGAGTGTGAATGACAAGATTTTCTGGAGCTTTAAGGACTTTGCTAATAATAAATAACACAAACATTTTCATATCCTCATGATGCCCAATGTCTTTTCAGAGTTATTAGAACAAGCATGCCAAATTTATACATCAGATGAGGATTTATACATTTTGCAGATTTAAAGGCAATAATCTATGAGTATTTCAAAAAAATCCAATCTCTTTTTAATTCTCCTAGATCCCATTTGATGCTGCCTGTTAACATGTTGAATGTTTGTGGGGGGTTTTTTGCTCTTTGCCTTTTTTTTTTACAGTATTGAACACTGTTGTGCTGTATAAAGATTTGTCCTATAATTACTTGGAAGAAAGGTGACAGTACAAGTTTTTTAAAATCTGGAAGACTGTACCAAGCTTTAAATAATCAGATATTAATACAGAAATTTTTGTTATAGGGATTTCAAGGGTATGATCCTGTGAACTACTGGACTATCCTAGGAGATGCTAAAGATTTTATGCATGCACTGACATTAGTACACATTGATATCACCCAACTTTGTTGATGTCCCCAAAAAGGAAATGCTATTAAGAAACCTGTTCGTGTTTGCGCTGCTAATAATTTAAAAGGCTATATCAAAATGCAGAGGGTCTCCTTCAAGCACAACAGTGTGGTGATAAAGTAGCATATCGTATCAGCCCCCATGAAATAGGACACTTGAGTGCTCTCATGAGGCATATAATTCTGATTTGGATATTGTTGAACTCGCCAACAAGAATTCCAGTAAATTAAAAATTCCTGATTGGCTGACAAATACTACACTTGGCAGTTTCTGCTCTAGACAGGAAGAATATTCGCATACCTGTGACTTTTTTTTTTCCCCTGAAGTTGAAATCAAAAGTCAGCCACTCCTGTTTGATACGAAATTCATGACTGCTTAAAGACTAGGTAGACAAAACCTCTGTCAGATGTACTTGGTCATTGTGCTCCAACATGGCAGCACCTGGCAACAAGAATACTCAGATTAGATCTTCTGTTCTCATTGCTGCAAACTATAAAGTCATGCCTTAGATTAAGATACTTACTACATTAGTATTCTGTATTTGACTTGGCATGCATTAATACTACCCTTTGCAGCAGAATTGCCTGCTAGAAATAAAAGCACGTAGGCTGGATTCCTGATTTAGGAAATGGGGATTTCATTATTTGTTTGGGTACTGGCTCAGTCAACAGTTATCTTATCAGTCATAGGTTTATTCATTTACTATTATTAAATATATCAAAACTGAGCCACCATACTGAAAGGTTCATTAGAACTGTTCACATGTATTTAATTTCCAAATATGTTCATAGAAACATTACTAGTATTACATTGGTGTGGGATATTGTGAAAGAGAGATTTAAAAAATATGTTCTTTTTAATGCATGCGTAGTAGTTTTGTGTTGAGAAATATAATGTAGGAACATGCACATGTTGGGTTTTTTAATGAAAAAAAGAAACAGTATGTGTCAATTTTTTGACAGTCATGTTCCTGCTACTTAACTGAAATCATAACCATAAAATTGATACAATTGGTGGTTCTGTCCACTCTGTTTCAATAATGCCTGCAATTTGATACTAAGGAATTTTTATTTGTTTGCTTCTCTTCTGGTTTTCCACAGAGGTGAATTGTTTCAGTAGCAGGTCAAGGGAAATCTTGTCAATTCTTCCATGTGATCAACTTAAAGTGATGCAAAGTTCTACCCACCTCCTGTACTTTTTGGTAATTCTAAAAGGGGGTAAAGGGGGAAGAATTTTCCTGTCTATGTCAAAAGGACTATGGATAGTTCAAACTGTGTGTCCTTATCGCTTATGTAGCTGTGTAGGGCAGGTTAAGTAACTTTCTGACTTCGTCTGCAGACAAATTTATTTTCTCTGTGCTGCTGTATTGTGTTGTCCTCACGTGGTTTGGTCTCTGACCCCCCACTCCTAACAACCATCCTTTTGAGGGTGATATTGTCATTAAAGTCAGAAAAGTCTGTTGTGCTTTGTATGACCTGCAAGCCAAGAATTAAGGTGGAGGTAGGAGGAGGGGATGTTAAAACTTCAGTTTAAACATTGAAAGTAAAAATGGAGAAGATATGGCTCGCTTGAACTCATTGCTGACAAAGTAACATATATACGTGAGGTACGGCTTGAAGCTTTAAGTTACAGTGTTGATTTTAGGTGTGATTATTCACAAAACCATGTAATTAATCTGTCACAGGAAAAAGAGAGCAGTACACCAAATGCAATCTCCATTAAGTCAACAGGAGTCGTTCCACCTATTTTAATGAGCTTTGAATCTATTCATAAATCTGCTATGAGGAGTGTCCAAATCAAAATTTATTTGCGGGTGACCTTGATGTTAATTGTTAGTGCTTCCATGTTGTTTAATTGCCAGGAAAACTGAATGTATTAGTGGTGCCATCATATGGTATAGGCCTTTCTATTGGATACTATTAGCATCAAGTTGATATATATAATACTAAGTGTGCATAATGTTAATGGGCAGTCACAGTATGCCAGTTATATTTTGTGCCTGTGAAACAGGAAAAGAAAAACAAATTTCTTCAGTTATCTTTGATGTTGCTTGTGCTTTCAGCTGAATCCCTGAAAAATTAATGTTTTTTTGATCAAATAGCTCTTTAGAGGATCTCAGAAGTTTCACACTTACTCAGTGGCTTTTAATCCCAGATTTTATGTGTTGACTATAATTACTTAAAAATTATAACTCAAATTTATAAATACCATAAGGCAGATTCTGTTCAGTCCTATGATGTTTAATGAATTTAACATTTGCTGGAAAAGTTCAATCATCTGTATCCCAAATGGAAATGTTTTCTGCTTTAACATATCATATTTAATTCAATTAAAGGAAAAATATGGGAAATATATTAGAAGTATAAAAAAAGAGTTTCTTTAATGCTTGTCTACTAAACAGAAAAATAGTTGATTTACTTGAGGGACATAATTACTGTGTCTTCTAGTGGTATGAAATTATAGAATAGTTAAAGGGTTTGTGGGGAGAAGTTATTTTGGTTTTGTTCAATTACATTCCCAATTCCTTGCCACTGCTAGTAATTACTGTGTCTTTTTCTTTTAGCTGGTGCTCAGTGTATTAGGCTGTATTTAAGATCATTTTATTAATTGAAAATGTGTTTCAGAACAGTTGTGAATTAGATAAGTGACTTGATCAAGACTGAGTCTTTAAAACTATAAAATGAAAAAATAAGGTGAGGGAAATTAATTGTGAGTAGACAATAAGGAAGATAAGACTGGTTTCCAGTGTAAGACTGCGTGTTTAGGACAATCAATGGAGAGAGAGAAAACATTCTGCATTTGCATTATTTCCCCCTTCATTTTACTGGAACTGCTGACAAAGATTGTGGCTTTTGAGACTTTGTTCATACATGTAGTAAAAGATAGCATCTGCCCAAAGAATTCCAGATGTATCAGAGGCTGCGCAATTGGAAAAAAGTGTTATAATACTGACTTTCATACTATATATTCTATATAATTCACTTTATATGTCTCTTCCTCAGATTATTGTGTACAAAATGGAGATACTCAATAAGTATATTAAAGGTAAGATACTCAGATCCAAGTTATAGGGAGCTTTTACCTTTTGCTGGCAGAGACCTAACAATTTTGAAATTTGTTACACTTGGTTGTTCGATTTTACCCTATCCCAAGCTATCTACTTGATGGGTTACATCTGAGCTCAGCTCTAGGGGGCACATGCAGGGGCATCTTGGAGACCTTGATGTGGCCTGCACTTTACCGGGTAGAGCTTGCTGACTTTGTTTTTCTCTAGGAAGGTAATAAGCAATTCAGTGTATATCAGGATGTAGAAACAGATCTTTGCCTTTACCTTATGCTCATCTCCCACAGATTTCCTCTGGATTTTGACACCCATTATCACCATTTTACATGTCCATGAAGACAGATTTGTAGTCCCTTCTAATAACAGTGTCATTTACATGTATGAAAATTATTTAAAAAAAATACATGGACTTGTGGTTAATGCTGAGTTATGTGAAAGTCCTTTTAGCAGATCTTTCTCTCTCTCTAGATATATGTGGATGTGCTACACAGATTTTGAGCCAACTAATGAGCATGAATTATATATTATTAAATGCTTTTCCTAGTTATTAAACTTAATGTAGTTTTTAAAAATACCTGAAAATAAAAATAGGGTTTAATAGATTTTCTTTAACTTATAACATGCTGTAACTTCTATTGTAGGACAGCTAGCTTAAGTCACTGTGGTAATTTTATTTATTTTTTTTAAAGGCATTACTAGACATGTTTTTCTATTAGAAAGTTTATTTTTAATTCTCAGTATTTCATATCTGACATTGTGCTAAATGAGAACATGACTTAAGAGTTGATATTGATTTATACGTCATTTTTTCATTTCCCTTTCCTATTCAAAAGGAATCAGTGCTGACAAGTTAATGAACTCCAGCTACAAATACATAGATAAGCCAAGGGATAGGTTTAGTACCTGCCTTGTTCCAATTATGAAAGGTTTTCCTTAGGTGACTTGTTTCATGTTTGCTACAGGGAAACTGGAATGCTCTGTTCTTATAGTAACTGTCAACAAAGCAGACTATCTGGAGAAGTGACATAATAGGGTGCTATTTATAGAAACCTTTTAGCAAGTCTAAATTCATTTATCCCAGTATATTTAAGTCTTTAGTATTTGCAAGTGGAATACAATTACTTAAAATGAAAGTGCCCTGAGCCCTAGGGCTCTACGTTTAGTAAATATTCATAAAACTATACTGCATTATATCTCCTGTTTTTAAATTAACTTATTGTATAAATTAATAGCTTTGGACAATAGTAGTGAAGAACAGAACTGTAGAACTACCTCTCAGCAGATTTTTTTAACTAAACTGTTTTGTAAATCTTTTGCCTTGATATACTGTCAATGAATATATCTGGCATCCAAGAAGATTGCCCCTTGTGTTTTGGGTGCTTGTTTGTATATATTATTCCAATTTTGATTTTGCTGTTTTTTAACACAGATAAATTGGTGAATCTGATGCAATTGATCTTTTCGCTGGTATCTCCTGCTGCTGGGACTTATAATCTGGTCAAATCTGGTTCAGTGTCAGAAAAAGCTGAAAATCGTTGGGACTCTTTCCTAGTCTTATGGGTAGGGTTTTTTTAGTTCATACAACTTGAAGCTTCTTCCAGAAAGGGTGAACTGTAAAGCCGGGTAAAATTGAGCTCTATGTTAAAAGGTGCCAATCTAGAACGTGTGCGGTCCTGAAGTACTTGCTATGCTTGTAGAGGGTGAAGAGACCATAGAAGAGACATACTCTTCTGTGGTGTAGATTTACTCGAAAGTAATTCTCCACCACCTGGGAACTTGTGGCTAGACACTTTCTGCATTACTAGCAGTGATACAGATACTTAATCTGATTGGGGAATTTGGCCACCAAAGTCACTTGTGGATTTTGGTATGAAACTTGCTTTCCAAATGTTTGTACTAGTTACAAGACCATGCAGAAATAGAATGATGGAAGAATGAGAAGCTGTATGTATTAGTTAGCTTGTGAAGTAAATTTCTGTGGTGACCTTAAAAGGCAGAGAACACTCTGTTTCATACTTTACATCATAATTTCTCATTTCAGAAGAACAGGGTGGAGATGGTTGTGGCATGCTGCCCTGAATTCCATATGCACGCCTGGCCAGGCATTGCTCTGGCAGTGGAATAAACTGTTTTCTCTAAGGAATACACTAATGGTATCCAGCCAACCAGCAAGTGGCATAAAAAAAAGTTTTTAAATGTGTTTTCAAAGTTATGCCTGCACAGTATTAGGAGCTTGTTCTGCTCTCCTGTGGTGCTGATGCTGACAGGCAAAGTCAAGGTGCACTGGTTTATTGACTTTAGGGGGAGCTCTGATTTTTCAGGAGGAGGGAGCTAGATGTCCAGAAGAAAACAGTTTTTTTCTCCCTACTGCCCCAAAACAAACAGAACTCAAAACAAAACTAAGAGCACCAGCAGCAATAATATTGTTCATCAAGGATGCCAGGATGAGAGATTGGAAAGGATGTTAAAGTTGTTCTATGTACTATTATCCCAGTCTTGCAACTGGATATACACGGGGATAAGTCTGATCCAGGATCCAGTTTTTTGTCATTTTAGTACTGTTCATATTTTCCTATCGTGAGAAAAAGGTGAAATACCAGAAAGATTCATCTTTATTTCAAGATTAAAGTTTCAAAAGCTTAAGATTTTAACTTTACTTAAATCTTGAGGAGGTTTGAAAACCTATTATATAATCGCATCTTTCATTTCAGCTATAGCTGGAAACAATACTGTCAACATAGCATAAAAATATTGGTTTTATCATGTTTCTATTTGTATTGCAAGACTAAATATCTCTCAGGACTTCTAAATTCACAGGCTTAAGAAATTTCTATTATTCAAGATAAGCTTCAGATGAGCCTATAAAACCCTGCAATTTTTTTGTACAAATGCAGACCTCCTCATGTTTTTGAACTGTAGCCATACCTGATGTGAGCAGTGTGTTCACTTAAAGCTTTTGTTGTTTTTAAAGGTAATGCAGGTTTCAGTGCATTTCTTGTATTTTCCTAGAAAAATTAACAGTATTTGTGGTACACAGATTTAGTAGCACAGAACTAATGAATATCCCTTCATTATTTAATACACAAATTGAAGTGCTTGTTATTCAGAGAAAAATAAAGGGGGCGGGGGGGGGGGGGGGGGAGATCTTTCTACAAGTGATCTGGTCATAATCTCTGTATCTGTGCAGCAAACAAAATAGTCTGAAACTGCAGACTTCAACTGAAGTTTCATGTAGACCCAGTGCCTGAAGAGGATATGTCTCACTGAGACTCTGGTGAGACATCACCGAGATGCCTACCTGCTGGTTCTGCTTCATTACCCAGATGTTCAGCAGCTTTGATCTGAGCTCTTCCCTTTAGTGAACTGCTGTAAAGATTCTTAATAGTGTAGACAGACTGTTGTTATGCTGTCCTCTGGACATCTTGCTTTAGAAGTACGTGCCAAAGTTTTGAGGTCTGCCTTAGTGGCTCTTCACATCTGTTTTTAGTCAGCTACAGTGGGGTGGCTTTGAATAACTTCCCTGCCAGGGAATGTCTGTCACCTCAAGGAGGTGGAAATAAATGGAAACCATGTTGCCAGAATTAAAAAAAAAAAAAAAAAAAAGAATAGTGGGAAGGAATTGTGTTGGTACAAATTTTCTGGGAAGACAGGTAAGGGACAGAGGTAAAGTGGAGGAAAATAATGAGGTAAGAGTTGTGGCAAGCCAAAGAGGACACAAGGAGAACTAAAATTTAAAAAAAAAAAAAAAAAAAAGGGTTTGTGTGTGGAAGGGTAAGCAGAGAGATGGGATAACAGAGCTCAGAAAAAAATAAAGGAAAAGAATGTGAACCCCCCAATAAATCTATATCTATTCTCACAAGTTTCCTGAAATTGTTCATGCTCCCACTTCGTTTTAGTTTCTTTTTGCAGCCTGTAGCATGAGTCTCATAAAACTTCACGAAGATTATAATGCAATACCTTGGCACCAATCTCTCTTGTTTATGTGTCCATTAGTTCAAAGCCACAGACAGGCAATTTATTGGGTATGAAAAATGTCACCTATGGCACCCTCATTTGCATCTGAAAATTGATTTTTGTCACACTGGGATTTTAGGACAACCTTTTTGGCAGCCAACATTGCCACAAAGCGTAATAAAAATAATTATGTGACCACAAAAGCAGGTAAGGTTCACTGTAAATTTTAAGTCTCTACAGAATTGTAGTTGGCAAAGAGATATTGATGAGATTGTGAAAGAGTTACCTGTGGTAATCCTTCTTGATGATTTAATATTGACACCTAAACTTAAAACATAACTTGTGATTGCTAGAGGTGTATAACAACGTAATGGTACTTGATTATGTTTAGTCAAACATTCCAGCATAATAGCAGAATAGTAGAAATGTTCATCAATTGTTTGACCAACTATTAATTAAGTTTTTTAAGTGATAATTAAGAGCTATGGGATGTTTTTAAAGAAAGTACTTTAAAATACCTTTTGATGATCAGTTAAAGCATGTCTCCTACTTAGCATATTTGCAAATGATCAGTTAGTTCATTCTTCACTTTCTGATGTATTTGGCTTTTGGAGTCTGCCAATTTTGTCTCTTTGCTGGTGAGATGGTTAATGTACATGGGAAGATATTGTCCATTGTGATACTGAAAAATCCTATTAATTATCAGTGTTAAGTTGCTCAAACACTTTTATTATTTTGGAAAACAATTCCCTAGGGCAAGATGTATTTATATAACAAATTCCTCTAAAGCTGAATCAAGTATAAATGGTTTATGGAAACTTGTTTCCTTTCTTGCAGATGAATTGTTTTACAGCAACGTTCATTACGAGAAAGTTCTTTGCCCACTGTAGCACTTTATCAGCACAGAATAACGTACAGCTACAGTTTCAGTGGTAAAAGACAGCATTCTTTAACGTGAATGCAGCTTTTAATCTTAGCTCAGGATGCTGGGGTTTTGATATTTTTTTTGGGGGTTTTTTTGTGGGGGTGGGGTGTTCTGCTTTATTTAAGAGACAGGCAAAGAATGGCAATTTATAAGCTTGTATTCCTTAAACCAAGTTTCTTAGTGCAGCTATGAAGGCAGCAATGTACTATTGAAAATGCATGAGCATGACCTGACTGAGATGTGTGTTAGAGAAAGGAGGGAGGGGAAAAAACCAAGTGATTTTTTGGTATTTAAGAAATGCGTACATTTTTATACAAGCATTGAGAGTATACAGTGGAGAAATTTGGGATTATTGAAGACTTTGTTTTAGCCAAGATCAAAATTTATACTTTTTTTTTTTTTCCCTAAATAGAGTTCATATTCAGTGTTTGAATACTTCATTAATAACACTTTGGCATTTGACTGAATATTGAGAAAAGTGCTGAGAGTGTGACACTACGTCTGGCTGGTTTTGTGGAATGTCTACTAGGATTTATGAGATAGGCTGTTAAACAGTAAGCAAGGACTGTGCATACATATTTCACATTCACTCAATGCTGTTTCTGCTAGCAAAAGGATTTGTTCTTAATCATGGGTTAGTCATAGTCCACCCAAAACTAAGCCTGCTTTAAATCATGGGTGGCAGAAGTATTTTGCATTGATGTCAGGCTTCAGCTGCTAGGCACACTTGCTGTCATTTGGGACCCACTGGCATTAGTTTCTCGCAGAGCTGCTGGCTTGAAAGGGAGCGCTAGGAAAGTTAGTCAGAGACTTTACCTAATTAGTAGTGGGATAAGATGATGTGTCTCTGCTGGCTAGAATGAGCATCACTAAAAATTAGACCCAATACTTTTATATTCTAATGTGGCATTACAATTCAGCAAGAAAACACAGATATATTTTCTTCTTTGAAAATAGTTTTATTTTACATCAATCCTTGCAGCCTGGCTTTAAATATTTACTTGAGGGGTGGAATTACTGTTGTTTTCTAAGTTTCTCTCCATTGTTTTAGCAGTATTTCCCCCTTCAGGGTTTATTTGGTTTGGCCTTCATGACTTTGGGGACACTTTGAACGTAGACTTTATGGTTTGTAGAAGTAGCCTAGATCACAGCCTGAGAGTGTACTCTAAAATATTTTTACCATATTTGGTTATCTTTAACTGAAAGAAGCAGCCTCTGCTAGTAAAATTCTATATTTAATTTGAACCAATGATTTTGCTTTTATAAATTGTTGCATCCAATAGAGAAGAAAAATCATTACTATCAGTGAAGAAACACTTAGGCCAACAGAGGTGTTTTACAAAGTTAAAAAAAGCAAAAAGGTGTGAGTTTCAATGTTTCTCATGCTGATAACATCAGCAGGAAAAAGATTCGACTATATTCCTGTATAATCTACAATGAAATACTAGTGAATAATTTTTCGAGCCTTACTGAGTGAGATCTGGCTGTCACTATCAATATGAACAAGACTACTTATTTCTTTACTTGTTTCTTTTTCTTGCTTGCTCAAAATTCTGAAAAAAGGCAAATAATAATTTACTTGAGTTTACGTGATTATTTTTTTCTGACCTAACTACCTGTGCTTTAATCTCAGAAAGTACTAATTACTGGAAAATACTAATTGACAGAAGAGAAACACATAATTTATATGTAGATAAGTAATAAACTTAATTATTGCACAGCTTCCCCTTCCATTCCGTTGCAAGAATATTCCAAACCTCCATCCTGTTCTTTATTATCTTCGTGTTTCTGTGAATGATCTTTTCAGCCAAATAAGCTCCTTAGGCCATGCTCTTGAGTCCATGCAGTTCCTTTTTTTTTTTTTTTTTTTTTTTAATATATTTATTTGTTTTTGCAGTTTATGCCACTAGTTCTCCAAGTGGCACAGGCATTGCTTCCCCTGTCAAGTCACGCAGATCACAGAGATAACCTTTTTGTTTTCATCTTGTGCTGTAAATGTAATAAATCAAATCCTTGCCAAAAGCAAGTTTTGAATTTTATGTCATGAAATTTGCATTTCATGCTCTGTTGCTTATTCACAGAAGCCATCCAATCTGAAAAGAAAAATAATACCACGTGACTTGTGTAACTAATACAGACAAATGTTTCTAAGCAACTGCCCGAGCAATCTGAAGATCAAAAATTACTCATCTGAGAAACTTGTGTATAATGGTAGGCAACGTATTTGTTCACAGGTTTCAAGGTCTGTTAATGGACAGTTTGTAAACTGAAACAGGACCAAAAATGTATCAAATTACAAATGCTGCAGTTTATTAACCTGTCTTTATTAGACAATATCCGCAAAATAAAGCTATTTTAAGCCAAGAAACTGATAGTGCTTCACTCCACTGTGAAATGGTCAGGCAATAGCAACCAGAACCTTAAGCACTACGCTGCTAGTTTGATTTTGTTGCAGTGTTACATTCAGATACCAAAGGGAATAGTATAAAGAAAGTCGAATGACACAGAGCAGTATCAATTTTCTTACTCTCCTTGGAAATTTTGTACTTCGTAGAAGCAACATGCTGTGCATAATCTGATATACACAATGGGTCTTCAGTCACACTTTGAGGCAGAACATTTGTACTTGGCATGTGCAATGCGAACTGAAGAATTCATCCTTCAAATTCATAAAACCATTTAAATACAGTCCAGTTGAGATTAATCTGGGGCTAGCTGTGTGATGGATAATTATGAGAAGTAGAGAGATTTTGCTGATTTATCTCAAGCTGCGTGAACTCAGGTTTTTAATTCTAGAATTTTTCTGTTTAAATTTCAATATGTCAGTAAAGGCAGCAGACATTACAGGTCTGGCTTTAATGACTTCAGTGGCTTTGGGAGTAAGGCAATGCATATAGATAAAAATAAAACTTATTTGACAGAACTGAATAAATATGAAATATGAACAAAAAAGTGAAGTGGAAATTAAGGGCTGGATATAATACTCTGTTTTGGTCAGAGCCCAGGTTTCTGAATGCATTTGAATGCATCTCTTCTTTCTCAGAAAGACACTGGATTAGAAATCAAGAGACCTGAGTAGGGTTTTTTAGATCTGTGGGGTGTAAATTCTAAAATTATGTAATTCACTGGAAAGTCTCTGGAAGCGTTTATTAGAACAATACTGAACCTTTATCTTCTCTATACCTGGTGAATGCTTTGACCACTGGACTATCTGTCCCTATTCAGTCACCCCAATGTAGTCAATAAGGAACTACGAGGTGCTCCAACTCTGTCTGACAGTTTTGAGAGTATTATTTCTTTGAGGCTGCTTCCCACTGACCAGAAACTCCGAGAAGTAACCCATGGCCAATGCTACAAAAGCAAGGCAGTAGGAGTAGCAGTGGAGTTGCCAAACAGATGGTATGCAGGCAGGGAGTAAGGTTGGATCCGTCTTCTGTCTTGGCCAGGAAACTTGAATAAAACCTGTTTACTTGGTGGTTGTGTAGGTGGTGACTGTTCTCATCTCATGGAGACACTCAGTTAAAAGTCAACAAGTTTGTAGTAGGGAATATAAATATTTCTATGCTACTATGGCTTGCAGGTTGTTAGGGCAAAATGCTCAGATCCAAACATACAAATTTTAATAATATCAGTATTGAAATATCAATGTCACATTTCATGTTTTGTAAAGCTGTACTCAACTTTAGTTTCAGCAGTTATAATTCAGAGAAAAACAACCCTTCAAAGCACTGTAAACTATAACTCCTGCCATTTTAGGCTCTTTTTCCTGAAGTATGTGGCAATTAATATTGTTAACAGATTGATGTTACAGCTTATGAATCATTGATCTGTTCCACTACAGCAATTAATTTCCTTCTGATTCCTGACAGGTACATTCTCTGAATTTCATGAATTAGACTTAATTGTCAGCATGTGATTAAGGAGAAATGTGAGAATCCAGTGAAAGCACCAAGCCTATGTCTGTGTCTTGCATGTTCCACGTTTCTTTTGGAAACGTTCTGCAAAAAAGCTGAGCTTTGATTTCACACCGCAGAACAGATACAGCAAAACCGAAACAAAGTTGATGTTTCGGACTAGCATATTTTACAAGTTCTAGAGAAGTTGGATCTTTAATTAAAATTTGAGTGAATGACTGGGTGTTTTAAGTGTATCAGTAGTCATATTTTTTAAAAAGATGTTTTTTGCATGTGAATTTTTAGATACCTCTCATCTAAGTCAGAACTTCACCTGCATACTTTCTTCTTCAGTAATAACGATGTGGGTCTTTGGCACTATCCAGACTAATGAAAGGTTTAGAACTAAGGGGCATTGTCCTGTGAGTTTGATTGGGTCACTAAAGTGGGAACAAATAACAGGGCTTGTTCAGTTCTTGTATTTTCATTTTTGACAAATGCAAAGTCCAGTCCCAACTCTAGTACCACTCAGGTAGTAATAAAAAGCTGTCCACAAGACACCACAATGCTTTATTTGTATCACAGAACAGAATTAAGCTTCTGATATCAGAATGTTACTGTCTGTTAATGTGTTTGTATTGAAGAGTAAAAATACGGCCCAAGTTGTGAAGTGGGTTAATACACTATGATTCTAGCTCTTTAAACTCAGTTAATGTCTATTAATTAATTTGTTCTGAGTAGCTGGACCAAGTGGTGAAGTGAATTAATGCACTAACATTTCAGATCTTTCAACCAAATTTCAAATCTAGCTTGGTGAATGAGGAGTTTTGCCATAACCTAGATCTAAGTGGGCATTCTCTCTTCATCACAGACTACCACTTTGTTTGCCAGTTTGGCAGCTCCTATATAGAAAAGCACAAGAATGCCAGCTCTGTAGGGCACCATGTATGCATAGTCAAGTCTAATAGAATATATCCAGATTTTTTTGTTGTGTGGATCTGTGGTCTAAAGATAATATATTCCTGCTTTGCAGTCTTATGCAACGTTATTTTTGCTAGGAGCCAATGCAGTCTTGATGTAATGGAAAGGAGGAAGGTAAGTAGTGCAGGCACGTGACTGCAATGATGTTACATGCAAGGGTGTACCAGTGCTAACAGAAAAGCATTGAAACTCCCTCCCAGTTAAACTGTCTTTGATTACTGCAACAAGAAACAGACTTCTCAGACTCTTAATAAAAAGAGGTCTTATTTTTCAGCATGAGGTAACTGGCAATTTTTCTGCAATACCCATGACCGTGTCTCCTAAATGTAATCTGTGCTGTGCAAATACCGTGATTCATCTGTGTGTGCCAAACTGACTGCACATGCACAGTTCAAGTTGCCAAAATGTATAGGGTAGGGTTGTAGGACACACAGTCAATGTCTGCATTGTCATTTATTTTCTTAGTTTTGTGAAATTTCAGGTCAAACACCTCATATATCCCCCCCCACCCCAAGAATTTTATGGCATGGGAAAATAAGATGGTTTTTGGGCAGTCAGGATTAGTTATATACTGTGAGAGAAGGAAGAGATTATGTTTAATGCGTGTATCTGTCTAACATGACGTGAATTAATTCTCATTTTTGATAAAGATCTGCTCCTATTTAAAGTGAGAAACAATGACTGTAAGGCTTTAGAACCTGTGGGTCTGCTGGTAGCTTAACACGGGGCTACTCTTTGCTGTGCTGCTTCTTGAATTTGTACCCGAATCATGTACACTGATTTAAAAATGCCACTGTTGTGATTTGACAGAATTTGTGCATTCCTTGAATTGGCTTGGGGAGTTGTGTTTTGGGAAAATTATAGGGGAGGGGAAAACAGGGTCCTGGATGTGTTATGGTGGGATTTCACCAGCTTTAGACTGATGTATAACATCTACAAATGTATTTGCTGCAGGACTTCCTACATGTCATGTCAGCTTCCATTGAGAATG
The DNA here is from genome assembly GCF_023638135.1 of Falco biarmicus. Lineage (NCBI taxonomy): Eukaryota > Metazoa > Chordata > Aves > Falconiformes > Falconidae > Falco > Falco biarmicus. Next base: position 5,566,958 of record NC_079302.1, on the reverse strand, counting down.
TCAGAGGTTAAAAAATGGCATTATGAGGAATTGCTATTATTTTTCTTGTCTTGAATGAGTTGAAGGACCTGTATCAGAAGTGTTCCCAAATCTACCAGGATTTCATAAATTTTGATGCTGGCTGTGCTTTTGTTGAACGGAACTGGTTAGCTGATAAAGATAGGCAAAGTAGGGAATCTTTGGAGTGGTAATGCAAAGACAGGTCTTGCTCAAAAAAAAACATAGGAAGATTGAAAAAAAAATGGCTATTTCTGGAATCAAAAATGCGAATTTGAGATGACTTCAGTTTGGATAGAGTTCTATCATCAGTGATCAAGACAAATTCAGATATGAAGTTAAGGAATTAATGTTTTCCAAAGAAAAGCAAAACTTGCAGAATTGCAGTGACACCTGGAGAAAGAGAAAGTGTTATCTGGGAATGTGGGAGGTACAGAGGAAGGACAGAAGGATCATGCAGAGATTAGAAAAGAATAGCAAGGTAAATAATCAACGTTTGGAATTAGAATTTACAAGGGCATGTAATGATAGGACACAGATCATTTGTTTTAAACTGAAAGAAGATAGTTTTAGGCTAGATATGAGGCTGGCAAGGCGCTGGCCCAGGCTGCTTGGAGCAGCTGTGGGTGCCCCATCCCTGGCAGTGTCCCAGGCCAGGCTGGACAGGGCTGGGGGCAACCTGGGCTATGGCAGGTGTCCCTGCCCCTGGCAGGGGGTGGAACCGGGGGGGCTTTAAGGTCCCTTCCAACCCAAAACCATTCTACAGTTCTGTGAGATGAGGAGTTGTTTTGTTGAGGGAACGGAGATGGTGAAGAAATTAAGGGATAACAAAGAATATGTGGCAACAGAGCTTTGGTTCGGGAGAAGGACTGAGAAGGTTTTAATTGTAATCACAGCTTGGAGCCTTGTAGGGTCTAGGAAGAAGTGTGATTTATGCATCCATTCAGACATGGAACTAGGACTGCAGCCACTAGATCTATTGAACAATATACATGACTTTAACATAGAGTATTTTTTGCTTTAGGGTATCATGAAATTGCCTTTGTGCAGCAGTGTTACAATGCAATGAATTCCATAGCACTTGAGCAATCCAGAACATGGGTATAAAATGTGTTTTCTTCTCTATACTTATAGTTGGCTGCCCTGCAGCAAGACATAGAAAGCTGTTTTTCCAAGGTAGAACTTATGCTATGAAAAGGGTTTATTTTACATAAGTAAATCTTCTTTGTTAGAAATTGTCCTTGTATCCCAGAGGTGAAACATGGAACAGCTTGTTCATGGCTGCTCATGTTATTCCACATCTGGAGTTTGCAGCTTTATATGGGTTACTGCTCCACCAAAAAAGTTCGTCTTCATTTATCATGCCCTAGAATTGAGATATGTGTTCTCTGTGTTCTTTCTTCTTCTCGCTCTGGAAATCAGGGTGTTTTCAACATGTGTGAAGCTTGCTGGGGGTTAAATGGAAGCTCTCATATTTTGAGTTCCTCCAGTACAAGGGAAGAAAGGAGACCACTCAGTGGACTCAGTAGGAATATTAAGAGTAAGAAGTTGAGTCTTTGTGTCCGTGCTGTGCAATGAATTTTCCATGTGGCTTCGGTTAAGTCTCAAAAGGATCAGATTTGTGAAAGTTTTTAATTGCTTCAGAACTCTGCTAATGTGTCTAGTACTATTTTCAATAGCAGTGTGGTATCTAACCCAATGGGAGATGCTTTCATTAAAAGAAAAAAAAAGGAAAACAAAGCCAAAAAAATTGTTTTCAAGATAAATTTTTATTGCACTACGCTTTTCTTAAGGCTTATATGCCTTGGCAACTGCATCAGGAAGTGCTTTCCTTATTTATGCTACATTTACTTAAGGTGCTGAAGGTTTTGGGATATCTTTAACAATTCTGATTTTTTTTTTTTTTTCTGGCATTCTGTAAAAGCAGTCTGGTTTTGTTTGCTTTGCAACCAGTGTAAGCACAGTAGAGATGGGGAGAAGAGCATTTTTCATAGTGATAAGTAATGCTGTTAGTGTATCCTGGTGAAGACAGAGGCATAAGGTCAGCCATTGTCTTTTTTTCCTTAAGCCCATATTTGCAATGCTGTTTGACAGATGCAGTCAGGCACAGCATATTTCCTTGTTTGTGTATAAGGGATACCTCATTATATTTAATGAGCAGTGTGGAACCAATATGAGATTTCCTGAAAGAGGGGGTGATTCACACATGGTTCAAATTGAAAATGACACTCACTAAACGATGACAAGAAAAGTCTGAAATGTTAATTTAAAAAAAGAAATGGTTGTCATTTCTGTATTATTCTCACAAAAGGTAACTCCCATGGTTAATGTGTACAAAAGGAATGTTAATGGCATTTAGTCCATTATCACCTTAGAAAAACTTTTCCCTGACACATAATAAGGCAGGTGTGAATATAAATGGAACTTATACTTGAATAGAAAGGGGACTTTTCCATCATGACAGGTAATGCAGAGGTTCAGGGCAATAATGGAATGTACCATTTCACAAGGCAAAAGTTCAGATTTGTCTCCATGTTAGTTAACATTTTGTCATGTATGCAGTACAAAAATACTTTAGAATAAACTAGCATTAACATGGTTAGAATTTACACATGACCAAATGATTTGAACAAGAATAATTTTTTTCCTAGTGTATTCTTAACTGCTCTAAAGATAAAAGGAACTTCCATCCTATGAAAATACATGTAGCACACCTGGATGAATGGCACAGTAGCAAAGCTGTAGTCTGAGATTACCAAGTATCTATGAAGGTAATGGGCATATTGGTTAGGCAGTGTAAGGATCTGCCTCTCTATTTATGTAACAATTATAATAGTAGAAACACCCAGAGTAATTAAATCAAGTTCCACTAGCAATTTCCATTACCCAGATGTTATATCTGATCATGCTTCACAAGCCTGGAAGTTTATCTTCTCTGAAATACCCAATTCCCCTTAGCATGCTAGATTTTAGCTGGATTTGTTCTTCTAAAGCATACAGTGTGACATTTACAGGTATTGAGGACAGACGACTACTGAGCAGATGTTTTTGTGTATGCCATTGACCTTTACAATTCTTAACTTGATTCATTGAGTTATTTGTTTAAACAGTTGTTCTTTAACTTACAAGTACAATTCTAGTACATTTCTTAAATTTTCATGTTATTAACAACATGAGAAAATATTTTTCTGTTTTGGCACATGTTTTAAAGATCATTGTTAATACTGTTGATAATAATATTATGATGATATAAATGAAATTCATAAAGCAACCAAGTATTACAGCACAATAGTGAGCTTTCAGCTAAGAATTATACAAAAACTATTTCTTCTTAAGCTGATCTGCATTAAGTTTTAGTTTTTCAGTCTTACATAGTCATGTTATTTTGTAGGAATACCAATATACCACCAAATATCACATCCCATTTGCTATTTCTGGGGAATCTTGCTTGCAACAATCATCCAATTAATTTTGTTTATCTTTTTGTATTTGGGACTGACCTCATTTTATACCATCAAGCTTAGTATATAAAAACAACTAAACAGCAAGAATTGCAACCACTTTTCTGGTCACCATGGTGGATTACAGATTGCTAATCCAGTGATGTTTCCAACCCTTATTGGGACAAATCGATACCAGTATCCAGCCACCTTATTCCCGTGACAAGTTCTAATGAAATTTTCTTTGCCAAGAGTAATGGTGCCTGCTACTGGATAGTGACTAGGCCATTCATTCAAATATTCAAGTACTGCAATGCTCCCAAGAATCCCTGGTTAAAAAGAAAGAAAACTGAAACAGAGTGGAGAGTTCTCAAGGGATCTAGGGAAACAGCAACTTGCATAGAGCATCTTAGTTTGGGCAAAGTGGCATCTTTCAATAAAAGAGTAACCTAAATGCTGGAAAAATGAGGAGGCTGTGTTTGTTGTTGCTTAATGTGAATAGGGAATCAAGCTTTATTGCCAGTGAATCAGCATATTGGGTGTTGAACTATTCAATGTCTAGAAAGGGAATTGAATGAAGTCAAAAATAGGGTGTAAAACCTGACTGTGAAATGGAGGGCAGTGAAATGATAATTGAATACTAATCAGATAATCCACTGTCAATGAAAACAGCACTAAAGGATAGCAATCACAGATGTGATATTGCAGTTAAATAGTAAAAATAAAGAACCTGGTAGAATTTCTCAGCTGTCATTGTGAAGAAATAATAATAATAATAAATTAAATCAGAAAACTACAATCTGGATGAGGGGATTGAGTACCTCCTCAGTCAGTCTGCAGATGACTCCAAGCTGGGGGGAGTGCTGGTGTCCCCAAGGGCAGGGGGCTCTGCAGAGGGGCCTGGGCAGGTTGGGCCTGTGGGCTGAGCATGAGCCCCCAGTGTGCCCAGCTGGCCGAGGCGGCCAGCAGCATCTGGCTTGTGTCTGCAACAGGGTGGCCAGCGGGACCGGGGCAGTGCCTGTCCCCCTGTGCTCGGCACTGGTGAGGCCGCACCTCGAACGCTGGGTTCAGGTTTGGGCCCCTCACTCCAGGAGGGACGTAGAGGGGCTGGAGGGTGTTCAGAGATGGGCAGCGGGCCTGGGGAAGGGGCTGGAGCACAAATCCTGTGGGGAGCAGCTGGGGGAACTGGGGGTGTTTGGCCTGGAGAAAAGGAGGCTGAGGGGGGACATTATTGCTCCCTACAGCTGCCTGACAGGAGGCTGTAGGCAGGTGGGTGTTGGTTTCTTCTCCCAGATAACTAACAACAGGACAAGAGGGAATGGTCTCAGATTTGTGCCAGGAAAGGTTTAGATTGGATATTAGGAAAAATTTCTTCACCAAAAGGGTATTCCAGCATTGAACAGGTTTCCCAGGGAGGTGGTGGAATCACCCTCCCTGGAGGTATTGGAAAAAACACGTAGCTGTGGTGCTTAGGGACGTGGTTTAGTGATGGACTCCGAAGTCCTGGGTTAATGGTTGGGCTTGATGATCTCAAAGATCTTTTCCAACCTAAAGGTTTCTATGATTGTATGATTCTTTGTGTTAATGACTGAAATGTTGACTCATTTAATATAATTTGACTTTTTCACCCATTTGCGGACCTTCTGGGAAAGTGTAAGGATAACCTGTAATGAGAAAGTGATGAATTAATTGTTTATGGGTCTATGACTACCAAAGATCTAGCAGATCTATATAATGAACAACCTGAAAATTCCTTTTAGTCCTCAGACTAAATAGCATGGAAAGAAACATGAAAACTCAAGATCAGACTGGATGGGGCTCTGAACAACCTGGTCTAGTTGAAGTAGTTCCTGCTCATAGCAGTGGGTTTGGACTAGATCGTCTTTAAGGTCCCTTCCAATCCAAACTATTTTATGATTCTGTTGTACAAAGAGATGTAAATCTGCATAAACGTCGTGGTTATTTCCAAAGGGCATGCATCTGGGAGTTTTTCCTTACATTTTCATGAACTGAAGGGCAACCATGAAGGTAGGAGTTAGCATGAGTGAGAATTGTGATCAGCTGAGCATTGCTGCTGCGAAGCTAAAGAACTGCTACTTCCTTTTAGAAATACTAGTAGTCATTTTCACTCTGCTTAGAAATGTCACAGACACATGCCAGCCAAACTGTCTGCTGTGTTTATAGTGTAAGTGATTTTGAAAGCTTACTGCTCTGTGCATTTGCCTTTGGATAGAATTCAGCTCTTTCCTTTTTATTTGACACTTCAAATGTTTTTATCTTGAACTTTCTCATGAATTTTTATTAAGGGAAATTCTTTTGGGAGAGGAATTGAAAGACAAAATAGGGACCCAAGTGGCCTGCAGACCGAAAGATTAGACAGAAGTTGCAAAGCCTTTGGGAGAGATGGGAACTGCATATCAGGGTGAGCCTCAAAAAGTTACAAAAATTGCCAAATTGTGAGAAGGGATTCTCTGCATGGGTCCCACTGCTCTTTGACTTTAGCATGATTCAAGCTAACTGTTGAAGACTTGAGTTATCCTTGCAACTGTTTGTTGCCAAATTTGAAAAGTGATGCTAAAACTAGTAGAGTATAGCAATGTTTTGGTGATGATAGACTCATTAGATAGGAGGAACCTATATGGATGGCAGTAGGAGCAGCCTGTGTTCTTGGCTGGTTGATATGCAGACTGATATGCACCAAGAAAACTAATTTGGTTTCTCAGTTTTATAAAAATATAACCTTGGGATGGAGCTCTCCTTATGTAATAAAGTTGCAGCTATTCAAACAACAACATGAATTGCAGAACTGATTGAGAAATTTAGTTTTTTGGAGTTTCTGCATTAAGAGAGCAAAACGTTATCTGTAGGATATAACAACCTTATTGGAATTAGACATTTAATTCAACCTATGATTTCTTTTCTAAAACTCTCACAACAACCTGAATGAATAGTTGTGATGTAAATGTTTTTCACTTTCACAATTCCCAACAGGTTACAAATTTCTGTGTTGTTTTGGGTTTTGTTTCTTTGGTTTTGATTGTATGTTTGTGGGGGTTTTTTTGTGGTTGTTTTTGTTTGCGGTTTCTTTTTTTGTTAGTGGTTTTTTTTTCTTCTTGTGGTGGGTTGACCTCGGCTGGATGCTAGGTGCCCACCAAGCTGCTCTATCACTCCCCCCCTCAGCAGAATAGGGTGGGAGAAAATAGGATGGAAAAAAACCCACCTTGTGGGTCAAGCGAAAGAGAGTTTAATGAAGCAATAGCAAAAGGTGCATGCAGTGAAGCAAAGGAATACAAAAGATGTTATTCTCTACTTCCCATCAGCAGGTGATGTTCAGCCACTTCCCAGGAAGCAGGACTTCGGTACGTGTAGTGGTTGCTCCAGAAGACAAACATTGTACATAATGAATTACCCGCCTTCCTCCTCCTTTCTCTTAGCTTTCACATCTGAGCAGATGTCATATGGTATGGAATATCCCACTGATCAATTTGGGTCAGCTGTCCTGGCTATGTCCCCTCCCAAGATCTTACCCCCCCACCCCCAGCCAACTGGGCGGGACGAGGGGGAGGGTTGGAGAGGCAGCCTCGGTGCTGTGGGAGCACTGATCAAGACACTGGGGTGTTATCACCACTTTACTAGCTACCAGCTCAAGCACAGCACTGTGAGGGCTGCTCTAGGGCTCAGCGAGCCCCAATACATTTCTCAAAAAAGAGGCCTGCATCAAGGGGAGGGCTCTAGGAGTTGGGGAAAGGCTGGTGTTGACCTTGGTGGTAACTGTGCTTGGAGAAGAGAGTTGCAGAGACTGTAGGAGGAAGCAAAAGGAAGAGGGGGATGGTCTCTGGGAAACTGCAGCTCATGCAGAGAGAGCACTGAGGATCAGAGATCAGAAGGCAAAGGTGTGATAGACAGAGTTTTTCAGGGATCAGAGGCCACAGTGAAGAGTTTGCTGTAGCTTATAAAATGCTGGCTAGACTGAAGCTCAGCTAGAACTAAATACTCCAGAAAACACAGAAGGAAAAGGAAGATTATGTATAAATCACTTCTACTTTTGTTCTTTCTGATACAGTGGCATGAAGATTTCTCTAACTAAAAAAAACCCTCAAAACAAACCTGCCAGAAAACACCCAACACAAAAAAGCCCCTACTAGCTGATATTCTAAGTTACACCTGGGTTTTGGTGTCTTTTTTTTTAATTTTGTTACAAACTTTTGGTTTTTATTGAGAGTTCATTAGGTAGGGACAGTCCCAGCAAATTCACCTCTAAGTTCTGTTTGATTAAAAGCCTGGACTGAGAAACAACTAAGTTTAGATGTGACTTGAGATGTGAAAATTATGTAAGACATTTAAATTGTGGCTTTTTACAGGTCTCATGCAAGTATTTGAGGTAAGCCAGACCTTGCTTAAGACTTATGATTTAAGCAGTCAGGTTAGGAAGGTAGGCAATACTTTAGGTTTAAAACTGGTCTACAGGAATACAAAATGAATACATCCTGTCTGCTGTATCTGTAGTAAGTGCAGTAACCTGACAGATTTAAATAAATTGTTTTATATGCGCTCACTAATTGCTGGAAAACATGTAATACAAAACTTACAATCTCGTAGCTCATGTTAATTTTGTCTAAAGACGCAGGGAATGAAAATAACAACGGAATATTATTTTTAAAGGCTTTGTAATTGGACTTTTTCAGGAAATCTTTAAGATTGAAGGCAACCTTGGAATCCCAAGACAAAAAAGGGCTATTTTGGCAACTCCAATATTAATTCCCGAAAATCAAAGACCACCGTTTCCCAGATCTGTTGGCAAGGTAAGTCAACAAAGGACCAGATCAAATTTTGATCTTAAGTAATTGATCTATTTATCCTTAAATTTTGTAATGTTTATCATGTTAGTATTAATATCATAGAAATAATTAAGAAATGTAAAACTGAACAGAGAAGATTGTTTTTCCATCTGTATTGTGTAGACAGATAAAAATGGCTTTCTATTCATGCCAGACTTGAATAGCATACATTCTAGTAAAAAATATTAATCAGAGATGTATGTTCTCATGCAGCTACTCTCTTCAGTAGAGCTGCTTACCTCTGTATCTGTGCGTTAAACTGGGGCAGAAATCTAGGGCAGGAATGTTACAAAGAATATCCTACTGCTTTTGTGGATTATCTTCTGTTCTTAAGACCTAGAAGGAATTCATAAGGTATTACATGTAGAAATATCTTTTGTTCATTCCTTTGGTAATTTCTGGTGTCCAAAGGAAAAAAAAATATTTGTAGACATTTGCAGTTTTATTCTTTGCTTTTTGCAAAGGTCTGGCAAAGAAATGGAGAGGTTTTTTTTTTTTTTCTCATGTCTGCAATAAGCAAGAGTTCTAAGAGCTCCTTTTCCAGAACTTCAGATAATACAGCTTGTACATACAAAATCATTAAAACCGAAATACCAAGAATTGTTCAAATGGCAATTTAGGCATTAGAGATTGTAATTACATGAATCTATTTTGCATGTTGACAGCTTTGGAATAGGGACTTGTATGCATCACTCTGACTTTAGTAGGTGTGTTAATGACACAGCGGCATATAAGCTGTGGAGTCTGATTCCCACCAATGTGATTGCTGGGGCTAAATGCACAGCCCAAGGGCAGAATTTTGATCTACAATTGATGTGTAATTTAGCCAGCTGGCATCTTATCAGTTACTTTAATAATTAGGATTGTTCTCCTAGCAGTAAAAAGAAAGAATAACCTCTGAAGATTTCATTTTCTGCCCTTTCCCCATCAGTAATTTATATTGATTTCATAAATTTCTGTTTTTCTATCTTTCTGAAGTATTTTTTTAATGTGAAATAAACTTTCTAAAGCCATTTCTCAACTTTTCCCTTCACATTTCAGTGAGAATTAATGATCAATAACTAAAGTAGATATGTATGTTAATGATAAATAGTTAATTTTTAAGACTTCTATTGTGCAATTTTAACACAGTGAGAGAATTTAAAATGCTACTTATACATAGATCTGCAGAGTTCCTTGTTTTCGTTATTGATTTATTTCTCCCTGCCCCCTTCCACCCCTACTGCTCATGAACACTGAATTTTTGGATCTGAGGTAGTCTGAGTTGCGCTTTAGAAGTGCCTTCACTAAGTATTTTCATTGGGAGTTCAGGATGCTAGTCCTGGTAACTGAGGCTCCTTAAGCAAGAGGAGATGAATTGAGTCCTATTTGTACTTAAGTGTTTTCCTAGCATCTTGTCATCTTGATTTGTTTTAATTCCTGTAATGCTAGTCAGGGATCACAAGCGCGTTAGATGATGTACAGAGAAGTGTAAAAGCATCTGGCAGTCTGTTTTTCAAAGGACCTGAGATACCTATGCCTAACTAATGTTTAAATTATAGGAACGGCACCTTGAAACACTTTGAGCTGTCATCAGTTTTAGAAGTCTTTAAATATAATTTTTTCAGTATATTTCTTATTTAGGTATCTAGACGTGAGTACTTAGGCTATAGTCTATTGTAAGTAGTAACACAGAATGTATATGTGTCAAGTGAGGCGAAAATTTTAGAGATATTTAAAATAATGGAATGAAATATTCTAGGCCAACTGCAGTAATTTGCAACTGAATGCTTATCAAAGCATAAATAAAAAGGTTTGAGGCCTCAGATATACTGATGGTAGGAAAGAGAGTCTGTTGTTCCCTAACTAAAAAAATCAGTAGGAGTCCATGCTGAAAATAAAAGCAATTCTTTCAGGTCTTTTTGACATGTCACATATCTTCATAAAATAGGCCATGTAGTCTTCATAAATAGAATAGTCTGTACTAATCTAGAGAGCCTGGGACACACAATTCATGAACTTGTTTCAGGTCCTGCACAAGCTGTAGAAAAAATTGATCATCTGTCTCATTTAACTTTAGATATTTATTGTTAACTGTATGTAGCTTCATGATACTGCAAAAATTCATTTAGTTTCCCACTTCTGTGTGGCATGAGAAAAATACATTTATTTCTTCTTCCACAATATTTTGGGGCTTAACTTTAGAATCCTCAACAGTGCACTAAGTGGACTGATGAATTACAGCTTAGGATCTGCATGAATTTCTCTTGAACTTAAACTTTGCCATCTCTGGTCTGTTGAATCACTGTGAAGGAACATTGCAGACGTATTTAGTAGCTGTGGTTTCTACAGTGTTTTGGGGAAGAAAGAAAACATACAGAGAACGGAAAATTTGAGAGTTATAATAGAATTTTAAAAATGAGAAGGAAGAAGAAAGGAAAGCAGATTCTGGAGCAAACTTTTGTCATGTAGGTCTCATGTAGGTTTGCTGTGATGGGAACAGCAGAGTTTGTCTCATACCGTGGGGGCTTGCAAAGACTTGCCCTCTCTGCCCAGCACCGTGAGCAGTATCCTTCTGAGCTCTGCGATGGGCATTCTGGGTCAAATCTCTGTGAGATTGCATTGTGTGGCAGTTTATATTTTATTCAGACATAACAATAAACATAATAAAATCATTTAGAAACAAGGAATTCCAATACAGTAATGGGGGGGGGCAGGGAATAACCACACAGTTTCCTGTGTGAAAAATAACTCCAGCTTTTGTTTTGCTTTCATCTTTATTACTACAATGTTATATTTTCTGCTCATCAGGAAACTGAAGCTTTCCTAACTGAATGAAATACATAGGTTAGTGATTTTTTCAGATATGACTTGTTCTATTTGATACCATCATGTGGTTTGTTTTGGTTGTCTGCATAAAAGTTATGTTTCCCGTTGCACCCTGGGTGTGTTATCTCCGCTTTCTTTTACCTGCTTTAGCAAATTACCAGTGTAGTTTATTCAGCTGTCCTGACTGCCTCTTGCTTTCCAGCCCATGCTACGTTGCCTGGAAATGCACAAGGCTGTTTGGAGGTGATTGCAGCAGCTGCCAACAGTTAAACTGGTTATTAGCACTTAGTTGGGAGCAGGGCAGATGTGCAAGAAAACAAGAGAGCAGGGGGAGAAAAATAAATTATGTTTTATTTCACAATTAGCAAGCAATAGCATAAACAAAAAACAAAAAAAAAAAAAAAAGGAAAAAAAAAGAGGGGTGGGTTTTATCCATTAAGGTTTGGTCATATAAACCAGGAAGGAGATACTGCACTGGACAAGCAAAAAAATTGGTTTGTTTTAATTACAAAAATTCAAATTAGGTTTTAGCTTAACAAAGAAATACATGTGTAGAGGCTGTTCTCTGCGCTGTTGCTGGCTTTCCAGCATACCTGCTTAGGAATTAGGTTATTGCCTTGCCATTTGCACACCCTTCATTAGAGTATGTCTTCATTAAATAACTATCATAAACACGCTGTGCTTGTAGGTAGAGGAATCTCACCTTTTAGTAGAATTTAAGCTTTTGCATATTATCCTTCATTCCTGAGGGAAAATAGTGAGAGTAAAATATTTTAATACAGTCTTGGTAATATAGGCCTTTGTGACCAGATGGCCCAGGCTACAACTGTTGACTGTTATTGATGTGTTTTCTTTAGGTCTTGCTGATATAGCACAGGGATACGATATTCAATTTTTAGCCTCTTTCCATATGTTAATTTTCCGGTTTATTTGTCCACATCAAGTCAAATGAAGTACAAAACAGTGGGGATGCAGGATTCTCTTGTAATTATGGCGATAGGTTATTCACCACTGTGCTACAGAGATGTTTGCTAAGACTAACTTGAGTGGTGGTTCTACACATTTATTTGATGACAATCTCCAGACACACTTTAACTATGGTGATGAACTGCATGATGGTACTTTTTGAAGGTTAATTCTTACACTAACAAAGAGCTCAAAGAGCAGAAAAAGTAATTGTGGAGATGATCAATTGCCAGCTTTTTCCAGGCATTAATGGAGAAGGACATCTGCAAATTAAGAGTGCTTTAGTATAGGCTGAGAGGATTTTCTGTGGATTTTATTGATGAACATATGATGAATCCATGATTCTATTCTATAATTTAAAGGAATTATTCTTCATATGTATGAATACTTTAACTGTTGCCACATAAGATATGGAAGCCATGAATGGACTGGTAAAAATTCGCAGAACTTCTTATCCTTAGTGAAGGCCAGATGACAGAGAGAGGTACACAAGAGACTTTGTAGGAAACTGCTGAATAAGAAAAAGCAAAACCATTTTTTTCCACTAAGATACTTTTTTTTCTTTGTCACTTGGCTGTTTTGTCCTTTTGGAAGGAGGGGGTGTTCAAGTATTTTGCATCAGATACTTTTTATATGCTTCCTGCCTCTGATCTGGGTGGATGGGCAGTTAGCTGTCAGATAACAATTAGATGGCAGGGCTCACTCCAAACAAAGCTCAAGCATAAAAGTGGTGCAGGCTAGCAAACAGGATAGAAATCTTTAAGATATATGAGGAGATGTTGATTTTCCCTCCGTCTGAGCTGTGAATTTAAGGCAAAAAGAAAACACAGCTTGTCTGTTAATGCAGCAATATAAAAAAGCTGAAGAGGGGAGGAAGATAACTATGGAAAAGCTGCTGGAAGCTTATTATTTTTGAGTGGCTATCTGATTGAGGCTATTTATATATGATAAATTATATGCTTCACAGAAGACAAGTGTTAAGTACTAAAGATGCAGCTGGAAAAAATGCCAAACTTCAGGCAAAAGTTTGAAAAGAAGGCGATAGAAGTGTCAAGAGAGATGATCATGATCCAGCAACCTGTGAAGAGAACCTAGAGATTGTAGATTAGAGGAGGATTTGTGAAAGACAACAGAGGAAAAAAAGGACAACAGTGAAATAAAAGCTGAATTAAGAAGTGCATTTGTTCTACTGGAAATTTAGGCAGAAAATGAGGGGGTCGGGGGAGAAAGTCTAAAGGAAAGTGGAGGAGGAAAGAGACTTAGCCAGGATGGATGTCCAGGTCTGGAGGTAACGGTGTGTGCTAATAGAGAAGAGAATGATGTGCAGAACAAGAGGAGCTATACCTAAAATCCTTGGCAACACCGAGAGGGCAGTGTGACTCCTTGGCAACTTCTCAGATGGTAAAGGTCTGAATCTTCATGTCAGTTGCTAAAAATGATACAGAAGCAACATAAGTATTTCTTACTGGGGAACTAGAAGTGGGTCTGAGGTCTACAGGAAAAATCCATTGGATCTTTTAAAATTACTTTTTAATATCCATTTGGTGGTTTTCAAATCATCATCACATCAAATGTAATGATGAGGTTGTTCCAGAGGGTCCCCTTGGAAAGGGAGAGGTGTTCATCAGCAATTCTGACTTGTCCAGAAGGTAAGAATATTTCAGTGAGAACTGAGAAAGTGGTGCCACCTGGGAGATGTGGGAATGATTGGCTCCTGACAAGCATTCAGTGAGGACCTTCTTCAGAGAGCAGATGGAATTACCCAGGTAGAAAGAATTCTGTTTTCTTGCATCAAAGTCTGATGGCATATAAGGCGAGCACTCTGCTAAAGTATGCCTATCATTCTATGCAGGAAAAGACACATCCATGATGAGGGTATATAAGCAAGCAGCAGAGGGGTAGAAAGATGTGGAGAAAAAGAAAAAAAAAAAAAAGTGTTATTGTTGAATAGCACTTGCACAATAAAGACATTCTTAATAAATAAAGGTCACTTTAATCCAGCCAGAAAAAAGATTGGGATTAGAGCACGAGAGCACAATTAAGTTATGATACTAGTACAGTAAGGTTGGGCAGAAATATATATGAGCTCAATTTGTTCAGCCCAGCACAGTAAGTGTTTTCTGTAAATCCAGAGTGAGTGTAATGATTTCAGTGGAAGGAATACACTGGCATAGTAACTAATGGATACAAATTTTGGCATAAGATTAGAAGAAAAGTTTCTAGTCCCCAGAGAAGGGGAATTAATTTCCAACAGAGGTACTGAGGAGGGAATACAAAGTTTGATAAATATATGATCACAGTTGCATAATACAGCTGTTTCTGATCTGAAAGAACAGACACCTAGAGGTTTAGGGCTTTCCAGTGTTCTTGAAAATGTGTAATAGCCTGCTGAGTTGGACCTGAATGGGCTGTTGGAGATGTCAGAGTTTAACATCTGATCAAATTCATGTATTGAATGAAAGCATGGCACACTTCTGACCTTCATGGAAAAATACCAACTTACCTCAGCAATGAATGTAATGAAATGAACAGCGCTCCATTAAATTAAAGGGCTTTTGATGCAAGTACATGAATTATTAAAGTACAGCATATTAATTTTCATTAAGGGATGTGTATTTGATGTCCTAACAAACCATTAAGTGAAGACAGCACTTCAAATTTATCTCTTTTTTCTGAAAGTTCTTTCTTCAAATTTCCCTTTTTCTTAAAATATTGATAGTCACACAAACAATTCCAACATAATACATTTGTTCCCTTTAAGCTAACAGAATTTTAATAGAAAGCTTTGTTAAAATACTCCTGTTTACTTAAGATCTTTCAGAAGAATCACACTTGAACAGCAGATTCCTTGGAAAACCGGGAAATAATAAGAATTTACTATTATTTTTAAGTGTTTGGTGGCGTTAATAAGAATAAAAATTTTTTAAACATTTGAGGAATACTTTCTAATCTAGTTACTATGGCTACAAGTTTGTTGGAGATAAAGCAGTTCTATGGCAACAGTGGAATTAAGTTTTCTGCCCAATAGTGAAATACCCAGTATTTAATTTCCTGCTTCATAATAAATCATGCTAATGACCTTTAGGAGGGCACCAAACAGAAGAGATTTTTAAGCTCTGAAGCTGTTCAGCAAAGTATACTGCAGTTTAACTGTCACGTTGTTTGTGTTGACTTTGATCTCAGAAGTCGATATCTTAAACGGTGTTGCAGGTGAAGGTGGGGGGGGAAGTCTGTCCCTTCTGGTAAATTACCTATGAAAAGAACTAAAATGAAATAAAACCGTTGCAACTCATTTTTCATTGGCACACTAACTGAATTCTAGACTCAAGTTTAAGGAAAATGTTTGGAATATTTTTAGTTGCAACAGCTATTTCGTTTAATGATGCCTGATGTTAGACACCCTTCCGTAATGTGTGTTTTGTTTTTTAGTAGTTGCTTCGTGTTGTTGTTGGGTTCTTTTATTTTTTGCTTTTTCTTAAATGGTTAATTATAATCCACTTTGCAAAAACAAACCCAAAGAATCTCCCCAAAACTCTAGGCCTACTCCATCTTCTTTGACCCAAATAAAACCCCAGGCTCATATTTTAAGAGACACATGTAGGGTGTGACTCTGTAGCTGGTTTTACTGAGCATACTAAAAACAGAGTGCCATCAGCAGCAGTCAGAAAGCCCCTTCTAGGGATGCAGAATAATAGTTATTTAGTTGCCATTCCCTAACTTGGTTCTCTGTGGTTTTCATGAGATGACGCTGATTTTTTGTTAACTTTCGTCTTTACAAACGTGATTCTATATCCTCAGTTGACTAATGGAAACATTTATATTTTTTTTTATTCCCCTTGATTTTCTCTGTCTTGGTTCAGTTCAGTTATTGGAAATAAACGCTCAATCTGTCCAGCTTGAAAAAGCTATTTTCTTTTGAGCAAAACCTTGATCTCTGCATTCCTAGTAGGGTCAAATTTTAACCTTAACAAAATGTAGGGCCTAATTCTCTAATCTCATGAGATTAGGATAAAATGAGATATTGGGATCCAGGGTTTCTGTTTGCTTGGTACCTTTTAATTTTTAAAATTTCTTGCTACAAATCTACTTACAGTAGCACTTTTATTTAAGCAGGATGACAAATGCAACAGACTTATGCAGCATTACTTAGCAGTGTGCTCTCTTAATATATCGCTATCAAGAAGATGAGATCTGCAGAATATAGAAATCAGTGGAGAGAATATGACCACAGAGCTTCCTTTAAATCAATTAAGGTATTTATTTTATAGCTGTGAATTGATTCATACTGCTTTGGACGTGAGCTGTTTGTTATATATTACCGTCTCCTTCCAAGCATTTTCCTGTTTCATTCCAAATTATTCCTTTGGTTTCCTATTATGCAAAGTCAGTTGTTAGCCAGTGTATAGAGTAATATAAAGCAATACCCAAATGAATGACATTTTTGAAAGAAAACTAACTTATCCCTGCCAATTTACAAACTAAGTACTGTCATACTGTCAACCTTGGTACTTCCATTAATGAAAGACTTTAATAAAGTCATTTTGTGGACTGGACTGGTGACAAATTTCATATTGCTAGCTGTGGCTTGTTAAAGTGGTATTAAGAAAAGATGGCTGGCAGAGTATTTCCAGAAGGAAAAATGATATGTATTATATATGGCTCAGCTGTAAGGTGGAGTAAATAGCTGTCACTCAAACAACAATAGTAATTTTCTTCTTTCTGACAAACTACTGGATCTCTTCGCTGATTACTAACTAATTTTAACCTTTTTGTGTCTTGCTCTTGGTTTTATCATACATGGCTGATTCTTATTTTGAATTTTTTTTCTTTTACATTTTGGAGTGATGTATAGTAACAGATCAATAGGGTAGGTGAAGGAGTATGATGCTAATATCTATAATGGCAGTTGTGTTTTAATTCAATAAACATTTTCCCTTCTCCTTTCCAAAACATCTGTTGTTCTTTTCCAGCTGCCCTCTAAAGGCAATTTTCTTTTATTAATTGGGAGACTCTACAACCTCTCTGGGCAGCATGTCCTAGTGCTCAGCCACCCTCACTAACAAAGGGTTTCCTGATGTCCAGACAGAAGCTTTTGTGTTTTAGTTTCTGTCCGTTGCTTCTTGTCCCGTCACTGAAAACAGACTGATTTGGTGGTCTTTGCTCCTTCCCTTTGGGTATTTATATATGTTCATGAGATCCACCGTGAGCCTTCTCTAGGCTCAATAATCCCACTTTTATCAGCCTTTCCTCATAGAAGAGATGTTCCAGTCCCTTAATTATCTCATGGCCCTTCACTAGACTCCAGAACGTCCACGCCCATCTTGTACCAAAGAGCCCAGAACTGGACACAGTACTTCAGGTGTGGCCTCACCAGAGCTGAGTAGAAGGGAAGGATCACCTCCCTTGACCTGCTGGCAATGCAGCCCAAGAAACCATGAGCCTTCTTTGCAGCAAGGGCATACTGCTGGTTCATGTTCAACTTGGTGTCCACTAGGACCCCCAGGTTCTTTTCTGCAAAGCTGCTCTCTAGCTGTGTGATCCCCAGAATATACTGCTGCATGGACTTGTTTCTCCCCAGGTGTTCCTCCCCTCCTCCCCTTGTTGAAGTTCATGAGGTTTGATGGAGCCCATTTTTCCAGCCTGTTGAGATCCCTCTGGCAGTATGGACCCTCTGGTATCAGCTATTTCTCCCAATTTTGTGTCACTAGTAAACTTGCTGAGGGTACCCTCAGCCCTGTCATCCATATCATTAATGATGATGTTAAACAGGAGTGGACCCAGTATTTACCCCTGGGGTACACTGCTAGTTACTGGCCTCCTAGATTTTGTGCCACTGATCACCAACCTCTGGGTCCAACTGCTCAGCCAGTTTTCAGTCTATTTCACTGTCTGTTCATCCAGTCCATACACCAGCAGCTCCCTATGAGCATCTTACAGGACACAGTGTCAAAGGCCTTACTGAAGTCCAGGTAGATAGTATCTACTGCTCTTCTACCAGGTCAGTCATTTAAGTGGGGAAGTTTATCAAGTTGGTCAAGCATGACTTCCCCTTGCTGAATCTGTGCTGACTATTACTGTAGATTTTTTTTGTTGCTAATGTGCCTGGAAGTTGTTTCCAAGATTATCTGCTCCATAACCTTTCCCAGGGATCAAGGTGAGGCTGAGTGGCCTGTAGTTCCCTGGGTACTCCTCCTTGCCCTTCTCGAAGATAGGAGTGACATTTGCTTTACTCTGGTCTTTGGACTCTTCTCCCTTTTGCTGTGATCCACCAAAGATTATTGAATGTGGCCTTGCAATGACATCTGCCAGCTCCCTCAGCACTTGTGAGTGCATCCATCAGGGCCCAAGGACTTATGTACGTTTATTTTAATTAAATATTCCCCAGCTTGATCCTCATCCACTAAGGGTACAACTTCCTTGCTCCAGATTTTTCCCTCTGGTCTTTGGGATTTCTGAAAGCTGGTCTTGCTAGTAAAGACTGAGGCAAAGAAGGTGTTCAGTACCTCAGCCTTTTCCATGTCCTGTGTAACCCAGCCCCCCAACCAATTCAGCAATGGGTCCACATTTTCCCTAGTCATCTTTTTGTCACTTATGTACCTGTGAAAGCCCTTCTTCTTGGTTGTGAGATCCCTAGCTATTTGGGCTCAATTCCATTTGGGCTTTAGCTGTCCTTCCTTTATCCCTGGATGCTCAGACAATGTCTCTGTAGTCATCCCAGGTTACCTGTCCTTCCTTACACCCTCTATGTGTTTCCTTTTTCTGTTTGAGTTTGGCCAGGAGCTCCTTGTTCACCCATACAGGCCTACTGGCATTTTTATTTGACTTCCTATTTGGTGAGATGGAGTGTTCTTGAGCTTGGAGGAGGTGATCCCTGAATATTAACCAGTTTTCTTGAGCCCGTCTTCCCATGGGACTCAAGGATTGAAGTGCCAAAAGTCTGCTCTCCTTAAGTCTAGGATGTAGTGAGTTTGGGTTTTATTTTCCTTCCCCACCCATCAGAATCCTGAACTCCTCCATCTCATCGATCAGGCCAACCATCTTGGGAGATTGTAAGGGGGGAAAAAAGGATACTTGAAGGAAGTGTGAACTAAGCTGATCATGTACATACCAGGTCAAATTTTATTTCACTATGTTTATAGGGAAAATTATGAAAGTACATTTGGAAAATAGGATTTTAGTGAAGGTTCAAATATGGCTCTTTTTCAATGTCATAGGCATTTTTGCACTGCTTCAGAAGTTTCTCTTTCCATTCTTACAACACAGACAAAACTATTAAGCTTACGTTTTCAATTGAGCTTGCTGGAACTGTGAATGGATTTTGATAATAGAAATCTGTACAACAATGAAGTCCAGAAATTGAAAGTAGTAGTGATCCCTATAATCCAATAAAATGTGTCTTAATATATTTTTTACTTACTATAATTTAAAAAAAAAAAAAGGAAAAAGAGGAAATGTGGCTGTAGCTGAGTGTTGAGTATAGCTTGAATTCTGGGTCTATATTAATTTAACAGAAATTTATGTTCAAATCTGATTTACAATATATTACAAATATTTTTGATGAACAATTGAAGTGATGAGGGCTTTTTTCCTACAAATACTAGTTTCCTGCAACAAACACAAATCGTCATCTTATGATAACACCTCAAGCACAATCACCCTAAGTAATCCCACAGTGCCCTCAGCACCACTGGTTTTATTTTTACTTTCTGGCAATTTAAACTGGGATAAGAGAGAAGTAGGTATTTAGCATAACAGCCTTTCCTTGACAGACTCTTTTCTACTTGATAAAAAGCCTTTAAATGTTACTGAAGAAGTAATTGCTCCTTGTAGGGTTGGAATATAATGGTTAAATCAGACATATTCAGAAAACAATGTCTGCAATGGGGAACTCACTCATTATGTAAAAGGGAGACTATAAGGATCTATATGAACGTTATCACCAATAAAATGTAATGAACAATAGAGAGCATGCTGAAATTGTGTAAATAGGAAAACATAATAAATCAACTTCATCCATTATTACTGTGCTGTTGGGCTTTCTAATCTGAATTTGCTAAGGGTCACTGGAACATGAAAATTAATTTGAATTAATAGAAACTATTATACATGGTTTATTTTTTTTTAAAAAGTCATATAGTACCATTACTGAATTTTATTAATTTATTGTCTTGTGAGAATCTTAATTATTATTTAACAAATTATGTTCTTTAAAAAAATATTAACACCATCATTATAACAGTCAGTAATGCTTTGGAAAAAAAGTGTAATGATTCGTTAATGAGAAATCTTAAAAACCAGGCATATTGTTTCTTTTAGGGAACGATTGATAAAGGACACTCTTTGTAAGTAGTAGAAAATTGATTGTATTTTTTTTTCTAAGATTCCACAAAGATTGATGATTTCAAATTCTTCAAATAAAAAGAAACAGATGTAATTCACAGCCACCTGCTGTGAGCTCTGAATGTGCTAGCTGCTGAAAGAATTCTCCAGGTCTTTTATCTTGTTTACAAGAAAGTAAGATTTTGACCACATTTTATTACGTTGAAAACCTTCCTATCCTGAACACCCTTTCAATTCTTGGAACAAATTAAGCACATATTCACTGATCTTAACTTAGATGTACACATATATGTATGTAATGCATAGCCAATGGAGACAGGTACAATGCATTCTGGTGCAATATTTACTTACAGCAGGGGTAGGAGGGAAAATATTTTTTTCTTCACATGCTTTTCAAAAGAACAATTTTCTAAAATTCTTATTAGACTGTCAGAGTTAATTATATTTTTAAATTAGACGGAAGTTTTCCCATCAGCTTTTTAAATCAAGGACTAAAGGCAAAATACAGCTAGGTTGCTATTTTTTGTCCTTCATTCTCTCAAGGAGGGACTCCCTGCTGCTTGTGTAATGAACCATGTGGACCCTTATGCAGTAGCTTTCAAAGTAAGAAATTATTTGGTTGAAGAACTAGGGAAATTATCTCATCACATATAATTTAGTAGCAGGATCTGCCATTGGTTTCAGTCATGAATTTACTGTCAGGAGATTTTAGTTTTCATGTATCTCAGTGACAAGCAAATAGCTGACACAGTTAACATAAATAGTTTTACTTCCATTGGAGGTTCAGGAAGACTGTAAGAGGGCTCTTCAAAACCCCTAACCTCCCTTAAAAAGTGAAAGTCCTGTCAAAATGAAAGAGTAACTACTGGTAAAGGTTTTTCAAGTATTTTTGAAAATAGTGTGTGCCTTGGGAAGGAAGCTGTGTTGCATTGCAGATGTTCTGAATGAAGGAAGAGGACAGGAGTCTGAAGGAGCATCTCAAGCTGGAGTGTCCAAAGAAGTAGGTGCAGAGCAAACCAGAAAAATGAGTATTATGAAATAGCAAAGTCCAAATTTGAAGGGAGGTCAAACAGGGAATTACTGAATTCATAACTATGGTATGTGACTACTCACAAGCATTGGCTTTGCTTGCGCTGGAATGTGGGTGTCATATACTGCCCATCCTTTTTAGAAAAGACCCTGGGAAGCCTTGAAATGCCATAGGAACTACAGCCAACTGAGTCCCATTCCCACGCTAGGGGAATCATTCAAAGCCAAGCTGTAACAGTCACTGGAAAGTGAATAGTCAACATGGCTCTTTTAAAGGCAAGTCATACCTCATAAATGTATGAAGATCTGTGAAGGAGTCAAAGGTGTAGATAAAACTGATCCATAAACTATACTGGGATTTCTCTACTAAGAGGGAATACTTTCTTTTAGCTAAGAAAGTTTGAAAAATCAGTGTGGAAATTTACAGAGGGAAGTGTTCTGTACAGGCAGCAGCCCCAGACTGGCCTCTCCAGCAGTGATGCCAGTCCAGACTCAGGCAGGGTCAGATACACAAACGCAGCACACACAAAGATGGTCAGAAGGTGTTTAATCGCCTCAGTGTTGCAACGAGGGGTCCCCAGTAGTTTCCTGAGTGAGGTAAGCAGCAAGTGGGGAGGTCCCTGGCACCATGGAGTGATAGTTCATCGTGGAGAACAATGGGCAGGAGATTCTTAAGCTTTTATGTGAGTTAGTGCACGAGCATGAAGTGTTATAATTACCTAAGCATCCTTGCAAATAATCATGTGAAAAGAGCATGCCTAGCTCTGGGAAAATGCCTCATACATAACACATTTGGGAAGACTTAACCAAGGACAATATAAGTAACAATATATTACAATGTAGAATAAACAGCACAGAGTGCTTCATTATTAGGAATGTGGCTTATAGCTGTAGTGACCTCCATCTCCTATCTCCTCACTGTTCTTCTGTATTTAACCCTACCAAGAAGGCTTTACCAATGTGTTTTCAATGATTCATACAGTGATTTGTGATGCTTAACACAATAAAAAATTATCTGTAAAAGCAGATATTTAGGTGAAGGGAGTTTTTATATCATCCAAAATGATTCAAGAGAGTGACAATGAAAATATCGTGGTGTTGCAGAAGAATTTAACAGTATGGAACGATTGAGTTTGTTGATAACTGCAGATTAATATCTACAAAAATAATATTATATAAAATTCAAGAGCAGTTCTGGAACCATTGTGGATTTGTTTCTGAAAAGGTAAACTCAATCCCTAACAGTTACTAGATGTCAAATAGAAATTTGTATTTTGTGTTCTTGTCATACTATCTTCAAAAGGATGCAGCAGACCTAAAGGAGCTTCAGAGAAGGGCAATGTAGATAACCAAAGGTAAGAAAATGAGAGTTTAAATGGAACGAGGCTCATCATGTTTGAAAGAAGCAATTAAGGATGGATATGATAGTGCTCTAGAGAATTGTTGATTGCATGTTGGAAACAGGAACATTTGTCTACTCTTTTCCCTGCTGGAGAACTAAGGAACTTCCATTGATTACCAGGTGGTGGATTGAAAGAAAAAAATTCTGTTTGTCAAGTATTGTGGCACTCCACTTATTGTCACAAGATATAAAGGCCAAAGGCGAGGGGTATACTTCTTGCTATTATCCCTGATGGTTTGACCTCTGATGCTGGTACAGGGTAGTATCAGTCATTGTTACAGGCAGAATATAGGAGCAGGTGTTTCCTGGGACTGACCAGTGACCATCCTTATGTAATTTGCATCATATATGCAAAATACAAATGTATGTGTATCGTTCATCTTTGAATTGCATGTTATTTTTACTGCTCTTTGCAAAGATAACAAACTGCAAAAAGATTTCAGGGTGGTTGCCCAAATACGTTCTTTGCAGTTTAAGCTTTTGTTCTTCTAAATACAATTTATATCATGCAAATGTGTCTGGAAAGTAGAGAGAAAGGGTGAGGAATGTCTGACTTGTTTGTCTTCAGATATTGCTTTATTATTTATAGAGTCATTCAGCATTTCAAAAGCATGCAGGCAATGTTAGAAATAAAAAGCTGTTTCTGAAAGTAGTGAGATTTAAGTTACGAAAGCCCACATTTTCAGGGGAATTTAGGTCCCTCATTTCCTTTGCTATGATGGTGTGTAATCCACAGTTAGGAAGCAGAGTTAAACACTTATTTCTTCTGACATTTATGAGCATTTGAGCACCTCCAGCTCTCCTGTAATGTAAAAGCAAATATTAGAATGTCTATTTATTGAAATAGGTAGTAAAAGGCAGTGGTCAGTAGGAGCCACTCTGTCTTCCATGGAGTGCAGCTCTCTGAGCAGGTCCCCAAAAGCCTCTGGAGAAGTTCTGGATGTTCCTGAATATTGCGTAGCTCCTACAGCTGCTCAGAAAGAAATCCCTTGTCTTTAGTGTGACTCCTTTTGGAGAAAAATGCTGTCTTGTTTTTTTAAAGTGCTATTGTCATTTGATTTGGTTCCTTACTGCTATTCACACCTGTGATGCTGGGCTGACATGTATGCTGTTTTCAGGTAAAATTAACCTAATATATTAACCATGAGAAGTTGTCCCTGAAGGTTAAGGTCATTTGAAGTTCGGCTTTTTAATTGGGTTATTTAAGGCTTCACTTCTACTTCTTCACCTACAAGGCACTGGAGATAGGCTAAATTTAGCAACTCTGTTTTCTGATGTTTATTTTCTAGATATATGTATTTCCTATTACTCAAAGAAGTGAAATGCACAGAGATGCTGTGTGTTATGAGTGATAAAACTGTAATATCTAGTTTTCAGTAACATATAGTGCTGTGATAGGTAACAGAATTTAAGGGTACAGAATATGTCTGATATCCACTAAATACTATTGTACATTAGCAATGTTTTTGTTACTGTATGGTAAGCAGACATGCTGTGCCATAAATCAAAACTGTCATTGTAATGAGAAAAATAACTCTAGTCTTAATTGTGTAAATTGAGGGTTTAAATTTTTGCACATACTGGTATGTTTAAATTGTTGTACTGCTCTGTAAATTTAGTTTAAGGCTGATATACAGTGTTGTCAGTTGAAAATTTCTAAGATATGCTAAAGTGATGAATGTAGCGAAGTAATCCTAACTGATGAGAGATAGGTTTTCTTGCCTATTGATTTCTTTGGCTGAAATTGAAATGAATGATTTGTAATTGAAAAGACTTGACTGTTCTTCCTAAATACCAATTTCAAAACACTCTCTGGTCTTCATATTATCTGGTGGTCCTGGGACTGTTTTAAGATCTTTCTGTATTCTAGACAAAGTAAGTATAGCCATAGAAACATTCATATTAAGGTGATTTTCATTACTAATAAAATTAGTAGACCTTGGAAATATACTTGGAAAAGTATATAGTTAGTAATGCCATTTATTTGAGAATTGTGATCATGTGCCTGAAGCATTAATTTTTTTAAAAAATTAAACAAAAGTCTGATCCTGGGGAAAATAACTTGCTTTGTTAATCTGAAGGTTTGCCTTACCTCATTAATTATCCCTACAGTTTCAAAGCTGCATTTCCCTTAAATTAGGAGAGAAAAACATTTATTTTAGGTATGTTGCTGAATGCTTTGTGAAGATGGATGCAGTCTTATGCCTTCATCATTGTATGTGTCAGCTTATTGTTCAGAGGATCTCCAAATATTTTTATTCTGTTTTGGGGAGTTCATAATACTCTAGATAAGTCCAGTCCTTTTTGCCTGAGAGTGCAATTTGAATGTTGCTATATTAATATATATTAAGATTAAAGCAGGTGCATTATTATAAGCAACATGCTTTATATTTATTATCATTAGAGATTTTAGTCATTCTATAACTGCAGTTAAACAGAGGGAGACTGCAATTAATTACATAAGAAATAGTGCTTAACTCTTTAATTCTAAAGCATGAAAGTAGAGTAGTGATCTGACCCTGTATCAGATGATGTGTGGATTGTGCTATT
Source organism: Falco biarmicus (assembly GCF_023638135.1). NCBI lineage: Eukaryota > Metazoa > Chordata > Aves > Falconiformes > Falconidae > Falco > Falco biarmicus. The sequence continues at coordinate 5,541,588 of NC_079302.1, read as the reverse complement.
TGTTAAAACTGAGTTGAAGAAATATCTATGAAAACTAGGTATTTTTTTGAGTTACACCTATATAATTGGAGTCAAATATGGCCATATATGATTATAGATTATTTTTAATAATGTCAGTTAGTACAAATAAGAACTGGTTAGTTTGAAGTGGAAAAGGCCATGAAATTAAATCATGTTTTCCTTTTGAGGTGTCTGTTCTCTTTTCTCTTTGTTAGTAAGCCAGTGCCTTCTCATAGCTATGTTTTGAACAAGGTATAAAACCAAGCCCCAGGATGGTTGTGGCTACTTACAGTAATTGCACAATACAGCTGAATCCTCTCTCTGTACGGTACAGGTGGAGCAGGTACTGATTGGATATATATATATATTGCCAGTTTAAAATGGTACTGAAAATCTACATTTCTATTTTGTTTCTATTTTAATTCCATCATTATAAAGATAAATCATGCTCATTGCACATAATAAGTAAAAACCCTGATATCAATGAATTAAGGGAATCACCAAAGCCCCAGTTTACTCGGAGCAGACTGCCTTCCAGACACTAACATCGGCTTCACGTTCCTGACCAACCTGAAGCAGAAAGCCACGTGTGCAGGTCAGAGCTGCTGGCATCCACATAACCCCTGGTGTGAATCACTCTCCAAGGCTCCATTGTGCCAGATATTGCCAGAGCACAGCTCAGCATAGCTTTTTTTTTTTTGTGGAATCCTGGTGTGTCTCAGAGAAGCAGTCAGGTTTATATCAGATTCATCCCTACTAAAGAGGTTTGAACAGCTTTTTTTAAGAACTCCTTGACTCCTAAACTTATGAGAAGCAAGACCTCATTGCTACAAGAAAATGTTTTTTACGTTTAGAATACTTCATACAAATATCCCACTGGTGGGTTTTGTTGTTTTGTTTTGGCTTTGTTTTATTTTTCCCCTCTGGTTTATTCCATGTGAAGACTTTTGCTTCTTGAATATCTTTAGTCTTTTTTTCTTCAATCTCAACTAAAGTGTTAAACACTTTTTTTTTCTCCCACACTAATAGCTACATTTACATTCTGCAAGATATAGAATGCATAGCCATTATCCACCACACTTATGTATGTAACAGTTTAATAATTTAACAGCTTAAACTTTCACAAAAATCTTACCATTATATTTAAATTGTATTTTTTGACATTGAACAATTTCTGGTAAGCAATTGTATGTGACTGGAAATCATATAATTTTTCAGAGTTAGAAAAGATAATGCTGCTACAGGTAGGGAAAAAAGTCTTGTATTTAGTCACAAGAGGACTAGAAAGCCTGGGAAGGTTTTGTTTGGGGTTTTTTGGGGAAAAAAAATGATGTTTTAATTGTATAATAACTGGAATTAAGATTTATGTGTTGATAATTGATAAACTCATGGGCTGACACTAACTAGCAAAGTACTGTTGCCTTAAAAAAAAAAGAAAAAAGAAAAGATTCAATCTTCTTCTATTGCCTACAATATTTTTTTTTGTCTTCAGGCAACCACTGGGCAACATGAAGAAGTTTTGTTATAGGACCTTGTGTGTGTTTACCATCCAGTTCATTCCTCTAAAAAGTAAATTTCATTCCACTTAAGGAAAAGAATTTCTGTTCTTTGTATTTTATAGGTTCTTGAATCCTAAATTTTTAATAGCTGGTATTGAAGCCTTAAAATATAATTACATTATTAGATTATAACATAGAATATTTTTTCTGCAGGCTTAGATGTCATGAAATATTGGGGGTTTTTAAAGTATATTTGTTATGAAAAGACATAAGCTATGTATTGATGGACAAGGTTTCATAAAAAATAGCAAAGCTCAGTTGCATATGGGATAAAACCAAAGATAAATGACCAAGAAGAAGTTTTTGAGGCTGAAACTTTCTTTTTTTTTTCTTAAATGGTGATATACATGAGAACTTTAATGTCTGTTAGGTAGCTGAGAGAAAGTTATTTTCTAAAAGAATACAGTATAGATAGTGTGTTACTGAGTTCAATCTACAGCTTCCTATAAAGATCATCTTAAACTTTGTTTCATATCTAGACAGAGCATTTGCAGTTTAAGCCCATCTCTAACAATTATTGGTTAAAACATCCAAAGGTTATCATGTGTAATCTTGAAGGAAAGGAAGCTATTACTCAAGATTTTACTGAATTCTGAGTTTGTAGATTTAATTTTTTTGTTGTTGGATTCTTTTGCAAAAGTAGACAATGGTGATTGTGAAAATTATAGCTTCATGCTACTTTATAGTAGTTTTATTTGTTACATAGTGGAAGTTGAGGGAAAGACCTTTATCAATGTGCTTTGAAAATTTGGAAAATGTTTTGAAGAATCTGTCTCATCTGAATTAAAGGGATTTTTTGCTTGTGATGGTCAACAAGATACTGATTTAGCTGAATTCTTACATAAGGCTTCTTAATCAGAGATTGCAGAAAACTTTAATTACAATGTAATTAATCACACCACAGTGTTAACATTATGTTTGCTTGTGTAGATTATCTGTTACTTATTCTCAGAGATATCAATAAATCTTCATAAATTTACAACTATCAGAGCTAAAAGCAAGCAGTTATTTCCAATACCTTTGAAATCACTTCAGTGTTTTAGATGATATCTGTAGGCAATTTTTTGAAATATTTGGAGTTCTTTTTCTAAATTAGTTGTTAGATTAAATCAGGTTAACATTTCTTTTATAGCAGAAAATATCAGTGGCAATTTAGATGATTAATGTAATACCTGCTAAATACTGTCATTGTAAAAGATCTCGCTATGTTAAAAAGATAATTAACAGAACCTCTATTTTCTGTTACAAATTTGGTCTTTTTTTCCACAGTGCAAAACCTCTGGTAACCTGAGGTATACATTATTACTGCTTTATGCCCTACTTCCTTAGTAAAGCATTTGTTCCAATGACAGTGCAAATTTTAATATGCAGTTTGATTTAACACCATGAACTGAACTAGGGATTTGTATTAGTAACTGCGAAAGATAAGTGCGTGTTTGACTTGCTACCTGCAAACTTTTAGGTGTCATTTCTCTTGCTGACTAGCATAGACTGAAGAGAAACTTCTGAAAGCACATTAATGTTTGCATGCACATACGTTACAATTTATCTTAATTTATAGATGCCAATTTTTGTATATGCATATGTTTATGCATGTGTATTTGTATAAAAATCTGTGTCAATATGAGAAAACTATAACAAAGATGCGCTCACTTGGAATTAAGACAACTTTTGCTTTGCTGAGTCAGAAAATGTAGATGAGATGTACATATTTAAATGTTATGGCTCAGCTTCTAATTTTTCTAGGAAGGAAATTATATAATTTGAATGAATTATCACACTAACCTAGAGTGACTGTTTTCTCCGTAAATTAAGTTTGTAATTGATGTTACTGCAAAATTGAATTAAATAGCTTTGCAAGTTCAAAATGAGGTGTACTGAGGAATCTCGATGCAAATAAACATAAATAATACTTTATTGTCTATGATTTTGTTGGAGAGAACCCTAGCTACAGACTGGTGAAGACCTTTTTACAGTGTATATGTGGAGATAAAGTAAGTTCTTGGTGGCTACCAGTAAAAAGAACCATATTGATTTCATGATAGCTGTCAGCAATTCATGATTTGATCCGTTTGTGGGTTTGTAGAAATTTAGCGCTAGTTTTTAGAAGTACGCTCTAAAAAACTTCTGTATTTTTGTCAAGTACCTTGGAAAGAACAAATGTTCCATTTTCTGGGGCTCAACAAACACCTTAAATTATTGTATGGTTTAGCGTGTTGTATCTTGAGGAAACAGCATACTTGTATTGAAAACTGTTAGGTAGAACTAAAACCACCAGGGAATAAATTGCAAAACCTCCAATGAAAATGTTAGGATCAGAGATTCACCATTCAATTTTTCTACCTACTCGAGCAGAAGCAGTCAAATTTATCAAGGCGTAGTTATAACTTCCTTTTGAGTATATAACATTATCACTAACTACTGCCATGTTGTCTTTCTGTTAGATCTCCAAACACAGCCTAAGCAATGAGGGCCTACATAAACAGACGTTATGGGAGATTTTATATTGACTCTAATAGACTTGGAGTTGAGGATGGTCACAGTTGTCTCCTGTAATGTTGAATTGAAACTAACTGTAAAATGTACTGTAGTAATAAAAAGTGGATAAAAGAGAGGTGCGAAAATAACCTTAAAGAGTGTTCATGGGTATTTGTTCTTTGAATTTCAATATTCCTTTCACAGGTTTAGGACATACTGTTTTCTTCTATGTCTATAAATGCAGCCAAAATAGCTCTGTTACGTCTGATCGTCAAAGCATGTATTTCCTAACCATTGACAAAATTACGTGAGATGTTTGATAAACAAGTGGTGTGTAGTAGTGGCTTTGTGTCCTATGATAGCTCAAAATTCTCACCCAGGCAGCAGAAAGTTCAACACTGAAGAATTTGAATGGGACATTGGACTTCGCTATACAGGAGTGCAGGATTATAAATAATGATTATTTTTCACTGTGATTTCAGAGTTGTATTTTTTTCAATCTCATTCAATCTTATTAGCATTTTTGTTTCAACCTTGAAAGATTTGGGAAAGTCATTTGTGCAGCCCTTTGGTAGTAGACCAGGTTCTTTAGATACAGTAGATTTTTCTGGGTATCTGATTCCCTGGCTAGAGCTGCTTTCCTGGCTCCCTGTTAGACAGCTTTTCACAATGCATAGCTTTTTCATCATATACTTCCTCTTTTATTAAGTTTAAGAGTTCCTCTTAGCCCAAGTTTGTCAAGTATAGGTCTTGTCTTCGAAGGCTGTTTCAGGTATTGCTATTAACTGCAAATCTGAGTATACAGCTTTGCAGCACAGTAAATGAATATTAAATTTAGATAACTTTTAATTCTGACTACTTGAAGACAGTAATAATATACGTGGAAGACAATAACTGACATGCTCTACAACAGTGTACCATATCTATTATTGAAGCTTATTTGTTCCATTACTCTAGAGATCTTCCAGCTTTTAGAAGTTTAAATCGAAGTTTAAGTTCTGTAGATTGACAATGACTAGTTTGGCAATTGTGTGTTCTTTTCAGCTCATTTCATCTTGATTGATTCCAAAATTCCCCAGCATGATTCTGTGAAGCGATATACATACAAGACTGTATTGCAATTATATAGTCATCTGAAAGCTTCTTAAGAAAGTAATGTAACTCTGTCACTAATTGCAACTCTATCAAGATGTTCGCATGTTATAACCTGTACTTTGATACATTACATTTCTAACTCTAGCAAGAGTTGGCCAAGCATTCAGCAAGGTTAAAACCTGACCTCTTTGAAGTGGGAAAGTGAATCAGAGTTGGTGGCAGCTTTTTAACAGAAGGTGATAATTTGTGAAATGTATGGTGGATTTTGAACCTTTATCTTTGGGGAAGACAGGGGAAAAAAGGAAGAAAAGGAAAAGAACAAATGATGTATTGAAAAGACCATAACAGAATACTGAAGGCATGTTTCACCATGCTTTGTTAGTGACACCATCATTGACAAAACCAAATTATTTCAGAACCCCAGGTCTGGATTAACTTGGAATCTGAAACTTTGTTAATGGTGGTAAAGTCATTTATAGAATTGCTAACAAAAAAGACTTTCAATTAATGCTTTTACTATTAAAAGTTGGGTAATCAAGGAATGGTGGTGTTAAAATGCTTATTAGCCCCCTCTGGAAATTAACAGCTACAGAAAGCTAGTCTGTCCTTTGGAAACAGAAGAGAGCATGAAGGGGTGAAGTTTTCAGAAAAGCAGAGCAAATGTTGATGAGGCTGTCTGAGCCTTGGTGAGTGAGGTAACTGCTAAGCTGTCATGACAACTTGCACTTTTTTTTTTGTTGTTTTTGGAGCGAACACGATGTTGTGTGGAGATCCCAGATTCCTATATGTGTTCCCTGGCTGGGTAATCATGCCTGCGGCACTCTATGCAATAAACTGGGTAACCCCTCACTCAGCAGAGAAATACCAATTTGAAGAGCAGAAGTCACTAAAAGATTTGAAATGCTCTGTATTGGTAGCAGTTTTACCAACCTTTTTTTTTTTCACACCTAGCTAATGAGATTTCAGTACTTTAAAGCTGCAGAAACAAAGGCAATGTAGCACAATTGGTACTATCTGCAAAAGATGGAAGGAGCGTAAAAAAACCAAAAAGCACATGGAAAAAGAATGTACACTTAACAGAGCAATGTAGGGAAACAAAAACATTTCTGAGACTCAAATTCATTTATATAACCATCCAGTGATCTAAGGAGGAAAGCAGGTTTTAGTGGTATTAGTTGTGGGCTTGGGTGTGGATGGTTGCCTTTCCACAGAGACAAGTGGAGCAAGGCTTGGGGGTCAGTTCTGAGTCCACTGCATGTTACTTGGCATGCTGGCAATGTAGGCTTCTTTTCCACTTCCCACAGGTTACAGACACTCTGACTTAGCTTAAATCCTTTATTTGATCTTAAGTCAGGCTGAATATTATACTAAGTGTGAGCAGGATTGTTGCCTAATTGCGTACCTTTTAAGCTGTCATTGTAGGTGGGTCAGTATAGAGCTGAATAGTGTTTTTGTGTTATAAATGAGCAACACAAATCTGGTAAAGCTTCCGTCTGTCATACTTGAATTCATTCTAGTTCACCCCTGTTCCAGTTATGTGTTCACACATAATTGTTTCTAATTATATAATAAAAATAATAAAAACCACCTAAGAGTTCCTAATGAATTATATTTTGTCTATTTTTTCTAGCCATGAGTTAGAATAAAATCAGTAGTAGAGTAACAATAATTACACTATTTTTTTTCTAAGGCTATTGCAGTTACATGCATGTAGGTAAAAAAAGTTAATCTGGTTTGTGTTGACATTGTTAACTTTAAGGGCCAATACCAGAAAACACAAATTATATTTACCATTCATGACTTTAACTTAGATTTCTGCCTATCGCTTCTGTTAAGTTGCATATACTTACAGCTGTTTAAAATTGACCTCTGACAGTTAACCATTTAAGATGGAGAGTGAAGTGGACCCATTGTTAAAATCTTAAATGAGTTTAGAGAATGAAAATTAAAATCCTTTATTTTCAGCATAAAGCATCATAAAGCATTGTTGTTAATAGAACTGTTAAGTTCTTCATTAGATTAAAATGTTTAAAGTTTTAAATATCTGAGATAACTGTCAAATATAGCTACCATCTGTCCTTGACAGAAGCGCCAACATCTGCTGAGATGCAGACCTGTGACTTCTAGATAAGTTTCTATACACAGAAAAATATTTATCTTCTTACTATGACCTTCCATGCACAAGATGTGAGCCATGGATTTGTTTCCTAGGGAACTAGTGACTGAGGAAAATCTATAATTAGATCTGTAGGTTGTTTGCTACAAATGGGAATTGGGTGCTAAGCAGGTTTTTAAAGTATCCAGAAGTATTACTTTAATGTAATAGAACCAAATTCTTTAAAATGCCCTTCATCGTGATATTTCTTTTTTAATATCTTCAATTAAAATTTTTAAATACTTTTGATAGAGTACTTTTTCCTCTAGGTTCATTGTAACTGCAAAGTATTTTCAAAAATCAAGACTCAGCCAGTTGCTAGTTAAAACAAAAATAAAATTAGACACATCTTCCAATAAATTTCTTAAACTGAATCTTAGTTTTCAAGAGTGGTTTTAGGTGAATCATTTTCAGCAGCTCCATTTTTCTCATTTTATTACTCCTATTCAGTTCCTCAGGTTGGCTCTGCAACTTCAGTGCCTTATTCTGCAATTCCAATTACTCTACCCGGCTGGAAGTTCCCATTTAATCCAGATCTTGATTTCTTTCTTTGCTGCATGCATGGATCTAAAGATAACATTTGTAGTGAAGTCCCATGGGCAATAATTGTAGCTGCAGGGAGGGGAAGCAGCTAGGTTTTTTATATTCTCCAGACAACCCAGGGCAGACTTCTCTAGACCTTATCAGCAGATTATTTTAGCCTGGGCACAGTGCAGCTGAGATGCTTCTGTGTTGCTTCCAGTCTGGTGCTAAATCAGCACACATATGCCTTCTTGGATGCTGCAAAAGTGGCCTTCAGTAATAATTAAGACTTTGATCTTATTTGGAATAAATAGTACTGTGAGAGACCTGGGAAAAGGTACTGTAAATTGGCTCTTCTCTTCCGCTCTTGTAGATTTAGCTACATGTGTAGTGATTAGAAGTTATGTATTCTGTTTTAGGTCCTGAATTACTGCAATTAAAAACCATTAAATGTTGTAATGTTGTCTCTGCATTTTTGCCTTTTTAGATTTGTGATAAATGTGCAATAAAGCACCTCTATAAACCAGAATATCCTTTTTTTTTTTTTTTTAAGGGCATCCTTAGAGTTCTTCATTAGTATTGTCAATCACAGTCAGATTTTTCCAAACAACTGACCATAGCTTTTGAGCCACTCTGGCTGTCACTTAAGAAACAGTCGTCCTCAAATTCCTTCAACTAACAGGTTTTGTTGCAAGTTGATAACTTAAGCATCAATTAAAATGTGGTGATCGGATGGCTGCTGAAAGGCCAGGTCAGCCAGTGAAATATCCAGGCCTTCTGTGACAAGTAATACTTCTAAGTCTTTTTCCTCTGAGATTATGAAAAACTGTTTGCAAATTCTGTGCTGTCAGTAGGAAGATGTTGTTGTGTACTGAACCCAGAGTTTGCAGATATATATGTGAAATCAACCATTACTTAAGAAAAGGGGAAGTGAAAATTACTTTTAATGAATCCTTTGCTCTTCATAAATTAAAAGGAACCTGCTACAAAATATAATGCACATCTTGATGTGTTCATCGAATTACTTCGATCTATGAGCAAATTCTCACTGTTAGCTATTTATATTGGTTAAAATCCTCAAATATGTTGCAATTGTACATGAAACCTGCAGGCCCCTGTGCTACAACTGATTCTTCAAGGGCAATTGTTGCATCTGAGTACAGCTATGATAATGAACCTCAGGCTGAAGGGATCCATTGGTTCACAGGGCTTCCACATGCATGAATTCATTGTGTTTAATTTGGACACCTGTACATCCTACTAGAAAATTGATCTGAATTTTGTAGATGTTTATGCATAATTATGATAAAACACCATTATGCTGAGAAGTTATTCTTTTGGTTGAATATAAAACACCCTATTTTTTTGATTATTGTAAAAATATCTCAAAAAATGAGCACTGGTGGTGAAACAGCTTCACTAGTTTTCAATATATTAATTTCATCCATTAAGATATTTTGTTGAAATATTTGTCTATAAAATTTATTAAACTTCTCAAACTTGAGATTTAGAGTTGTTTTTATTAGTTACTAAAACATTGCATTTGCACTGGTGTATATGAAATAATAGTTGGTACAGTAACTTCTATAGGAAGTAAAGCCCCAGTCCAACAAAATACCTATATATATCATCTGTATTTCAAGCAATATGAGTTCAATTTTTTTAACATACATAAAGTTCTCAATACCTGAGATAGCTGATAAGAGTATTCATGTAGTTTTGTCTGGATTGCTCCAGGCAAGGAACATTTGTACCATTTGCAGCCGCCAACCAGCCTTGCAAATGTGCATCAAAAATATGCTACAACTATATGCTTTAGTTCTCACAATGTTGTTCCTAAATTTGACACTTCCTGGAATGTTTTCCATACAAAGCTCTTAGTTAAGATGCTAAAAAATAAAAAAATCTCTTGAGAATACACCATATCGGTGTATGATTTTTCATTTTCATAATTCATTTAATTTCAGCTCCTGGTTATTTCTTTATTTCAATGTTAGATCTCTGACAGTTGGCATAAAAGTTTCAACATTTAAGGTGTTAGTACACCCCGTACTCAACGCCTTAGAAATTTGATACAGCTATTAAAAAGTCTTTAGTTTACAGATGCACAATTGTAATAGTACATGCCCCTGTTTGAGGAACTTTTTTTGGTAGTTCATAAGAAACTTAAGAAAGCAATGAGAAAGAATGTAAATAAGTACTGACTAATCTTGTAATAGTACTTTTGTCCAGTGGCCACTGAATATGTTGAAGTGTACAATGAAGTGCAAAATTCAGACACGCTTCAGTTATGTGTTTCACCTAGTTAAAACTGAGTCTTGGGGATCTGGCATAGAAAATACATTTTTGAAGTTTAAAATAACTGAATTATGGCTTTCTTCACTGAGTTAAGTCTGTTGTGTATATAGATTTTTCAGTCTGGGAGATATATATATATTTTCTTATTAGGAATGTCAACAGCATCAAGCAAAATATTTTTGTAGTTGATGACACAGAAGCAATGTCTGTTGTTCTACAAGTAGTTTTCACCAGCTGTGGTTCCCCCAGAAACCAAACTGTTCACCTTGACTTTGTGTTCCTTTACCTCAGCTGTCATAGGAGGTTGGGTCAGTGTTGTGTATTCATATTGCTGCTCACATTTCCCTTTTCATTCTGCGCTTGTGGTTTCTGGAGTACTGTTCCAGTGCAAGTGTAAATATTAGAATTTGAGTGATTGGTTGACTGGTTGGTTTAAGCTTTGCAGTGAAAGCACATGGTCTAGGAGATTTATACAGCTTTGAAAATCTTGCCTCATAGACTGGAGATTGAAAAGTGATCTGGAAATGTTTTGAGATTTAGAACTGTGGCATTGCCTGCATTTTTGTATTGTATAAGTATCTTTATTTGCTGAAGTTTTGTTCTGTTGTGTACTTGAATTTTGCAAATATTGTTCATATGTGTCTATATTAATTTAGCTTGTGTTTTGGATAACATACAGGATGGGCATCTGTCCGGATGTGTTTTGATTGGTGATCTAATTAAGCTAATAGTAAGGATTACTATGTGAACAAGAAGACTGTTACCTAAAATATCTACTGTCTTATAGTATATTGTTTTATCCCCAATTATCATCAACGAAGGATATAGCTGCTTACAGAAGCTTTATAATTTCTGTTTTCACTTATGTGAATAAGTCACCTGGGTGTTCTTGGCTATCACCTGTATACTCAATGAATTTGGAAGAAAGTCCTAGTCAGAGAGAAAGCAAAGGTCAGATTTGGCTAGCATGTCTCCCTTTGTCAAAGAGCAGAATTTGGTTCCCATGCTTAACCGATTTATCTAGTATTTAATTAATTGGCTAGCAGTATCGAGAACCAATAGATGTAATAAATTATTAAACTCAGCAAATTATATAAATTGCTTTCTAACCATGGTCTATGTATGTTTATCTTATAGTAATGAAGCAGTTTCTGTTGGTTAGTGCTTTTGAATAATGATGGGAATATTTGGCATTTGTTTTGGTTGAAAGATTATTGGAGTTAGTATGGAGCAGAGGGAGCCTCTGACTGCAAAGAGTGATTTTCAGTATGGCCGGACAGGAAGTGTCTGTTTAAATATGTTTAAGATATCTAAACAATGGGCCTAAACCAGTCTGTGGAGCATAGTGATTAAAGGAAAAAATAGTTCACCTCTAAGTATTCCGCAGATAAATGTGCATTCTAGGAGACTAGGGGAGAGAAACTCCAAAACTAAATACCACCACCACCCCACTGCCCCCCAAAACCCCCCACGAGAGAGTGTGTAATGCTCTGAAATGAAAAGTACTGGGGTACAACCTAAATATTCCTGTCTGAGGGTGGGATTTGTTTTCTGACTGAAAGGTGAAACTGATATGGTGCATCTCAAATTCAGATGGTGTAGAGAACTAAGAAATTATGGAAGTGGTTGAGGCAAATACTTTATAAAGAATGAAACTGGTAAACTGGGATGGTGCTGTTAAGGACAGATTTGCTGGGGTTGCAGAACTGTGAAGTCTTACTCTGGGGGAAGTGTGGTTTTTCTGTACTTCAGTATTTCTTTCTCTCTTGGGAGTATTCTGATTTACTTTCATGATAAACCCGTAACAACAGGGGGATCACATTGCTGAAATGAGTTGAGCTGGAAGGGATACGTAATGTCAGCTGAAAAATAGCACTTGGTAAATAAGTTTTGGCCAGGGTTCAGCAAAAACCAGATCCTGTCAGCTAAGTAACACTCTGTTTTCTTCAAAGTGTCTTTTAGTTAGGCAGAATTGTACAGTCTCCGCCTTTTTGGAAAAAAGAAATAAAATACTGGTTTGTCTTGGTGGTCCTGACAAGGCTAGCATGGATTGCTTCACTTTTCAATACCTTTATTCTCTGATGTACCCTTGACATTGGAAAGTGTTATCAGGTGTGGGGAAGTGAGTGATGTCTAAGTCTACATCAAATACTGTCCTTTGGGTCCTGGGTGAGGAAATAGCCCTCAAGAGTCTGTTTTAGTGGAATGCTCAGCTGGAATCTGTTGTGTCTATGCATCCTGCCCACGCAAAGTCAAATCTCTTCTGGACTGTCAGATCAGAACTAGAAAAATGAAATAGGTAGAAAGTGGGGGGAAGATTAAGTATGCCTGCTGTTGTGGTTTAACCCTGGCCGGCGACTAAGCACCATGCAACTGCTTGCTCACTCTCCTCACAGTGGGATGGGGAGAGGATCAGAAGAGTAAAAGTGAGAAAGCTTGTGGATTGAGATAAAGCAAAAGCCACACACACAAGCAAAGCAAACCAAGGAATTAATTCACTACTTTCCATCAGCAGGCAGGTGTTCGGCCATCTCCAGGAAAGCAGGGCTCCATCACACATAGAGGTTACTTGAAAAGACAAATGTCATAATGCCGAATGTCCCCCCTTCTTCCTTTTCCCCCAGCTTATATATACTCAGCTTGACGTCATATGGTATGGAATAGCCCTTTGGCCAGTTCAGCTCTCCTGGCTGTGTCCCCTACCAATGTCCTGTGCCCCTCCAGCCCTTTCGTTGGCAGGGCCTGAGAAACTTAGAAGTCCTTGGCTTAGTACAAACATCACCCAGCAACAATCAAAGCCACCAGCGTGCTGTCAGCATTGTTCTCACACCAAATCCAAAACTCATCACTGCACCAGCTACTAAGAAGAAAATTAATTCTGTCCCAGCTGAAACCAGGACGCTGCCTTGTCCCTGTCCTCAGTACATGGATGCTTGGGTCTATGCTACCTGAACTGGACCATTTCCTAAGAATGAAGAGTCTATATGTGATGCATGGCCACTGTCATATCATGCAGACATTTTCAATATTATAACCTGCACTGAAGTTCCAAGAGCTGTGAATAAATTACAGAAATAAATGTTTCTGTCTGGGTTTCAGGTAGTAGTAACTGTGGGAAAGTAATTTACGTGTTTTAGAAACATAAAAATGACATCCCAAAGTAAACATTCCAGCAGAAATAATCTGGCCTTGTTTTTTCCCAGCCAGTAAATTGAGAAAGCATCGCTGTGTAAATACATTGTAAGCTAGGAAGTTTTCATATGAACAGTGCTGTGTTTATGACAGTGTTCTGAATAGCAGTCTTGCCAGAGGAGATGTCAGACAATCTTCCTGTTCTTTCTTCTTTGCTCTTGTTAAAGCATCAAACCATATGGCAAATTAAGCCTGTTTTTTTATTAAACTTTTCATTGTACTGAGCTTAGTGTGAACTGGGAAATGCACTTTCTTTGAACTATGCAGCCATTATATAAGGATCTTAATTAGGAGATGTTAATGTTTTTCCTTACATTCCTGGGAGTTTATAGCTCCCTCTTGTGGCTAATTAAACTTTTTAAAGGATCTTATTTCTGAAAATTACTTTTTGTGCGACCATCATTGCTCTGGAATAAAAGATGCAGTGGCACATAGAGGATCTTTAACTTGGGCTTCTTATTACTATACCAAGCATAAATCGCTGTGCTGTAACTAGATGCATAGATGGGCAAATAGATAGGAGAGAAAGGTCTGTACATACTTGCACCATGAATGTGACGGCTTTCTGAAGCTTTAAAATGGACACATTTAGTCATTTAGAAAAAATTCTGCTGTCTGGTAACTCTGTTGGTCCTATACATTATAAACTGAAGAGTGGTTTACAGCTAAAGCAAGGGTGAGATATGGGATGTGTCATAACTCCAAGGAGTACAAAACTTTTAGGTACCACATTGGGATGTCTTGCCACCAACCTCAGGGTTAAAATCTTTGCCAGATTTAGAGTTAAGAACAAATTTTTCCTCTGGTCAGGTTTGCAGGGACTCTTAATACACCTGCTTTTCTATCTAGTCTGGAGAAAGCTCTGTATGTGATTATCTGGAATTTTTCTGTTAAGTTCCCTTGCAGAGCCCATTATTTGTTTTGCTTTCTTTCTGTCGCTTGTTAGAACTGGGGCGTTGTGCTTATACTACATCTTAAATTCGTGGTAAACAGTTGGGTAATGTTTGAAGGCTATGGTAGAAATGGCTGTTGTGTAGGTGCCTTTGAATTAGATTTTTATGCTGGCCTGTGGCTGACTTCAGGCCTTTCAAATCACTGTTCTTATATTGGATGGGAAGATGCACTTGTATTGTAAGTCTCAGAAATCAGGGCAGAAGATGATCGGTTCATCTTTTCCCTACAAAAGTGAGCAATGGTCGTGACATTGAAAAATTGTAAGCATAGCTTTATGTTAAGAAAAACACATATTTTTAGTCTTGCTGTAAAAAATACCAGAGATTGGTTAGAAAATGAACTGAACAGCAGGTAATTTTTCAGTAGGAACTGTTAAGTTTCAGTTTCATCACAAAACCTGAAGTTACAAAGTTACTTTGCCCTTTTGTCATCTGCAGTGTTGTCTGTCTCTGTGTTTTGGCATGACATACTCAAAAATACATGAAAAGAAAACTTCATCCATTAGTGTTTCTGACTTGGAAGGAGAAAGGAAAAAAAGGTGAAACGAGTTTTTACTTTGAAATTTCTCCCTTCCCCAAAGGGTTTGAGAATTGAAACTTTATCTTTGGGACTCCTGTTTTCCTATTTCATAACTTGTGGCCATTTTTCCCTCAATTAAAATAAAGGAATAACAATTATGGAGTGAAGTCAAAATCTCTCTGCCCAGTAATCTGCAAACCAGTGTTGCTGAACCCACAGCAACAGGGCAACAAACATGTATTTCCTCAGGGACGTTATTAAACACCCTGCATATTTATTGTCTCAAAATGGGAAGAGGTCCAGATTTCTAAGGCCACTTTTTCCTTTCCTCTTCCTGAGCTGTAATTCAGACCAGCATATATTTGACTTAATGTTTCTGTAGAAATATTAGCAATATAAAATATTTAGAAACAAAAGAACATGAAACAGCAAAAGAGAGGAGTATCTTGGCAAGATTGTCAGCCTTAAAGGGCAAGATTAATTTATAAACCTTCTAGATTCTATTGTACAAATACAAATTTGCAAAGCATGTAGCTTATAACAAACATTGTTTATCTCTGCAATATATGCTATATGCTACTGTCACTTATATGAGATAGCCTTGAAATGCGATTTTTAGGGATGTTTGTTTTCTTATGGGGAAATAAGGTTGTGATAGTAACAAGGAAATTCTGAGATATAGATATATATATAAAAATATACACATAAATTTGGAAAGTGGAAGAATTCCAACTGTGTGACTAAGCAGGGTTCGGGCCAGGATACCCAGATGTTTTCATGAGGAGTTTTTTCCCCTTCGTTTAAAATCCTGGGAAAGGAGCAGTGTAAAGGGGAACAGGGGAAAAAAAAAACGATCTGAAATAAGTCTATTTTGTAATGACTTTATGATGGCTAATAAAACAGCCTGACTAATTGGAAAATAATGTGCAATGGCTCTCTGGTATTGTAAGGGTTGTTGTGAAATAAGTACGCTTTATGCTGCTCAGTGGAACACATATTTTTTTCTTGCTTGCTTTTTTTTTTTTAAGTTTGTAGCTGTTTAATCTATTTAACTGAAAAACTAAACAGAATTAAATAAAATGTCAAATTCTAGATGTAGAACGAATACAGTAGCAATAGGATAATAGAAACTTTAAGCAGTGAAATAGAAGATAGTAAAGATAGGCTGGGAACCAGTTAAGTACATGAGTAGCTTTTCCAGAGTTTAACATAAGAATTGTACAGCGTTTTCTGAATGACTGAAACAATAATTTATGGTTATATGTTACATTATTATAATGAACTATATTTTATAGTTATATATTATTGGCAGGGAATATACCTCATCATTAGGTAAAAGATTGAAATGGCTTATGTAGTTTCATAATGATTTTTAAAGTTTTTATAATATGGTCTGTAACTTCTGGTTTTCTGCCTCGCAGGTCATCAGAAGTGAAGGGACAGAGGGAGCAAAGTTTCGACTCTCTGGAAAGGGAGTAGATCAAGATCCAAAAGGAATTTTTAGAATCAATGAAATCAGTGGGGATGTCTCCGTGACCCGAGCCCTTGATAGAGAAGCAATTGCCAATTATGAGGTGAGTACTCATAGCTAAATGATCTCTGCCTCTGTGTTGATAACATATATTTTTTGAATGCATATTTGCTTTTGAAAGGGCTGCAGTTATTGAAGACTAAATTGCAGGTGCTGTCCTATAAAATTCCCAAAAGAAGCATTTGTCCTTTGGAAATGGTAAATGTGTTTATTTTTACGTGCAATCGAAACTCTACTCTGCTTTCTGCATGTAATTTCTGTCATTTATCTTTAGTCAAAATACTGTCTGAACATCTTGTATGCATTTGAATTGTGAATACAAAATTATGTTTGGACAAAAGAAGATTTTTTTTCAGGAAGTTGCTACTAAGGTACTACATGGTTATACTTCTTTTTTGTTATGAAGCTGTCAATGGAATATACTATTCAACTCCATTTTTAGTAATGTGTATCTTTTAGCAGAGATAAAGAAGATTCTGTTAATATGAAAATATTAGCAGATAAATCTCTGTCAAATGTAAGTCTCCTACAAAGATTTTGCTAAAGATGCCTTTACTTGTCAATAAATGCTGTGTTTCTCCCCGTTGAAATTCTAATAAATGATCCCTGAAATCTGCAAAGTAGCTGCACCACAATGTCCTGAAGTGCATAGTATAAATAGAAGATATGTCAATTCATGTTTTCATTCTAGCTCTTGAAATGTACAATCAGATAAGTTGTGTCTGGCCACTTCAATACAGATGAGCAGCAGAATTCAAAACATGAAATGGTTAGTACATTTGCATCTTGCCACTTCTGCCACAGCATGGGGGACCGACATCTGTATCCTCATGTGAGCAGTGAGCACACAGCATTCCAGCTCATGTGGGTGGCACAGGCTCTGGTGGCAGTTCTGACTGCCATCCCTGACCGCTACGTTTTGTCTTCTGCAGCGTAGTAATCACTACTTGTACTTTCAATGCTGTTTCTTTCCTCCTCTGGAAGAGTTTGCCAGTTAGATGACTAGTCATACTTGCTCAAACAGTACTGTTAAAATTTATCATATGTTGGTTTTCAACACTTAAACATCTATTTCTCATCCGGGTCTACAGTGAAATGTATGTTAACCACTCGCATAGGATTTATGGTAGTTACTGATGTCCTTCTTAAAAGAAAAACATTGCAGTTTCTCTTTTTAACACTGTTCCTTGTCTTCATTTACCAGCTGTTTCTTATTTTATCAGTGGCTTTCAACTTTAATGTATTCAGTATACACCTTGCATATTTTTTTACTGGAAAATCATAGTAGTCTTTTCAACCTAATGCATCAAACCACAAATGGCCCTCCTATGATCTGACAAAGTATACGCTTAAATTAAGGCAAAAACATTTCCCTAGAGGAGCCTTTTTGAAGCAATGAAAGTTATATACAAATAGTGCAGTGTGGTAGATTATCCAGAGGAATGTGAATGCATATCCTTATAGGCTGTAGTGCTTTCTAACCTGTTATATAGCACTCTGCTCAGCATGCTCACTGGCATCCTGTTGTGCAAAATGTAGTTGAAAAAGTTATGTAGGAGAACCCTCAATTTGATTAGCCTGCCTTTGAATCCAGCCCATTGTTTTCCAATAAAGATGTATCGTGGTGTCAGGAAGGCAGCAGGATTTTCCCTCTGATTTCCTTGGTGCATGGAAAGATGAATTACCTGAAAGACCCTTAAATTTCTCTCAAGTGTTTCTGTTTTCTGGTTTTGTTGTAGCTCCCCCCTGCCCAGTATTGATGCCTTAAAAGACAAAGTTCAAAGCAAAGGACAAACAAGGAAAGAATAGATAGATCTCCATGAAAAAATAAAAGTTCTTTGCAAGTCATCATACTATCAGTGGTGGGGCAAGAATAAAAACATGAAATCTGTTTGAATCCTTCCAGCTACACAGACAGGGTGCTGTGCATGAGCACTGATTTATTTTCTATGCCTAGTTCATGTACACTCAGGATAAGAACTAAAAAAATATTTATAGGGCAAAAAATAGAGCTTTTGTGATTGCAGTATTTCGTAGAACTTTGCAGATTTTACTATCCATGCATCACAAAATGTTTTAAATTAGCTAAGAATATTTAATCTAAAAATGTGTTGTAGTTGTTTTCATTAAGTGTTTGAAATTCTGCTTTTTGCTGCCCTTTCTCCTGCACATTTGGAGGCTGGGTGACACAGCAAAAGTCCAAAAGCCACTACATTGAGATTAGCCATTAGTATTATTTTTTTCTTATGTGTATAGAACTATGCCAATGAAATTGTGTTTACCAAGGGAAAAAAAGTAGATGCTTCTGGTGTGCTTGTCCGGGTAACTTTGTGGGATGCCTGCTTTAAGGTCAAAGAATGTCAGTCAGCTTCAGTTTTAAGTGAAAGCTGTTTATGAAGAACATCAAGAGGATGTAAGGATGTTGTTATGCCTAGCACAGACAGGCAAAACTGTGTAGTAATTCCTTTTTTCTTCTAAAGAGGTTTGATAAAGAACATCCTGATAGGAGTTCCCGGGGTCAGAGTAAACCAGTGGATTTACTTTGAATGGTTTTATTTTGGGGCTTGCTACAGCCTGTTGATGAAACTACTAAATGATGCTCTGAAGAAGGGGCTTAAGCAGAATATGGGCATATTATTGAATTGCTTCTGGCTTGGTGAGATAAGCAGGTAGCCTACAGCCCGTATTTAGTGGGAGCAAAAGGTGTTCGGTTGTACAAATATGCTCTCAAAAATATTCTTTCATTTTCTCTCAAGATTTGAATAAATAAGACCAGTTGGAAATTTCAGAAAATGCAATGGCAAATCATTTATTAGTGTTGAAAAATGCAGATGTTTAAAAACAAATGAAGGAACTGGGTGGGGAGACCTAAGATGGAGTTTCTAGTCCAAATCATTGAGGTACCTACCATCCAAAAATTGCCGATATCTATTGCAATTCTAGAGTCACTTCAGATCCATAGTCTTTTCTGATTCCAACAGAGCGGAAATATTAATGAGTTTTCAGTTGCATTTTTTAGCAAAAAAATCAAGTGCTTCTAAAAAGATCTGCAGAAACAGAACAAAAGGATTCCAATGAAGTTGGTAGTCTGTACTAAGTGTTGATAAAACAGTAGTGCACTGGGAAACAACATTTCAGATACAGAGCCAGTGAAGACTGCCTGAAAAACAGTGGTTATAGGGTAATCTGTTAATTAAAAACACTGAGCTCATTTTCAAAACCTCACATTTATGTAGATGATGTATTTGTAAGCAGAATGCTTTCATGCAAGTAAAAGCAGAAAGAGTTGCATATATCGATTACCATGACCAAGATGATAAAAACTGTGAAGTAAAAGAACTATGTTTTGTTCTTTACTCGAAGTTAGATAGGCTCAGAAGAACTGGGAACAATATTCTATTAACTTTTTGCAGTTAATGCATCAAATTTTGGTTAGACATTCCTTGGATACAGGACAAAGCCTGAAGTTCTATATACTTGTTTCCCGTCACTTATCACTGCATGTAATCCCTGCAGCAGTAAAATCCAGTTCTGTAACCTCTTAAGCATCAGTGGCAAAGAGCCATCTGGTCAATAGGGGACTTTCAATTGAGTCTCAAGATTTTAAAGGATGTTGCCATTGTTGATGGGCTTTTTCATAACTGCTTGCCAAGTGTAAATATGTGTGGAAGAGAAATAATCAGAAAGTGATTTTTTGCAAGCATGAAATGAGGAAGCTTGATAAAACTATTCAGCGACAGTGGGCAAATTAAAGCTGTGACCAAATTTACCTAGGCAATTTGGACTGTTAATGAAGAGTTAGTTTTAATTACTTTTTAGGTAAAGAGCTTTATTTGCTTTAGAAAATACTTAACAAGCAGAGGTGTGAAATCAGCTTTCAGATTTTCTTATAATGACAGATCACAATTCTGTGAAAGGACACCTTGCAACTGGTAGTGACAGACAGAGATATTTAGAAAACTTATGTTAACAGGCCTGAAAAGCAAATTAGAAGTATTCGTTCTATGTAGTACTGTTTTTACGTGTTGGATAACAGGTAGACTGAGAACAAGATAAAGAATTCAGACCAATCAACAGCAATCAAATCTCTAGTGTGAACTGCTTCAGTTTAGGTTACGTGAAACTGTTGTTTCTGTGACAGAGGCATATATTTAAGATGATGATGCAGTCCTAATGGACTCTATTTCTATGTTAAATATGGAACAAATAATGGAATGCTTCCCAATCATAAGGAAAACTACCCAAAGAGTATTTTGTGAAAAAGATTTTTAAGTACTTGAATGCATTTTTGCAGATACTTGAAAGTAATACTGTAGCAAAAAACTAGAAGTGAACAGCTGTAAATTATCCTGTAAGAGGAACGAATTTGTCTTCTGTGTAAGTCCACTTTAGTGCAGCCACATCCTTTCCAGAATCATTTATCATACCTGGTATTGAATCTCTGCCCCATGTGGTGTGGAGATGCATAGCCAGCACACAGAAGCATGCTTCTCTTTGAGAGGGAAAACCACAAACTTGCTTCTAATTTCAAGATAGGTATAAAATGTATTTTAATCTGGGTTGTCTGTAGTGGCAGAATTGTCTGAAGTGTAAGTGATCTGCTCTGACCTGAGATGAAACCAGTTGATGGGAATGTCAGACTTCAGTCATGTCCCACTAGTATCCCAAAAAAAAAAAAAAGTCACTCAGCCTTTGGTGGCAGGAGGGGTTTGGTCTTGTAGAGGTTTCAATTGCAATAAAATGTGCTTGATTTAATCTAAGCATCAGCAATAAGACCAAACTGTGTGTGTTAGACCTTGTAAAAAAAAAAAAAACAAACTTGGGATAATGAGTGAGTACAAGATTTCAGGGAGGAATCCTGATATTTTAACAAGGAGAAAAGAAAGAAAAAATCACTGGGGGTGGGGGTGGGGAAGAGTTCTTGTGCAGATATTGGATTTGTTATTAATAAGCTGGAAACTGATTCATATAAATGAGCTGTAGTTACATCAACTGACATAAAGCTGAAAATTCTGGCAGTGAAAATGATCTCTGTAGCTTGCGTTACATATGTGTATGTAGAGAATACTTGAGATGTTTTGTTAGGGGTTTTTTTCTTTATAATGATAAGTTTACATATACATTCATTAATGTATTCATATGTTGGAGCACCAGGTAAATTCAGAGAGGACTATTTTGAATTAATTCCATATTTTGACTACAGATAGAAAAATGAACACTGACTGAGAAAGTGCCATTAGGTTGTTGCCTGGCAGCATTACTTGAAATTTAACTATCCCTACATGGACTTTTCAGTAAGCAAGCTGATGATAACGCCTATGCAAAAGAGGAAAAATCATCACTATGAATGCTAAAAATAATGATTTGCTCTAGGTAGGTTCTGAAAAAAACATGAGAAGCCTCTTGAAAAAACACTGAATTTCCTCTGTCATGGCTGCACATGAAGGAACTGCAGGATGCTCCATATCCGAAGGTAGACATAATAATCTTAACCTATCACAGAGACTTATGTCTCAGCAGTCGTACTCTGTTCATATAATAGTCACAGACTGTAATTTCTGCAAACCTATGTTAGCACAGCATCAGGCTTAGCATCAGAAATTGGTCAATTCATAGTTGAAACTCAGTTTAATTGGCATTATTCCCATATAGGCATTTTCATATAGGAAGAAGAGATCAACTCTACTTTTATATCGGAATCCCTTCTACTTCAACAAACCTTGAAGATCAAAATGCCAGAAGTTACGATAGTCTGCTCTGGGGGTAACATTACTCTGTTGTTAATGTTCTTTGTGAAACTTTCACTGTGGCCAAAATTTTTGGAGCAGCAAAGTTTCATTTCTGTTGATGGTGTGTGAGGCTGATGCAGTGTTCATGTGATCACACAAGTTCTGTTACTGGGAAAGAACTGCATCAGTTACACAAATCTCATCCCTCAGCAACACCTTTATTCCAGTGCAACTTCTCAGTGTAGCCTGGCTGAGATGCCTTGAATGAATTTAAGGTTCTTGATATGAGGCTCTGTATGTCTCTTTATCTCTCATCAAGTGGCTGTTGCTGTCTGTAATCTCTAATAAAGCATTCTGTCCATAAAATAGGATTATGCTACAGAGGATTCTACGAATCTTATGGAAACTTGTTCTTTGTTCTGACAATACTGGCTTGGTATTGAACTTTGTTTCTGACATGATTGTTCATGACTTAGCACTCCTTACTTGTGTGGGGAAAGGATGAAGTAAATGTATCTACCAATCTAAAAAATCCCACTTTTCATCTAAAAACTAAAAGTCATGGATTAGTCAAAAAATTGTTGCTTCCTGTTCTTATGTAACAAAGGCATTTAGACATAGAAAGACTTTTATTAGGATGACAAAAAAATGGAGAAAAACAGGTGTGGCTTGTTAAAAGATAATTAGTATTTCTTGAATCTTTTTTTTTTTTCTTTTCTGTTTAGATTATGAAGTGCAAGATTAAGTGTTAACAGGTATGTCATCAAACCTGGGAGCAGAAATGTAGTAACAGGGGCAAACCCAGTAGAAGCAAAGGTGTAGATCCTTCAGTGAGATCTTTATGGACAGACTTCTGAATTCCTGGGGAACTTTTTGGCATTGATTGTTTACCAAGGTCAAAAACAAGGTGGTAACCATAACTTTGCATAAATCAAATATTTGAGCATATAAATTTTATAGAGTCATATTTCTTAGAAGTATATTTTAAATAATTGCTTGCACAGCTGGGATATAAATGGAATTTCCAGCTACTGGAAATATCTCTTTTTCTCCTAAGGTTGGTTAATGGGATAAAAAGAAAACCTGACATGAAATGAAGTTAAAATTCATGTTATTTTTATGTATATTCTCCCATTTTGTCTTGGGGGAACAAGATATCTACTTTATATAAACTCTCTAGTTTACCGTATCTTGTTCATTTTTACTGTAGTCTATTCAATACATACTGTAGATCTTAATGTTATGATATATCAGCAGGGTACTGTGATTCATTTCAGAAGCCACTAGAATCCTCATATCATTTATGTGGAAAGCATACAAAAGTCAACAGTTAGTTTTGTTGGAGGGTATATGCTTTATTCTTAGATATAACTGCTTTCATGGCTTTGACATTCCTGCTGTTCAACAGCACCATCATGTCATTTGTAGGAGGAACAGAGTGAAGTTTCATTAAAGGGAAAAATCAGCAAAGGTTTGTTTATAAGTTATAACTGTCAAGACAAGGTAGTGGGCTTGGATTTCCACGTTAAAAATAATGCAAACTCCAAACTCCAGGCAAAATTAGTATTTTCTCATTGAAGAGTGGGAGGTAGAAATGCACAGCAGTTAGAAATAAAGAAAAATTGGGAGTTTACTGAGACAGTAACAAATGACATAAAAATTGTTTTCATGGTTGTTTTGTTTGTTTGGCTTATTATTATTATTATTTTCTAATAGAACACAATTCCTAGAAAGAATAATGATGTGTTCAGTAAAACAAGAATAATAATGTTTTTGTCATATTATGTTAATAGCCTGTGAAACTACTTTTGCTGTTACATATTAATTGCATTTTAAGGCATGTAAATATCATCATGATACTTCTTCACTCTTCAGCATGATCAGTTCATTTCCTTTCCATGTCTATTTGTATTATAGCAACCCTCAAAATAACTTGCTTGAAGGCTCACTGTTCTAGGTGCAGCATAAATACCTAGGAAGGTACTTTGCCCTTTCCCCACACCTCAAGTTTCTCTATAGTAAGCATTTTCCTTGCAAATGTTCATAATTTTTCACAGCCTTATGCAGTGATGGACGTGACAGTTTCACAGAGGCTGTTGGTGTTTTATGTCTTTCTAGCAAGAGCATGTCAGGTCTGAGAAAAGGGGAGGGAAAGACTATGTGGGCTCCTACAGCTTCAATCTGTATACCCATTAACTTTGTGTTTCCCAACTGTGTACAATTTGTCACAGGTTTTGTCTGCAGTTTACTAGATGTGCCTGAGTATGCTCAGGTATGCAAAGGTGCAGCTTAGAAGTTTAGAAGGAAGATGGAAATATTTTACTTTTTTTTTTTTTTTTTTTTTGTTGATGTGAGTCAAACATCTTGGTAAAGGAAATCTGCTCAAAAACTTTACTCAAACCCATTTTGATATATTAGCATTCTGTCAACTAACTATAGATTAAGCAGAAACTATTAATCTTGTTTTTATGAATGGCAAGGAAGGTCCTATTTTCATCTCTCATTAGGGATGTATTTTTCAGTTGTTTTTTTTTCTGCAAAAAGTGTACAAGTTCTGAGCTTCTTAATATTTTACTAAGCCTGAAAAAATCTTGCAGTGTGTATTTTGAATTAAAGTACCTTTCCTGTGACTCAAGTCAAAGTTTTGGAGATCTGGCCTTGCTTGTTATTTTGCAGCACTACTTTAAGCTTTTCCTAATGCATTATTAACATTCAGACTATAATACATACTTTTTGAAGTTTGGTTGCTCAAATCTCCATATCTCTTGCTTCTCCCAATAAAGAAAGAAGTCTGTCTTATTTAGATATTTAGTCAAAGTTTAGAATCTTTGTATTGGGTCTGGCTGAGCCCCATCACAACCCTCACAGCGCGGAGCTTGAGCTGGTAGCTGGAAAGGTGGTGATAACACGGGTGCTCGCACAGCACCAAGGCTGCCACTCCAACCCTCCCCCCCTTCGCCTTCTTCCCAGTAGGCAAGATCCTGGGAGGGGACGTAGCCTGGACAGCTGACCCAAATCGACTAATGGGATATTCCATACCATATGATGTCTGCTCAAATGTAAAAGCTGAGAGAAATATGGTGTGGGGGGGTGGGGCACGCATTATTTATGGCATTTGTCTTCTGGAGCGACTGCTATGCTTACTGAAGCCCTGCTTCCTGGGAAGTGGCCAAACATCACCTGCTGATGTTCGGGAAGCAGAGAACAACATCTTTTGTATTGCTTTGCTTCACTGCATGCGACTTTTGCTGTTGCTTCATTAAACTCTCTTTCTCTTTCATCTTATTTTCTCCCCCTCTTCCTGTTCTGCCAAGGAAGGGAGTGAAAAAGTGGCTTGGTGGGCACCTGGCATCCAGCCAAGGTCAACCCACCACAATCTTAATATTCTGATTGCTGGAAAGACCTTGGTTTCTATAGCTAGTTCTTCATCTTGTAAATGTGAGTCCATAACAATCTATACCTTTTTTAAAATGAAAACTGAGGTTTGGTCTGTAATAATGATATTTTTTTTCTTTCTTTTTTTTGGGAACTAAGGCAATGAATTCATTATATTTTTTTGTAAATAATTTCCTGTCTGTAGCTAGAGGACCTGCTGTCGCCTTTCTGACCTCTTGTTCTTTATGTACCTGAAAAAAATCATATTACCTGTCTTATCTTCGCCTACAATCTTCTTTTCATTTTCCACCTTCTCACATTTTTTTTTTCTCCTTGTGCTTTTAACTTCATTCCATAACCTTTCTGCTCCCCCTGTCTGTTTTGATGTTTTATGTCATTCACTTACACTCTCCCTATACTCTCTGCAATTCCTTATTCAGACATACTGACCTGTTTCATGCTCTTTATAAACAGCATTGCTAGGGGTATGCATAACCATCATCTAAGCATAAATTGGTTTTGTTATTATATAGAACCCTTCCACTGTCTTCATAAAAGCTGTACTGCTTTATCCATTCTAATCTGCTGTGTTCGTAAGTAAACTTATGTTCTGGAAACCCTTGACTTTGGATTACTTAATACATGATCTTTTCTTCAATTTTTGTGGAAGAGCCTAGGTAGTTGGCATGTGATACTAAGAAATTTAATTGGAAAATTGAGGCGGTGTGTCCATTTTTAATGCTTTTTAGACTGTTTCTCTTCCATCAAATTATGGATATTCATTTAAAGAAGTATATGAATGGCTAGAAATTGCTATAATTTACGTTATTAAAAATTATTCTAATACATAATTCTGTCAACACCGAAGTTCAGTCTGCTCAAAAGGGGCCAGCCTCTGAATGGGGCTGTATTATAGAACACCTTACATAATAATTAGTTCTGTGACTTCAGAACTGTGGTTTTAATACTTGATCTCTGTAAAATTGTTGTAGGATAATGGGCCATGTTTTAAAGCTGTATATGCATGTGTTTGTGGCAAAAACACTAACCAGGTTAGTGATTTTTATGCAAAGTTAAGTTTTAATGTGGTGTGGCATGACTTTTTTGCAAAATGTGTAAAAAGAATTTGTATAAAACTAAGAAATAAGCATGCTTTAGTGATTCAATTTCTGGATTCTGTTCCATTGTGCATTTTTTTAAACTTCATTAGGGGGATTAGGCTACAAGAAATCTCATCATTTAAATATCATGGTACAGTTGAATGTGCAGTTAAGTTACCTTAAAAATACAGCCTTTCTGCATCTGCTTTTTCTTGCACCAAGGTTCAGGAGCCCTAATATGATGCACTTTCTTCATAGGGCCCCTACTATGGCATGTTCATTGTTATGTATTTTCTCTATGTCTGTAATGGACTTTGTGGAAAAATGGCAGTATTGAACATAAAGTCTCCATTATTGACATTTTTGACTGCTGTATTTTAAGTCCACTGCAGGATTCATCTGTTTCTCAGGTCTGTAGATGAGGCAGATGACCAGTTGTGGGTGGGTGATAGTAAAACTTTATATTTTCATCTGTGGAAATAAAATTAGAACCCTTTATGGGTTGACTCTCCCCCTCCCCCCCCCCTACCCTGGAATATATCAACTGTGTCTCTGTTACCACATTGATGGTAATTAAGTATTTTTGAGTAGCTTGCCATGGGTATAGCTAGCAGCATAATTTGGCCCTGTAGCTATACTGAAGCTAACAAATTGACTCATGCTGCATGAGCATAAAGAGAATCCATTTTTCTCTTGCATCACAGGTGAACTCTGTAGCGTTTACAAGAAATAAAATCTAAGAAAATGTATGTTTTGCGACTATAGTTCTGACTGATAACATTTACCAATCAAACAAAAAGGGACTAATTTATGTATCAATGCACTTCAAAAAATGAAAAAATACAGCTGCACTTCAGTCTGCATATATGGTGTGCATGCAGGTTGCTTTTCTGCTATACTTTGATTAAATACCTACAAATATGTCCAAAAGTATACATCAGAGCATAAACACAAATATGTGATATCATAAACCTTAGCATATTTTAACAGATTTATATACAACTACTTTGTCTATTCTGCTCAAATCTCACTTCTGTTGCAGTCAAATGGAAATCTTGTTTCCATGCTTGACAGCATGAAATCGCTACTGCACTATCATTATTTCTTAATTACAGTATTTCTAAGTTATTTGTGGAGGCTTCAGTCACGCTGAACGTTAGGGATCTGACTCTCACCATCTGAAATGTTACCTGTCCCAAGAATTTAAAATGTATCAGAGCCCCAAAATTTGCCTGAGTTTGATTTATGCATTGAGTCCCTTTTAATCTGGACTTTTTTGAGCCACATCATCTGACCTTTTGAGTTATTTTTGGCGCTTATATATTTATCTCTGTGAAATGAAAATATGACGGAACTCAATAGGTGGAACTTCAAGAAAACCCGCTAACTAATGAAACTCATAAAAATGTATGAGTTGGCAATGCTACACATTACAAGCAGAGCTGTAAGAATCTTCTTTTTTCCTTTATTAGTCTTTTGTGGTGAAGACATTCATAGAAACAGGTGATTTTTCTGTGTTCACCTTTTTCCTTCTTTAAATCTTTTCCAGTGCATAATAGGAGATGAGAGAGAGGTGTAGGGGACTACAGTTATAAATATTTAGAGATCATTATGTGAAAAGACTTCTCGTATTATGGAAATTTTACTTGGCATCGTTTTGATAACATGTAAATGATAAGAGTCTTGCTGTATTTGTCCAGGTTTACTCAGGTCATTACTAATTATTTCTTAATTACACATATTCCTTAAAATGAAGCTATATTTATGTGAATTTCTTGATATTATTTTTTCTAGAGGTTCATTAACCAGAGATGTGACTTTATTCTAAGATTTTTCACTAGATAATTTGGTTATATCAGTTGATGTAAAACACCGTATGTTTAAACTCACATGATGTATCTTTTTGTTATGAGGGGCTTTGTAGTTTTTCTTTAGAGGATAGAACAGGTCTCAGTAGCTACTGGCAAAACTCATTGTGCAGGTGTGTGACTAGAAGTTTGTGAGGATGGATACATTAACTGTAATCCTGATCCTTTCGAAGTTACCCCATAAGGACATTTTTTCTCTCAGAGCATTTGTAATGGCTTTGAAACAGTTTGTCTAAAGTTGTTAGGCTGCTGGCAACAGGAGTAAGGGCTGGTAAATGTTTTACTTCAATCTCTCCGAAAGTCTAACACTAAAATGTAGAGGGTCATAAAACAGTCCACTTGGGAGTAAAGGCTTCTGAGTAGGAAAAGACATGGGTAAAATATTGGAGAAGGTGGTATGGAGCAAGAAAACCTTTATCTGAAATGGTAATATGCATCAGAGGCTTGGAGAAATATTTCTTCTAGTTTTTGTCATTAGCTCATGTTTATACAGTGTACCCTGCTTTGCAGTTGTATTTGCAGTTTAAATTTGCAAAATAGAGATAGTTCATCTTTGCAGAATTCTTCCCAACCTCTGCTCTGACATTCTTCTTAATATTTATTTTGCATAATGGTAATTCAGAGATCTGAATGCAGTGCATTGAAAATAACTATTATCTATTTAAGGCTCTGTTGTTATATGTATTTCTTAAATGTATTATATATACATAATACACAGGTGATATGAATACAGATTGCAGATTTTATTTGTGGATACGAACAAATAAAGCAACGTGCTGCTGTTGTATTTCCAATAGTTTTAGAAGGTTTAATATAGTTAAATAACAGGATTATGATTTACTACTTAGAGGGAGGAAAATCATGACAGTTTTAAACTACCAATTTTTCTTGTTATCTAAACCAATTTTTAAAAACTTCAATTTTTTCCTTGCTGCTAGGGAAACCTAGTGTAGAGGACAACAAAAGAGTAAAGACATTATTCTAAAAAATACATATAATCCCTAAATGCTGTGCAACTTTACTGTATTTTGCATTTTCCCCTCTGAAGAGGAAAGAAAGCATTTGATATGGAAGAATACCCTACTGTTTTGCCATTTTGTATGAGCTTCTATTTTTCCCATGATCAGTGTGACAATTATCCCCCACTTATAAGGAGAGACTGAGTTTCATTCAACAGTCTTGGGATTCACAGACCTGAAGGCCTTATTCCCAGAAACTGGAGTTTTTCCTTGGAGATGGCTGCAATCTTTGTCGCAGTCAGAAATCTAGAGCTTCCAATGGAGACTTGGAGAAAACCCAGCAATTTTGGTACTTGTCAGCCTAAAGCATTTCTAAGTTCAAACCTTGGGCTGTGAAAATTTGTTCTGGGCATTTACTGTGCTCTGCAGAATGTATCTAATGATGCTGACCTTATTGAATCATGGATCTGCTGTACGTGAAACCAGCAAAATTAAAGCACAATCTGCTATGTTTATGGGCTTGAAGAGCCAGCAAACTGATTCTCCAAACATGTAATTTGCTTGTCATTCAGCTTTGCAGAACACAGATGTGGCAGTACGGAAGTAGGAGACTGTAACTGCATTTGCAATCTTTAATATATTAACAATACATCAACCTGAAAAACACACTGCATGTGGTCAGGTTTTAAATTGCAAAATTAATGTTCACTATTAATTTTAAGGTACCAAGTCATCTAACGATACCAATACTCAGTTCCTGTTAAACCTGTTTCCAATGTATTAAAGAAAATGTTTTAAAGGAATTTAGATGTTTGAGGGTATGCATTTAATTTCACTCCATTTCTTTATTGGTAGCTTTGATCAATGCTGTGCTTACTACCTCTACAACACGCTTTGAACTTGTAGATGCAAGTGTATAAATAATTTCCCATGTCAATTTTCTGCTGATATACCCAGGCTCAAATATGAAAAGCAAGGTGTCTCCTAAATTCTAGTGAGTGGGACTAGTGAATTGATTAGTTGAATTCTGAGTTCAAATTGCAATTAAAGGCAAAATTGCATCTCTTAGAAAGGCTTCAAGTCATCTCCCCAAAGTATAACAGTCAGTTTACAGGCTTTTGACAAAGTTTGCATGGTGAATAAAAACTATTTTCAATAACCTTTTTTTTTATTTGTAAATCAGACTCTTAGAATAATAGCAATTAGTAAACAAAAAAGATACAGTATATTTTTTTGCAGTTTTTTGGTTTACAGAGGAAATTCCATTGCTTTTTCAAAATATTGAATATGTGATGCAGTAAAAATAATTATAAATAAATGCCATCAGCAGCTTATAATTTTATTTTATTTCCCTCAACAGACTCTGCTCAAGGTATTTAAAATGACAGTGTGGGCATTGTCGATTCAATTGCAATTATTATTTACAGTGTATTGATGTATGCTTTGCTGTAGCAGTCTCAGGGAATGCTTCAGGCATACACATCTGCATTTGAGATTCAAGCAGAACCTTCCCCGATGACAGATAAAATGCCAAGGATTTTATGAACATGTTTATTCCCAATACTGGCAGTATTTTCCTACTCTGTTATGAGGTTTCTCCCTTTCTTCCTTCCTTATGTTTTGTTCTGGGCTGTGTTAGAATATTTATTAATGTCTTTCTGACATATTTTCATCACTTACTCAATCTCTCATCGTTTTTCCCTTTCAGTCTGTATATGTGATTGTCCAATGTTGTTGGAAATGACCACAGAACCTGACATTTTGATCTCTGTGTTCTTGCAAAATGTGCATATTTTAATCACCATAGCCTGCAGACTTCAAGAACACATTCAAATTCCCAAAGAAGTAGTTTCAGTGATTTAGTAGATGCTGCTACTCATATAATATCAGTAGTGACTCAAACATACAGCTGTGTTGAAGGATCCCTTGCTCCTGCTGATATTGTCATTTGGATTATGTGAGAAGCTAATGTGCTGATATTAGCTACTTAATTTTAATTTTTGCTGTTCAGCACCATAAATTAAGGTATTTTATGGCAAATGTAAAAAAGGTATGATTTGAATCAATTATGCATTCTGCTCCAAATCCCAAAACTTTTGAGAAGCATTTAATTATGGTAAGGTATATCCAACAGGTCAATTTTCTTTTATCTTTTCACAGAGAATGTGAGGACATAGGTATGAAACGTGTAAGCATAATTTTAAGCTAGACTTATTAAAACTGCTTATTAATGAGAATGTTTTCCTTTTCGTAACACAGAACTTGTCCTATGTGAGTAGCATGGAGAAGTTACTAGCTTCTGCACAGGCTATTTGCTTTATCCTAAACAGGAATGAAATGGAGGAATTAGGATGGAAGGAAAAGAAGCCAGGGGTTCTTTACAAACTGGAGCTGAAATGTATCTTTTTCAAAATACAAAAACCCAAAGCACTGAGTATTTCAGTGACTCTACTTCCCATTGTTTTCACTTAGTGTTAGATTTTTAGATTCTAATCTCGTGAAATGAGATTTAGCTCTTTAAAACATGTGGTATATTATCTTCCAGTTTTCTGGGGTTTATATATGTTTTCTACAGCTTTTTTAGGGTTAAATGTGCAGGGAAGCAAATGCTCATTTTTTTCCCTTGTGAAGCCAGTGTTTTAGTTTCACTTGTCTGTTGTGTTAATTTGGTTGTAACTTTTTTCTAACAGCTGTTGGGGAGATCAGAGTATTTAAATAACCATTTTCTTAAAGGTGTTAGGATCAGTTTTCTGATGCTGTCACCTTAATCTCACAGACTTGCTGTTTAAGGTCGGATACTAGTGCACTTAACTAGTAGTAAATGTTGTATTCTATGACTAATGCCAATTTGTTTGTCATGCACACATTGCTCAACAGTGGTGAGGTTGACAATGGAGTGATAGGTATTGTTATCTTAATATCTATCTTAATTGTTATCTTAATATCTATCTTAGGGGTAGCATAATTGCATCAACATTCTGATACTGATCTGAGACTAAAGTTGTCTAACTGCTTCCCATTGAGACTGTAGTATATTAAGCCAAACCCCAATAATTTCAGTAGGACTGTTCATGAGATAGGGTTGAACTTCTAATATGGAAAAGGAAAGAAATAGAAATTCAAAATAAACTCTGCTAACAAGACATGATTTATTGTGTTAAATGTAGTGCTTACTAACAGACATGATTTCTTTTCCTATGTTGTTATATTTTTTGCTGTATAATAATTTTCATTGTTGACAAGCTAGTGAGTAGAAAAGTGAATGTAAAATTTGGGATGTAAAAAATGGAATGTTCAAATTTTTAAGAGCTTTTCTATATGGGAATGATTACAGAATGTACAGTGCAGTAAAGAATTTGACTCTTTGCATTTGAAATCTGTGTAGATCTGACAAGCACAGTTGTTCAGGAAACTTAAGTTCTGGTGTTGCGTCTCAGATACATACACATGAGATGCCAGGTCCAATTAACAGTCTGATGGTGGTAAATCCATTATCCTTGGAAAGAGAGTCCACCATCAGGAGACATTAATTCAATGTGACACCAACTGGGGTGTTTATATACGGCTAATTGCAATGTCAGACATTCCGCTCTAATTGAGTTTAATTGTGGCAAAATTGGAGTTAATTAAAAGTTAATCGTATAGAGCACATCATGTTGTTATAAACTACAGGTACATGTTTCATATCCATATTATTGTTATTTAAATGGTGCTTTCAATTACTGTGCCTCATATTGACACTTTGGAAATGCACTGATTGTATTCACATCACTGAATGTTTTCATCCTGAGTAAGCATGTAGAAATGTGTTTATTTTTTAAAAGCTTGACAAAGTTTAGGTTGGTTCATTATATCACAATATAAACATCACGTGTGATGTTTCCAACCACTTTGTTAAGGAAAGCATTGACTTTACGAGAGTGCTAGTAAAATAGGAGAAGAAAATTCTAGTTTACCTTAAGAGAAGTATACTATTTTTTACATTGTCCATTGTACTTTGATAAGAAAATCTCAGTTTCCTCATCTTTCATGAATCTGGTTTTTTTCTAGTTGCATCTTATCTCTGTTTCATCTGTAAGCATCTCTTCTGATGAATGTCCTTTCTGTGGGGTTTTCTCTGGCCTGTCCTCACCTTCTTTTGCTCTGCACCCCTTGCCTGCTCCTGTAGCTTCCAATTCTGTATACACTGACAGCTCCATCTCTATCCTGACCTCTATCTTAATGAAGTTTTATATCAAAACCTTTTTGTTTGACGTGTCCTCCTGGATGTCTCACTGCCACGTCAGAAATCCACATTGCTCTTCCCCCTTTTCTGTTAACAGGCAATGCAACCATCCTTCTGTCAATCAGCCCAACACTGTCTTCTTTTCTGCTTGCTCCACATACACTTGCCATGGCCAAGCCTTTCTCAGTCTTAACATCTCTTCCAGCTTTTCTGTAGTGCAAAAATACTGTGTACTTTCTGTAAATTGCAAATGAAGCTGCTATTACCTCTACTACCGGGCACCCACTGGATTTCCTTCCATTGGATTAAATTCAGGCTATTCCTATATTGAAACTTTGGGCAAGTTGGTCTTTCCCAAGTTGCTGCTGTCCTTTTGGTCAACACTTATTTATCTTCAGTTCTTACGAATTTTTTAGCCATCACTTACCTTTGCCTCTCACTTGAGTATTTCTTTTGGAAACAGCAGACTTTCTCTTTCTGTCATGGCATTGTGTAGTGTTGTGTAACTGTGTGAGTGGTACGAGGTGCAAAACACCATTACTGCTTCTTTATTACATGCAGAAGACAAAAATATGTAATGAAGCCCATGGGTCTAAGTCCTATGTCTTAATACATTTTTCAATATTTATTAAGATCAACTTCTAAATGAAATGTATAGGTTTTAGTTCAGAGGAAAATTTATAGCTAATGACTTAATACAGGTTTGTGTTGTACTGCTTTTAAGATCTGCTTGTAAGATGTTAGAAATTACCATTTGCTGGAAGCCCAGCAAAGTGTTTTTAGAGAAGCCAGATGTAAATTTGTTGTTTGGAGGAAAGATAAAATGAATTTTGAGCTGTCCCAGCTTATATATTGGATCAATACAAGCATTTTATCCTATTGAATAATAAAGATTATTTCAGGATTGTTTCAAGAAGCACAAGCACTGTGACTTTGTTATTCTAGCATTCTCAATGGGTGTTACAGGAGGCTTCAACTCTAAGTAGGAGGATAGCCGCTTGCTCATTGAGTTAACCTTACAGCAGAAAGGATGAGGTCAGTCTGGTACCGCATGGTCACCAAAATATCAGTTGTTTTGGCTCCCCACTGCTCCTACTGCTGAACTTCTGTTTTCAAATTCTATTTTTGTTCTTTGTTGCTTATTGCATTATTATGAAACATGAAACACTTGGGAATATCTAATATCATGAGGTCAGCTTCTAATTCAATTAATATTCCTGTGTTTTTCTGTCTCTTGCACTCCGTGTTTCATCGATATTCTATTCCAATGCAAGACCCTTAAAGCTGATTGACTACAGCGGATACCATGATATGATACTTGAACCTGGGTCCCTCTTAAATCTAATTTTGTGGTTACTTTCTAGCAGACATCACACTATTTACTTTTCACTGATCATGCCCAAAAGTCTCTGACATTAACAGGAATTATGTGTATCCAGGGAAATATGAATTATATTGACCTCCAGGCTGAGCAGCTGATGCTAGTTAACACATCAGGGGGCACATATATGTGATCTAGTACCTTTAAAAATGAAATGTTTCCTTTGTTGTTTCATAATTAGTCTAAGCTTCTCGTTATCCATACAGCCTGTTACAGTTTCCAAAGTTTTGGCATTTGGCTGACATGAAATGTAATGGCTCATCTATTTACCCTTTGATCCAGAATGCTTTTAAGTATGATCAAGGACTAGTCTGAAATTTAGCATCCACACTTTGATAAAACATATGGAGACTGGACATGTATTTGTGGTTAAAATGTAGTTATCTTTATGTTAAATGGGAAAGCAATGAGTTACCTTGCCAAGAAATAAAGTGGCAAGTTGTCTAGCTTTGTGATTAAATGATAGAAGAACGCTCTGACTTACATTACTCAAATATTAAAAATATATTCTTTCACCTTAAAAAGCATAAGGAATTTTGCATTAAAAATAATAAAATTTGTCCTGTTTTTCCATGTCCCAGAAGTTTTCCAGATGGTTCTTTTCTGCAACTGAGTGAGGTAGTTGCATAAATGTGGGAGTATAAATGGGCTGGTTAATTTTCTTTGTTTCCTCACGTATTTTTTTCTTTGCATGGCTTGTTTAGAACTGTCCAAATATAAAAAAAGCAATGAAATATGAACCGCTTGTTTTCAAGTACTTTATGTACAAATCGGGCATTTTGATATGACCAGGTTAATGCAAGACTGGTAAACATTATTCTAAATAATATAGATGAATAAATAATGCTGTATTTGAAAATGCTCCTTATGCTGAGAAGGTGATGCAGTAAAATTACTGCTTTTCATCAGTTTTAAGTAGGCTAACACTTTCTTCCATTATCATTACCTATTGTGGGCCAGCAGTTTCCTCAATTCTTTATTCTATAAAGCTAAATAGCCTGAACAAGGCAGAACGTTTCAGTAACAGATAGCATAGTCAAATCAATTCCAATGAGAGGAATTTGGCACTGTGGCTGCCTAACGGAATTTTGTCTTCTGCAATATTTTTCATTAATCTTTTTGCTAAAGTAAACTGTTTTCCCTGTGGAAATTAATTAGCATGGTATCAAGATTTTTAATTTTCAGAAAACACTGGTAAGATGTACTACTGTTGCTTTAGACATATCATACAGCAGGGCAATAATCTAAAATAAGGAACAGGAAACCCCCCCTGATAATGAATATACTTACAAATTTCCCTAAAGCCAAGAAGTCCGTTTATTGTACTATTTTGCTTAATGTTAAAATCTGTCTCAAAAGTGAATAAAGACCAAGGTGAAAAAGCTGTCATCGTTCAAAAAGTACAACGAGGTTTTTCTTCGCTAATTACTAAAACTGGACATGTGGGTGAGGAGTAAATTTGTATTCAAATGTTTTTTGTTTAATTTATCACAACCAGCAGATCTGGGTTTTGGTTCAGTTAATTTTTTCTTTAGTTAGAGAGGCATCGTACTGGGTCATAGGTGCATCTAATAAAAGACAGCTTTTGTCCTTGTCAGTCCAAGTATTTCTGTATACTCAATTAGAAGAGTAAGTAGGGCAGTTTTGCTTTAAATCTTTGGGTGATGCTGGTTCCAACGCGTGAGGTAACGAAAAAACTGATCTCTGTAGAGTGAGCTGATGTCTATATGGTAGTAGATAAATTCTTTAAAGCTTCTTTGGAAGGTGAGGGGCTCAGTTTCATTCCATCTGCATTAGGCTTTGATTAAAGCCTGTTCTAACTTATCCTCTGTGATTCTCCATGTTTTTAAAACTGTGCTTTGGGTGTCTGTAGAATGACTACCTTCCACAGGCCCCACCATGTAACCCATCGCTTGGGAATAATATTGGCTTTCTTCTGGATTGTAATCTCATCTGAGGGACAGCCAGTGAAAACTGTGGGGTTTTTTAATATGCTTCTTGTAAGCAAATAAAGCATATATGACTTGATTAGGACCAGTATATATGAGCAGTCAAGTTACAATAGAAAAAAATTAGCTGCTATGGAAGAGGAGGGATGGAGCTTTCCACTAAGTATTTGTAAGCATCTCTGATATTGGCAAAAAATCTCTATTGTAAGGAGTCCACTTCTGATTTCCTAGAATATAAGGATGTGTGAGATAACTTTTATTTAAAAGTGCAGTAAACAATCAATGTTGAAATATTTTATGATCTTTAGGGGTTTGAGGAACTGTATTTTGGGAATTCAAGTAAGGAGATTGGTAGTTAGAATTTATGGAAAAAAAGCACCTAGGAAAACAGAAATCCTGTCAGTGGCAGTAAAATTAATGCTGCAAATACCTTGTGTTAGAAGAAGCAGTGGTGGAACCCAGTAGAGACCACTGAAATATAAATTTTGTGATCAAATTCTGAAACTTGTGGGAGACCTAAGGACAATGGTACTGATGATAGAAGGATTTTGTGATGCTTTGAAGTCTGCAGATTTGAAATTATACTGAGACTGAATATACTGTGCGATGTAACATCCAGTCTTGCAGGGAGGAATTAATTATCAATGCTTCTCTTCATGTATGGGGGGCGGGGGGGCGGGGGGGGGAGGAAATACCACAGATATTAAAGGCACAAAGGGTTGATCTCATTTTGTGCAAAAGTGGGACAGTTACAGTACAGTGTATGTTCCAGAATTTCTTTCTCTACTCTCAAATTTAGTTCAGCTTTGATTTAAATTATGAATCATTACAGAAAATGCATGTCTTTAACAAGCCATTTGCAGAAAAAATTCAAGGAATCTGACTAGGAAGAAAGGCACGTTCCGAGGTTCTGAGTGCTGTTGAAAATAGAACATCTCTTATTAGATAAAGGAGAGTGCTACTTTTTCATTTGTTACAACTTTGTAGAATATTGACAGGACTTTGTACAACACTATAAATGGAAGTAGCTGTCAAAAGGATGGCATAATGGACCACCAAAGAATGTAACATGCGATGGAATATACCATTCTGCTTTTATTAATAAAAAAGTGGAAATACTTGATAGTGTTTGGAGTGGAATTCTGCTCTTCTAAACTGGCTGTATTAACTAGTATTTGTTTTTCCTCTTTCTTCTCTCAGAACTACTCAGTGAAGTATTTTTCTTTTTTTTTCTGACTATAAAATAATTCTTTAATATTTTTGTAGAAAAAAAAATACAAGTGTAATTTTCTTGGGCTTTTGCAGTGAAATAGATGTGATCATGCTCCTCATTTCTGTATTTTCCAGAGTATTCGTTTATTGCATTTCCTGGCTTCAACTTCTGCCCAAGTGCAATTGTTACCAGAATAGTTTTTTGTGAGGAGGAAACAAGAATGAAAGCAGATGGGATGTAAAATATACTTCGCTGCTATGGGCCCAGCAAAACTTTTAAAAGTTTCATAAATAAAATCCCCAGCCCTCTGATGTTAAGATTAAACCAGGTGGTTTACAACAAGCTTGAAGTAATATCCGAGCTGCCAATAAATCCTGTATGGGAAGGTCTTCAGTGAACTTCAAGAGGATGAGCCAATTTCTTGACTCACATCCGATGACACAGTGTGGTATAAGAAGCGGTTGCTAAGAAGTTCCCATGTTTTGCCATATGCTTCCACCAAGCAGTAGAAGTTTCCCTATTGCCGCATTTTGGGACTCCATGAAGTCCTGATGCTTTTCAGCTCCCCTAGCTCTATCTTCCTTTCTCAGAAACTCTAACAAAAAAAAGTTTGACATGTTTAATTTGGACTTTGGTTTTGTTTCCTTGTTGTAACTTGGGTTTTTAATTGAGTAGAAAGGCAATGAATTCTCATATGGATCATTTATGTTTCAGATTGTGAGAGAGACTAATAGTCTCAGTAACGCAGCGTGGCTCCTGCTGTGACAGCTAACCATCAGGATCCTGTGGCTTGGGGAATAGTCTTTTTGCCCTTATTTGTCTGCTTTTTATATTCTCATTTAGTTGTAGTCTCAGCCACAGCAAACCTCTCCTTGCAATCCTGTGTATTATTATTCACTCAGAAGAAATATACAGCAGGATGAAAACAAAATTGTCTTTTGGAATTGATTTGGTTTGGGCTTTTTTGTCCAACTGATTCAAAGTCCTTTATAAGATATTTAGTAATACAAATATTAATACTTGAGCTGAACTTAGCTGTTTTATTTGTCCATTGTTTCAAAGAAGAAATGATAAAGGAGAGATGAAAGAATTTTTTAGAGTATACATTGTGTTGGTTTTGCATAGTCATGTCAAACCTGGCAAGGTTACCATTGATTTTATTCTGAATTCCACTGGAATGGTGCAATTTATGGATTTGGTGAGGTGCACTAAAATTAAAGCTTCCCCTTAGAAGTTTTTCAGTTTTGAAGTCTTGTATAAAGCATGTGTTTACATTGTTTTGCATTTAGCTGGAGAACAGTCTTTCTCCTCCTTTCTATAATTGTCAGAAGAAAATTATAATCTCCAAGTTTTAGGCACTTCTATCACTTGCAAAATGTCTTTGCAGCAGTCTCTCACTATGCAAATCAATGGAATACCAGGTGATGGCAACATCGTTTCTTAGTGCTGAGAAATTTTAAATATTGCTGTTTTCTGCTTCTATTCTGTTCAGAATTTATTAAAAAAAAAAAAAAATATATGGTCTGGGATCAAAGAGCCTTAGTGGTGGTCCAAACAGACTAAGAAAAGTGGTCCTCAAGGAGTCCTGAAGTAGGAATAGGCAGTAAGTTACTTTTGTTGTTCCTCTTGTTGATTAAATATGGTTAAAAACAATAAAAGCCAGTCCCCTACCCTGCCCCATACTCCCCCATCCCCCCCCCCCCCCCAAAAAAAAAACAAAACCAATAAACCCAACCCTACAGCTTATATTAGAGCCCAATTTTTTCACCCTTGGGGAACTAAATTTTGATGTCATTGCTAAATTGAAGTGCATTTACCTCTTGAAAGTAGCAAGTAGTTTCTGTAGTTGTTTTCTGTGTCCTAA
Organism: Falco biarmicus; assembly: GCF_023638135.1. Taxonomy (NCBI): domain Eukaryota; kingdom Metazoa; phylum Chordata; class Aves; order Falconiformes; family Falconidae; genus Falco; species Falco biarmicus. The sequence continues at coordinate 5,501,622 of NC_079302.1, read as the reverse complement.
CCAACAACTTTACCACTGAATTAATGCCATAGCATTAATAGAAGCTGTCAAGTGAAACTGAACTGGGATGTTTTCCCCACAAACACTGTAAAATTAATCTATTGCTGACATTTGATGTCACTTTAGCAGGATTGTCTGCAGAACATCACAAATTTTTTGAAGAGAAGATATTCTATGATCAGAGAAGATGTACTGGTGCCTTCTTAAGGGCAAGTTTAAATGAAACTCCAAACTGTTAAAATTCTCTGTGGACCACTGTCTGAAAAATGATCTTGTTCAGAAAATTCACATTAAGTTCATCACGTATTGCAGCCGAGGGTCAAAAGGCTCCAAAGATCCAGTTTGGTGCCTTCTTTCAAAGAAATCCTTTTCTTGTGTCTTAAAGCAAACTAAGTGATTTCCTTAATAATTTCTTTTCATTATCTTTCATAGGATTGAAATTCAGGTTTGGTTTTCATTTCCAGACAAAAAATAAATTTCTAAATTTCTAAATCTTCTATAGAGGAGAGTTACTATCTCTGCAGTTTTCCTTTTATCACCTACATCCATTGCAACTGTATATTTATGTTTTAGCTTTATAGCAGAGTATTATAATGGGAAGTCTTATACTAAGACATCAGATGTTTGTTTTGCCTGTAGCCTGTATGGTGGCTGGGGGCTGAAGTCCCAACATTTCAACCACTATTGAAATCCCAGGTTATAACTTTCAGCTTGTAAGCACATAGACTTTGGCAGTAATCATCTTATTCTTTCTGCTTGGGGATTCTTTTCTTTTCTTTTATTTCTTCTGTTGTGTTCTTGTTTTGGAAGTCCTGGTGAGCTTCCTTTCTGCCTTAATGTGTTTTGGTTTTTTTTGTTGGTTTTTTTTTTATCTTGAAAAAAATAAATACTGTAATATGAAATCATTTATTTAGTAAGTGTGCTGAGATACATCTCAGCTAGTCTTAGCCTTTGTACCAAAGCTAACAGTTTTAAGCTCATTAAGTAACCTCGTTAACATGCTGAGCCTTCATTGAAGCTGCACACTGGATATATTTTATTGGAAGGGAGTTTGGTTAAAACATAAATAAAGAGTGATTAAAGAAATTTTGATGTATTTTAGGGAGGGGGTTGTACTTTAGGAAAAGGAATCAAAGTTAAAAGTGTGGATTAATTCGTTGGCATAAGAAAACTGTGTGTCCTTATGAAATGGATAGAGATAAGAAGTTAAGACAAGTAATTTATAGTATTCCTCTGAGACAGTAAGCTTCTTAATGACCAGAGTTTAAAACGTGTATTTCACAATTCATATATTTTTATGCATGATGGACTGTAAGAGGGATGAAAAGAAGGATTTGTTTTGTGGTTATGCTAAACTACAAAGTTATATGTTTTACGTTCCTAGTTCTCTTTCTACTTACTACATCTTTGGCAAGCAACATCATCTTTTTGTCCCTGGTATCATACCTCTGTGTTGGGAATGGTCTTGAGGGTAAGAACAGTTTGAGTGAGCTGTTAGCACTGTAGGAAATCAGTTAGAAATAAGTAGAATAATAAGTGGTGTTAGAAACCACACAGATAGGTAGATGGACATCAGAGTCGTTAAAAAAAACAAACAAACAAACAACCCCCCAAACAAACAAACATATGAAGACCAGAATGATTCCTGTTAAGTGCAAAATTGTCCCAAGAAGTACTATAGATTTCCTTACATTTTTTTATCTTTGTCCCTTAAGTCATTGTGTCCAGACTTCTTTAGGGAAGGCCACAGGATACTTTTGGTATCACCCTCTATTTTCTATATTCATGACCTACTTAGAAACCTTCCCATTACACTGCTGTTGCCTCAGTGCTGTGCCATTGGTTTCCTTGAGGTTTGTCGGGGTTCTGTAAAGTCAGAGGAGGCTTGGTCATTGAAAGGGAGAATCAGGTCTCTGATTTCCAAGAGCAGCTTGGAGTAAGCAATTATGTGAACTAAAACCTTAACTGTAATATTCCCAAAGTTGGATGGAATTTCAACTTTGTGATCTGTCCTACCCAATGACAAACCCCATGTGCTTCCATTTAAGAGCATTGCACTGTTATTTACTTAAAGTCATTTTGCACTCATTGAAAAAAGTCTCCAGTTTTAAAACTGTAAACTTTTCACTCCTTCTCAGTAAATATCATCTGTACAAAGAAACCCCCAGTGAGCCAATGCTTTGTTGTTGGTATGACCTGTAAAGGTTAGGTTTTGTTTTGAGGTTTCCCACCATCTCACAAGCCAGAGTGAGCTAGAAGACTTCAACTATTTCTTTACATTATTTCCTACTATATTGAGGAGTAAATGGCTAGAGTTATATACACACTTGATATGATGAAGGAATTGATAGTTCTAGTCACATGAGGTATTATTAATGAGTAAAGCAGGAGAATTTGCTGAAGAAATATATTGTACCGTGTGTATATGAAGAGAGGGAAAATAAAGGAGAGTTAGCCCAACAGACAGTAGAAGATTCTTTTTCCAACTCAACGTAACTATTTCTGCAGTCAATGTCTGATTGACTTAAATATTTCACATAAAGGTTTAACCTTGAATTAGATACTCCTTGTTTAACAACACCAAATTATTTGTTACCTAGTTCAGTGATTTTTATTGTCTGAATTATTTTGGGGGTTCTAGATGGCATCATTTGGAGTTGATTCTTTCATGGTGTGGATCAGCACACTCTGGTTGAATTATCATCAACTACCTGAGAGTGCGTTTATGTCATGTTCAAGATTGTTGACAGTATTAATAACATTTACTTATCAAATACTTTCCCAGAAATGCCTATTTATGTCTTATGTAGTTGTTGAGGGAAAGGTCAAACAAGATCAGGGATTACTATTTGGATATTTTAAGAGACTGGTACTCAAAATATGCATTTTCTATGAAAAATAGTATTTTTACTCTTTTTCAGGAGTGTGATTCTGACATTGAAGTACTTATTTCAAAGCAGACATTTCAAGTGAAGTATTTATTTGAAATTTATTTCTAAAGCTTAAAATCAAATTTTATTTTTTGAGGAATAGTTTAATTTCAAATTTTGTCTAACTAAAAAATATAAAAGCTATTTAGAGGATATAGAGAAAATTCTGCTATTAGTACTCTTTTCATGTCATATTTTTCATTCATGTAATATTTTTTTAAGTTTTGAGCAGAAAAGAAACTGAGAATTTTCTGTGAGTTTTTTCTCATTCTGTGTAATCTTATTTGACTCAATTAAAATGTATAAATTAACGATCAAATTTTGAAATAACAGATCATTTAATTTTTAGTTAGTGGCATCAGCTAATTTGAAAGTGTTTGAATTCTTTGACTTTTTGAATATTAATTTTCTTAATTAAATTTGTTTTGAATAGTTTTGTTGATGATCACTTTTACGTCCTTGCATTAAAAAAAAATATACATATGTCTGTATCTGTGTGAACATATGCATAATTTAAAATGGAAGTATGTGAGGTTTTTATTAAAGAAAAAATTGTAGAATATTTGTGGCCTTGCGTTGTATCAGCTAGGAAGTGGATATATGCTGGAACTTAAAATGAAAACTCTTCACATGACAGGGTGATGTTAAATATTCCAGAATTAAATCTAAACTATTTTAACAACCACTGTTATTTCACATCTTACCTCAAATTGTAAAAAATCTGTAAAGGGTCCTTGGTGTAAAACAGACTCAGAATCAGTGTTTCATGAGAAAAAAAGTAAAGAAGTAAGAATGACTCTGCATCTGTCGAAAATTTTATTTCTGTTAAAATTTGTTTACGTCAGCAAATCCTCACTCAGTTTTCTGCTGCCATTATTGTTCTTCAGAACATTAATTTGTTCAAACTCCCATTATTTGAAGTAAAAGGATCACAGAAGACGTTATATTGCACAGTGCCAATGAACAACTAAATATGTGCAACTATTGTACAGAACTAATTGCGTTGTTAGTATATGATATGATGCAGCCTTCCTATGAACTGAAAATTGGATTGAGAATGCTGGATGGTAAACTACTGCAGTAACAGTAAGCATAATAAGATCTTGCAACTATCATATATTCTGAATTGCCAAAGTCACAAACTAGTGATGAGGGTGGAAAATCTGCCCTGATTAATTAGAGGTAACATGCTGAATAACTTTCCATTGGAAAAGGCTTCTTATAAATGCTAATACCTTAGGACTACCAACAATATAGTTGTGTTATGATTGTTGAACTCCTAACTTTTATTATAACTAAAGGAAAAGAGATTTGATAATCTGTAAGATAATACTCTTGGGGAAAAAATAATAGGAATTCAATGGCACTGAAACGGTGGTAGTCTTATTTTTCAGTTGTATTTCAATGAGAGCTAACTTGATGCATTAAGAAGAGATTCATCTTCTGTGTCATCTTAAGATTAATTAACCCTACCTAATGTGTGTGTTTTGCCCATTATTAATGTGCTGGCAAAAACTAATCTTATTAAAGCAGGAAATGCAAAATAGTCTTAAAATCTTAGGGTCAAGAGAAGCAAGATATAATGAATTTATATATTCATTTATTTGCTTATTTATAGCTAGGATAAAATAATGCCTTTCAACAAACCATACATTTTCCTCTCATAATCGTCTGGAATTATGCATACTTTTTTTACTGATGAAGGTTAAAGGCGTCTGCCTCCATGGAAAGGAAGGTGTGAATGTAACATCTAAATTCTTCATCTTCAGGAGCAACAAGCATAGTCTTGTTGAAAGAAGTGAGGACAGCATCATGGGTATCAGTCTGCTCCAGAACAGCAGTTGCACATCTTATTGCTATTGCATATATGTACGTGTGTATGTACACGCATAGACACAGGTCAGAGATACACATACATAGGTATAGCATATGCATGTATCGATTCTGTGTTATTTCAGATAATGAGGACTCTGAGTTTCAGTTTCTAGCTTAATGTGAAGAAATATCTTTTACAACAAAGGATGAATCTAATTGGCTCAATACACTTTTTGGCTGTCTTAGCATACTGACAACAGCTGAAGAGGCATTTCACGATTGTGAATGCTTTATCAGGTAGCATAGTTGGCTATATTGTGAAACACTGAAAGAAACAATGCATACTGCTAAGCCTGTTTCCATGGCTGTCAATCTGGCAACATACTTATTTGACAAAGAAAAGCAGCACCTTTTCATAATATATATTTCAAATATAACTGAGTAATGTTTCTTAGCAACAAGAGCTCAGTAGCTGGTGATCCTGAGATGAGCCATTGAATAGGGGTGAAATATCCACGTGTGCTTGTGAACCATGGTGCTTCAATTAACAGGTAGCTCACGAAGGAAACAATGTTCTGATACCAAATTTATTTTAGTAATTTTTGTTACTTTTACTTAGAAAAGTAAAGGAAGACTCATCTGACCCCAGTCAAATACTGGTCTTCACTAGGAAAAAAAAAAAAAAAGAGTACTCTTTTCCCTCTTAGTGAATAGAATAAATCAACTTGAATTGTGCACCAAAACCTGTGGAATAAATGTGTCCTGACTATAAATCAGATGTGGTTTTTTTTTTTTTTTTTTTTATGAATAGAACCTCAAGAAGTATTTACTTACAGTTTGTTTTAGAGAGACCTACTTTCTTTCACTCAGAAAAGAAAATGTGTGTATGTGTCATATTGTAACAGTAGCTTTGTCTGCTACTGATACTAAAAAACTTTAAAGGTAGTTGAGCATGTTCTGAGAAATGGCATTTTCATAGACTCCCATTTTACTTTGTGGCTAGTAAAGGCAAGGCGGTGTGGGGTAAAAGCCACTGAAAAAGATGAATTAACCCAGTCTTATAGCTTGCCCTGTGTAGAACTTTCCATCCGGGTTCCAGATTTTACTACTTGTAGCTTTTCTGAAGTGTTTCTTATTGCTTGAATATACATTTTTGAAATCAGCGGCATTCACAACAGATCAGAATATACCAAGCCTATGCAAAGAGCTTTAGGAAATTATAAGCCGTATAAAGTGTCCTTCCATATGGATTTTCTGTAGAACAGAAGGATATACGAAATGATGTGAAATGGTTGTTCAGGTTAATTGACTTTTGCAGGTCCAAACAGCAATGTCAGAAATTATGAAAATCCTCCATTTGTACCTTGAGAACCATGTCTGGTTCCTGTAGCTACTTGTTCCTGTACCAAGACTATACAACAAATTCAGCATATCATTAGGCATATACCTGTATTTTCAATGGAATTTAGATTCGCAAATAGTGTAGCAAAATAAAATAAAAGGAATAAGGAGACTTCCCTTGGCTTTTATGGTCTTTGCATTATATTCTAAACATGTATTTCATAGCTGAGAGAAACAAACCCATAGATAATTAATGTTAAGAAATATGAATAAGCTTCTTCATCTTGACTTTCATTTCCTCAATCCATGTCAAAATCTTGAAAATACAGAAAAACAGCTTTTGATTGCAAATTGTTTCTTGTCTTTCAAGTCAGCGGAAAGGCAGAAGTTATCAGAATCAGTAAGTGATTTACTATTTTACTGTCCAGTTACATGTGACTATTTAGATGGAACTGTGTTTAAGCTTAACTTGCCAAACTTATGTCCCTTAAATATTTATCTTGTTCATTGTAAATACTATCTAATTTAAAAAAAAAATAAATCAATCTTCACTAACCAGTAATACTTGATTTGGTGGTTAATACGAGATAACAACATCTATTTAATTAAATAACCCTAGTGAAGTCAGAGCCCTAAACCATCAAAGGGGTCAACTACCAAATATTAGCAAGTAGTGCATTAGACTTTATAGCTATTACAGTAGTAGCTATCATGCAGTGATACATTTATAAAGTTAAAAGCACGTTTACCCAAGGCATTCTTCATTGAAAAGTCACAGAATTTTTGCAGGCAGTAAATGCCTGTTGTATATCCTTTTTTAAAAAAAATAAAATCCTTATTTTCTGCTCTTCCGTTCTACCTCCTAAATTTGTGTTAAATGTTACCATTGATCTATTTTATTGCAAGATGCAAAGTGCTGTGTAATGTGTGTTTTGCTTATTTGTGCAAAACCTGTAATTATGAGGGGCAGTGCCATGAAATATTAAGAGACTTGCCATCTGTTTGTGCAAAGATGTTAGGTGTGGCTGTAGTCAAGGCTGATTGCTCTAGAGTGGGAGTGAAGTTTTTATATTTATGTTCCATATGGTACAAGCAAAATATGGCAAACTGAGTATTTTCAGATTACATACACAACATGAAGTCTTGGCTTTACTGCAGTCCAAGCCAGGTTCGTTACTGCTTTCAGTGAGTACAATTGTCAGTTTGTTGTCTAGCTATTCATTTTCCTTAATTTTGAAAAGACTTATGATATTTGCATTTTAGCTACCATTACTACTTTTAACAAGTTCTCTGCATTTGCAAAATCCAGCAGTTCACAGTAAAAAAGAAAATCACAAATATTGACAGTAGAAAAAAAGAGCAGAGGTGTCTAGAGCAAAAACTGCAGAGTCATGGTCTTTGACCACAGTGGCCAGAATGTGTTGGAAAATAGTGTGTAGGGGTATTTTCTTCAAAAGTAACATGAATAAAACCATCACATTTTTATTAATAAAAGGAAGACAGGCTCACTTGGCATTTCACTGTGTTTTAACAATCCTTTGCTGAAGGGAAGGGAAAGTGAGAACACAACCAGAATGATTGTAAGTCTTAGAAAAGAAGTTGAAAGGAGTGTCACGCGTGATTATCTATGCCATTACAATTCATTGCATAAACTGATCTAGCTCCACCTTTAATCTGATTTTTGTACGCTCAAATTCCCATTGAAAAACTTATCCAGACTGTCATTGCTCTGATTGGAAAAATCCATGTATGTCCATGCTGAATGTTCTTTCATTTGTTCTTGTGCCGATACCATCCTATGCCTTTAATTATTGTTTTGCTTTCCTGATTCCTGGCCACTGGTGGATTTACAACTAATCTCACAGACATTTTTCTAGCTGAAGTAATCACTAAATTTTGAGCGTTGTGCTAACTTTGACTTTCTGAAGCCATGGTAGTGATGCTGCTTCCAAGTTCTATTTAGCTCTTTCAATAACATATTACCTGTAAGACACTCTCTTCTATTATGTGGATGGTTCACTTTTAGCTAACTTGCCTTTACTGCTTCCTGTGATGAAATACTTAAGTAAGGATCTATCAAGATCTAGGAAATCCATCCATGAGTTTTAGAAAGGACTTACTTGATAGTATTAACACTTGAAAATTCATTCTTCCCAGCTTAGATCATGGCACAGTGTCCAGGCAGTACAGCATAGGTTGTTTCTGAGACATTACTACAAAATTAGTCACAGAGATTGTATTTTAATTTGAAATAATAGCACTGCGATGTCTTCCCTGCAGTCACAAGGGTATCTTTTAATTTAGATTTCAAGCTCATTGGAGCAGGGCCTGTTTCTAACCACGTAGTTTAGTTCATATGCTGCTCATCCCAGTAAGGATCCTGATTTATTCCCGCTATTACCATAATAGGAATAACAAGCAGCAATAAGGTGAAATAATGTGAAAACAGAGAGCGGACATTTTAGTCAGCAGTCTTTAGAAATGTTGTCATTCGCATTTTTAAATTCTCTGCTGACAGTTTACTGAAGGAATGAGGGCAATTTGCATTTTGAAGCTTAGTTTACAAAATCGGCTTGGCTCATTAAAAAGTCATGGTTGGGTTTTTACAGATCTCTACCTTCTCCCTACTTATCCCATCTTCTGCTCTATTCATGTTTAATCTCTGCATATATGCATAGCATTGCCATCATCCAATAAAAAAGAAAACTTCTCTTAAACTCTTAATTACATAACTGTCTTGAAACAGCCTTATACTGTAACCTGTGGAAGAGATTTCACTGATTTTTAAAATTTTTGTCAATGTCCTACAGGATTGCAACTGCAGAAATATTAGATTTATACCCACTTCATTTTCAAACAGCATAATCGAGAATTCAATTTAATTTAAGTATATTCCATGCTGACTTTTACATCTTTCTGAAGCTTCCATTCTCATCAAAGATTTACATGGTTGTATTACCTGCTTTTCCTCTCGCTTCTTTTCTTCTTTTTTTTTCTTTTTCTTTCTTTTTTTTTTTTTATTTTGATTTTTGCCAGCTAATGGCTATTCAGAATGCACATTTTATATGAAACAGTGTTCAATTATTTTTTTTTTCTCCTGGACAATTTGAAAGCAAAAAGAACATTAAAAGCTTGAATTCTGACTTGCACGCAGATAAAGCTCAATATTCAAATTCTTCTGGGGGCTGCTTTCATTCCAGCTTGTATTGGGAGGCATAAATTAAGCCCTCTCTACATAATAGCCTATTTTTGATTGGAGTTTCATCTTCATGAAGGACAAACAACTTTATGTATGAGGTTTCCTGCATACCTGCTGTTCAGACAGGATGCAAACATTTCATATCACACGCTTGTATTTTAACATTAGTAGGTGAGGTCAGTAATAGCATCATCCAGAACTGAATTGATTTTGAAGATATATCTGGTGACAACTTGTGTAAGACTTTATAGTGTGCAGGCTGCAGAGAGGCTAAGTAGGTGAGATTGGAGGTTATCTAAGGGTACCTCTTCGTGAGCTTTTAGTTTAGATCAGGAGGGAGCTTCTGAAATGAATTCTCCAGTTGTCACCTCTTACTGTGTTTTAGCTTCAGGTTGTGCAGGCTTGGAGATCGTGATCAGGACTCCTTTTGAATGAAAACAAACTGAAAATTATGCTTGGGAACACATCTTTCATACTAGTGTTCATCGAGAGGGGAGCTAGTTGAAGAGGTGCGGAGTACAGGCTTCAGGGCCTATTCACTGACTTTTGGCTCCATGCATCTCCTGTTGTTTGGATACTAACACCATGCATCACACCACACCGAATAATTATTTGTCCTCTTATTAAAGATACATGCTAGTTTGCAAACATGGATCCTTTCATATTATTGAAGGGATCCAGAAGATGCGATAAAATTGCCTTAGGTCTGCAAAACTGTGTGTGAAGTTTTTCTATAATTATGTGAGAACTGCTGAGATGATCACCACCCATGCAGTAATTCAGCTTTTTTTGAAAGTATTAAATAGGGCATTTATCATCTATCTCTTCTGAGTTTCCAAAGCAGCCTATTTTCAAGAGAGAGATTTTGCCTCTGCTATTAAAAGATTCATACTTTTTCCAAACCAGAAATTAAACACTTAATGTATTGCTGTTTACATTCTCTTTGTGTCTATGTGTGAATATTTCTGTTGTTCTCCCTAACTAGGAAGTAAAGAAAGTTGGTTTTGGCATGTGGGTTTCTTGTTAAGTATTTGACATAAGTGATCATCAGAAGACAAATCACAGCAGAGTATAAAAATGAACAAACAGGAAAATATGGGGTTTTGTTACTCAGAAACGTTGCAGTATATGAAAGGGATTTCGCTGAAAGTCCAAGAGTCTGCCTTTCACTTCTCAATTTTTCATTTTGTTCTTACAGATATTGATCTAGACAAACTTAGGTGAAGATACTGGATGGAAGTTAGGGACCGAGAAATTATAAAGTAAAACTTTAAGAATGTGTTTAGTTTGACAGTTTGGTTGGTTTCTTCACTTGATGTTTCAAACCAGTGGATAACAGTCAGGATTCTCCAGCTGTCAATAACTTTTGGCTACAGAAGTGTTGCTGATTACAGTGTAGTTTGCCAATCTTGTAGTAACAGTGGCAAAGTGTAGTACGTGGTCCAGGTAATCTCTGATCTTCCCTGCTGTACTATAAACTGGTAGGAGCATACACTGTGACAGAGTGGAAAACTTGTTCTTTCTGCACGGAGTTCTTTGACACTAGCAGTTCTTCAGAATCATTTTAGATTCAGATCCTCAAACGAAATGCAAATGTTTAGCTGGAAAAAAATCAATTCATGTCATTGCATTCTAGGAAACACAAGCAGTAAGACAAGATAATTTTCTTTACCAGTTTTACATTCTGATTTGATTTCGTTGACTTCTAACATCTCCATACAGGATCCATGTCCTTTCTTGAAGGATTGTTCCTTAAGTACACTAATATATGTCATCTTCATAAAAAAAAATCATAGCTTTTCAAAAGTTAGAAGGTTAAAAATTGAGAAAATGAGTTACTTTGATTAACTGTGAGTGAAGAAGTAGGCATTGGTTATATAGTAAATTCTTACTGTATTGTTAAAACCAAAGATAATATTGTAGTAGCTGAGTTGCTAATACTGGGTATGCTCATGGGCTGTATTGAGTTTGAAGTGGTTCCATATGATGATCAATTGTTTAAGTAGCATGCATTTCAACAGCACTTAAAGCTTGTACTCACATGATTGACACTAATGATTCTGAAGGAGACACTATACTCTGTCAAGTGGGTAATTTGGTTTTTTAAAAAATTGCTTGAATACCTGTTTACGCAGTAGACTATAACAGCGGGGGAGACATTGTGACGATACAGCCAATAAATAAGATGGTTACTATTTTTTTAAAGTATCTGAAATATATGCCAACAAAATCCAGCCTGATCACCGTGAGGAAATGGATATTCATGTACCTCTTTAATTCTGCAAAGACAAAGCCATGTTTTTGGTCTAGCTGCCTCTAGTTTTTAATCATCACAATTATTAGTGGCTTGCATATTCCGGTGGGATAAGCTTCAGTAAACAGGGGATCATAGTATTACTGCTTATATCTTCTATAATACATTTATATAAGGTATTTTTTCATTTCATGAACAATTAATTAACAAATTGTTGGTCTGATCTGAATTCATGTGGAACTTGTGGGAGTTTTGGCATTTGTCAGTACTGTTGATAACATTTTGCTCTTTGTTACTTCACTTCGGAGCTGGATTAATCTAAATAACACATATAGTCATCATTAGTGGGGAATGTCACATATGGAATGGTATGAGGAACTAGTATAGCATCCTCTACATTCCTAATCCACAGTGGCTTTCCATGGTGGAAAACACAAGCACTGTGAGATGGATTCCCACAGCGTTTGGTCCCCCACCCCTATCCAGAGGGCTGGATAGTGTCACCCACCCTCAGCAGTCTCCAGACCTTCCTTCTCCCCAAAGGCCCTCTGTGAGTGTGTGGTGGACCCAGGGACTGTAACTGCTGTATGGCCGTCTGTTCTGCATGGTTAATTTTGCAAAGTGTCTACATAGTAATATCTCTGTTCCTAGTAAGGGCTTTATACCCTGTAGAGCTGGAAGGATTTTGCATTGCTGCTATGTGCTAACAGTAAAGTCTGCTGTCAGCATGAAGTAAAAGATAGCTGAGTCTGTAAGAAGCTGCAGAGTAATGCAGAGATATTGGCCTGACCTGCTTTCATAGTATAGCCTAGGGAGGCTTACAGCATGAGGGTCTACCCTTTTGTAAAGCTACCTGTCAGGAGGTCTCTTCATTATTTGGCTACAAAAGAAAAAGTAGAAGAGGCTGGAGGAGGACCTCAGCCTTTTTACCTTGTACCTTCTTGTACTTCTCTGCTTTTAAATGCAGACCATAGGATTTTTGTTCCACCTCAGACCTGTGCTAGCCTGAATGAGAACTGTGCACACTCATCAATAAATGCTTATGCCCTTTTGGAGTGTTGACACGGGGAGCTGTTTCACCCATGTGTTACGAGTGCAGATGATCACATGCTAAGTGCACAACTGGTTCTTCACAGAGTTCTTCTTTCTCTTCCCCTTGCTGTTACCTAGTCCCATAATTTAGTTAATGAATGGAATAGCGGAGGAGAACTCACACATTCCCTTTTCTAGTACTTTGGATTAAGAATATTATATACTACTTTCTTAGCCATAAACTGCAGGCTCTGCTCAACCTATGATACATTAGAAAACCAGATTTAAAAAGATTACAACTTTAAGCATCTGGTACTGGTTGAAGTTTTTCAATTTCTGAAGAGTATATTTTTGTTTAATATTCTTAGTGAATTAAATCTTCTTGAATTCTAGAAACCTTTAATCTGTATATGTAATAATAAGACACTGCTGTTGAAGTGCTTAATGCTTTGTTCACACATTTTTAAGTTTCAGGATCTGTGTTCAGAATACCAGAATGTCCTTTGTAGAAGATTATTTAGATCATAGGCTTTATTGACTGGTGAAATAGTGTTTATCTTCATAATAAGAAAATGCAGGACCTTTAAAGCAGAATAAAGAAAACCACTGAAAAGAAGTCTCCTTCCACTTCAATCCCATTTGTTGAAAGAAAATGCATATTAATTAAAAATTTAGACACTTCATTTCTGTTGCAAGGCTCCTTGCGAAAGACAAATTATTTTATACATCTAGTATGTGTTAGAACTGACAGATGAGATTAATATGCTTCTTAAATTACCATTACCAAGGGTCAATTAATAAGTGAACTAACCTTGTGAAAGTCATTCTGAAAGACTAGTTATGGATCTGTAATGGTCCCTGTCAAATTGTTTAGAATTGAGAAAATGAGAAAGCCGTCAAATAAATACCATACCTACTAATTACATTCTGTATAAGGTAAATGAGCTTTTGTGGTTGTTGGTGGAAGGAACAAGAAATAAGTCTATGAAATGTTGCTGATAATTATACACAGTTTTGGAGTAAAAAATACTTGAGGGAACATGTATGTACAGAAACCTGTCTTGGTAAGAGAACATTGACATTTCTTGGAATTTATAGAATAGGTGTGAAAGCTGAATGACAATTAGAGAAATATTTCTTAGGCTATTGTATCAACTATCAGCTAGGTAAATGCAGAATTCCAGAATTCCCCTATTATTTTTTTTATTCTTTGATTATGATACACTTTTTAGTTGACCTCTTAATATTTAGATATTAACTTACTTATACAAGAAAAGGTTTCATATGACAAGAAAGAAAACAACCACGTATGTGGTGTGACTTGACAAGACTGAACAGATACTAGGTTTCTCTCTGTGGATAGGACTTTAAGAAATACTTAGCTCCATACCTGTAGGCTAAGTGTCATATTATTCACTAATCTTATTTCTTCTGATCGGCTTACAAAACACAGCAGTTATAAAGGCAAGATCACAGAAAGATAGTTTGCATTCTTCCAGAAAACGCTGAGGACACTTTAAGACACTGCCAGCAACAAAATCACTGATAAAACCATTTTTGGACAAAAATTGGGTCTTCACAGCTGTTGGAAACTGCAAATAGTTTTTTGTACTATAGGTTTCAATGTAAACCTATTTCTAGGTTACTGGATTGTATCTGTTAAATTATCTAACTGCATTCATTACTAAATATTATTATATATATAATACATAGATTATATATATATATTAAAAAGCCCAAACTAGCTGTATGATATGAATCTTGAAAACCGGCAAGTCAAACACTTACTTGTACAGCAAACAACAGGTTTGCTGTGATGGTGGTAGTGGCTGTTCATGCATCTGCTTTCTAATAATATGGGTTTAAGAAATTTGGGTTTGATGTGAATATTTGTAGGTTAAAATAGTAGTCATGCTATTGGATAGGATAATCATACCGCCGTATGCTGCCATGAAACTTTGAGCTGGAAGTTACTTATTCTAGCCCCATAAATGTTTATAAGGGAGGTCAAGTCAGAGCGTGCCAGCAATGCCATGGAACTGAAGTGATCAGGCAGCATGGCTATTCAACACTGTATTAAAAATCTAAAAGCTGAAATGTGTTCCATTACAGCATTTGATGGATAATTTTAAAATATAAATGTGTTTCTGAAAATGAAGCTGTTCAGAGAAAAGGTTAAAAAAAAAGTTTCCATACATTATTCTGTTCTGCTGTCTATAATCTTCTGCTAGGTAAAGCAGAACATAAAGCAGAATAATAAACTTAATGTCACTTTTCCTGTCTGTTGTTTTATTAGTAATAGAAATTTCTTCTAACCTTGAAAATGCTGTCTAGATCAAGATATTTTTGGTAAGCAACTTCATTTTAGTTAAACTCTTACATGATGTAATTTACCTGCTGTCAAAACCAGTTGAAGTGACATAATTTGGGACTAGCATATTCCAGAACATGTCAAGATTTGATGAACTATGAATACTGTGTTTAGTAGTATGCATTTTTTTAAGATTTTCCCCAACTTTCTACTAAACAGACAGTGCATCCTCCTCTGACCGTCTTTTTTTTTTTTTCCAGCAGGAAAATGTTGCTGTTGTACAATTTTAGTTCCTTGCTGAAGAGGCAATCCGCAGGCATACTTATTTTTTTAACCTTTCAGTGAGAAATATAAAGGTCTGATTACTTAAAATCTATTTGTCAGGCACGTTTTCTGTGGTTAAAACTTACGCTTTCTTTGAACCGCTTAGTATGAAGCTCATTTAACTTCTGATAAAGAGTAATTCTTTTTAAGTGGTGTCTGTAGTAAAATTAGGGCAGGTAACTAAACTCAGTCCACTCCTATCTCTCAGCTGTCTCCATTTAATGGTGTGTATAAGCTATCTGTAGAAGAACATAGAGTGCCATCTATTGAACAGTGAGGTGTGCCTGCAGCCCTGGTTTTGTAAGAAGGTGGGACACAACCATGTTTGTTAAACATTTAACATACAGAAAAATTAACAGCTTACTAGAAATTTTAGTATGTTTCCTTTCATTTTAATTTCCTTCTTTGACGTAAAATGAAACAAACACGGAGCCTATAAAATAATTATTCCTGACCTACTTTACATTTGAGAAAATATTTGGAGTTCTTTCTGCTTTCATAAGAAGATTTATTACTTTTAAGTTGTTTTTTTCACAGCTGATTCAGCATTCCTTATGAAGGCATTTCTCCCAAACGATAAACTTGACTCTATGATACCACTTCATGCAATATCTTCTTTAATTTGTGTCTCCAGCTTCTGTGTTCACTGAACAATTTTTATATGGCAAGTGATCATATTACAGTGATCTGTTTGTTACTTCCATAGTTCTTAAAATACTCTATGACTTTATAAATATGGTTGCTATACAGTTTTCGGTGCTTTTTGTTATTCAGATGGCATAGAATTTAGTTTGTGTCATAGTAACAAGCCTTTAATTCCACAAGACGCCTCAGTTAGGAACAAAATAGTTTTACTCTTTTTGATAGGCTCTGTATGGTTGATGGATTGCCACTGATTTGAGCTCAAAAATCAAACTCTTAGTATTGATTGGACTGAGTTTCTGTATGTGTTTTGCATTGAGCTAGCAAGTTACTCTAATAGTGATGGATTTATAAAGAGGTTACTCCAAATAAAAGAAATTATCTTATATTTGAACCAGCAATATATTGATGAAAAGTGACCTTGCCAAGTTGAAGGAGAACACCACGTTTTGGTGATGTAGCAGAACTGAGTGAAGAACTTTTTATGCAATTTGCAACTAATTGTTATTTTATTGAACAGTAAAGTCCAATCATTATGCATGCTGCATATATAATTTTAAAAACTAGAAGGAGACAGGACCAATGCAATGGAGACAGGACTAGACCTAGTCACAGACAACACCAGAATCTAGAAGAATAAATACTAGGTGCAGTGTTGTTTTCCTTTTTTTAGACAGGAACTTGTGCAATAAGATACTATTTCCACTCACTGGGGTACTAGCTATAATCGAATACTATTCATGAAAAGCATACTGTATTGTTAAAATACCTCCTTATTAAAAAAAAAAAAACAAACAAAAAAAACCCCAACAAAACCAAAAACACCTTCAGATTTTAATATACATAGGCCTATTATTTTAGAAAAGATCTGTACTCTGATGTTAAGTGATGATTAATTTAATTGATGTAGCTAGACTCAAGGAGAGCATAATGGAGTAAAATAACAGAGGTTGAATTTCCATTACTTTGTGGGGACTGAATCCATGAAGATTGAAACGTCTACTCTATACAAGAAGTCACTGTGATGCTTCAGGGCATGAACTTTGGAGGGTCTGTTCAAGGACTTCCTGTTCTAGGTCATTTAAGGGTTGAAAAAAATAAATGCTATGCCTCAGTAGATGTTAACAGGTGTAAAATGATTCAAGATTTCTCCTACTTTGCATATTTGCTTGTACTGTATGTTTAATTGTCCAGTCTTATGGTAATCCTGTTTGAAATTACAGTTACCTTTGTTTTAATTGCTATTAGTTTGCAATAGGGCATAGTTTTATTTCTGTTATTAATCTAATTCCCTCCCAGTGTTCTGTTACTGTTTTTTTTCTGTGGCTGCAAAGCTACTTTTCTTGGTTTTTTTCAGTTACAGCTTTGCAATAGGGGAAGCAAATTTTACTGCAACAACTTGCTGTGGTGAGTTCTGGAAGTTATTCCTTTCATGGTCATTTATTTGGCAGACACATGGAGAAGAGCCTTTGCTGATTGTTGTGATTCAAAAAGGCCTTTTTCATTTGACTATGTCCAGACACCATTTTTGCTGCAATAAGTGTGTCTTTCCAGTTCTCCCTTTGTTGCAAAATACGTAAAATTTTCTTCTTCTGTGCATTTTTTTCCAGTTAATGCAACTGATGTAAGCAGTGAAAAAGCAGTGACCTGCAACATAATAATTTTCCTTGCAAAAAATATTTCAGTTGTATTTTTGGAGTCAAAATCATGTCTGTTAAGATGTCTAAATTATCAGAGGGTTTGAAAAGGGTAGAAGACAAAAGATGACAGTTATGTTTTGAGTCTTGGAATTCAGAAAATTGCTTGCATGGGGTTGACGTAATTTGCAGCTTAGAAGGAGTATGAGGGAGAGAAAAAGTGAGGTCTACTTTATCTCCAGAAACAAAACAAGTGTAGAAATGTAGAGTGGATAAAGTCTGAAAGATAGCAAAAATCAGTATGTTGGGAGTCTGTAGATTTGGCTTGAGATCTAACTTTATGAAAATGAAACACAGGAATTGCTGCTGTTGTATGTTGTAAAACACCAAGTGGGAGTTCAGAATTGAAAGAAAGTGGTGATGGAGCATATAGTTTACTGAGGAGATACCTTTACTGACATGTTCAATGTGGTAGTTAAGGATTGACTGAGATATAAAAAAATAAAATAAATAAAAATCCACTGAGAGATGCTAGAACTGGTAATTATACCTTAAGATTAATAGTTTTAACAGGTAATGCTGTCATCAGAGTTGAAGACCAGTGAAGCATTTCAGAAAGTTCCTGGGCTAAATGTAAGCAATAAAAAATAAAAGAACATGAAATATTTTTTTCCTTTTAATGTGTTACTACATAGCAGACCCTTGTTGATCCTTTGGGAGCTAAGTTAGAAGTGCTGGACTACTCAGAAGAGGCTATTACTGTGTTAATTTAGCTAATTTGAGGCTCATTGACTAAATCTTTCTTTATTGACAATTCATGTAGAGAGATGGTCAAACACATTAAGAATTACAAAGATTAGTTATAGAGAGAGAAAACAGGTAATTAGACACAACCTTTTATTTTGGATCAGGCTGCTCTTGGTGTATCTTTCCATTATGTACATGTCTGTAAACTATTTTCCTACTAAAATGGTGTAGAAACCATTCAGATAGTTCTGTTTTCTAACTCTGAAATATATACCTTGCGGTTGTTGGTGAAGTAGGCAGTAGTAGTACATTGTTACACTGAAGCAGAGAAGCTGCTGCATGTTTGTGAGCTGGGATGTGCTAATCCTTTTAGATGGTGTTACCAGGAAGATCAGCTGTCTGAATTATAAAAGTATCTGCCATAGACACCCTCTTGGAAAAAACAACCGGGCATAATGTGAAATTCAATAAAGCTGACCGTAGACAAAATCAGCAAAACCTCATTTAGTTCAGAATAACAGGAAAAGATAAACAGTGCTTTGTTACCTTCAGTGCTCGTACATCATTGTTACTGCTGAGGCTGGGCGAAGAACACGGGAGGGAAATGAAAGCAAAGTGCTAACTGTGAATACTTCTGTGATGTATTTAGCCAGTCAGATGTTAAAATTCAACCTTCATAATCTAAGTTTACAACCTCTTGTGATGATTTTGAGGAAGATTGATAAACTCATTTTTACTGACATACATGATGAAGAATAGAGTGGGTAGCAAATCATGAAGAAAGCATTTCCAGCACCCAGCCTTTTATCATCAGCATTGAAATATGTTATCTTTGGCTTAGCAAACAGTCTCAACAACGTGTAAAATGTTTACTAGAGTAGAATATGTTGAGGAAGGAGAGGTATGCTCCGTGGAAGGTGGTTCAGATCTGTGGTCAAACGGGCAGGCTCTGGTTGGTAATGCAGGTGCACTGAGTATATGAGAGGCTGCCAGAGACTGAGAAAGAAGTTAGAATTAGATTTATAAGCAGAATAAAAGTAAATAAATCTACTAGTGATTGTATAGGTACAGAAACAGGGTACCTAACAGTTTATCATCGTTGCATGCTGTGTGCTGGAGAAAAAGGGAATGACAGGCATTTTGTACCATAACACAATGCTTCACAGCAAAGACTCTCGGCAAGGGGTGTTTTGCAGCTCTGCAGTTGGAATGGGTTTCATAACCCACAGCCTTTATGATTTGCAATGCAGTCATCTAAACCCTATGAAGCACGTACAAATAAATCTCATCTAGTTCTCTTTATCTGGATTCTACAGACTAACTTTTAAAAAGGTGAAATTTAAAAAGACAATTAAAAAGACAAAGAAGAATTGCATCTTATGAGCGTGTGGCAAATACAATACATAAAATATGCTGTTTCAAATTTTAAAGAGGAGAGCAATTTTTTACAGATTAAGCAAATCTCTGAGAAAGTCCACTAGGAAAACCTTGCTTCCAAATTATCAGATTTCTTTTCTCTTCATTGACACTTAGATCCCAGGCACTCTTGCTCCCTTCTTGGATGGGGCTTTGAAGCACTCCTGGCTGCAGCCCATTGGTCGAAAGCTGGCAGTGTAAAGAGGATGAGATGTCATCCCAGGGATGCTGACCAAGCCACAGACTTGGGCAGCAAGACAGCAGTATGCTGCACGCCCTTCAGCCCAGCCTGTAAAGGCCCCCATACAAGTGCTTTTGTCATTGCTTGTTTTGTTGCTTTAAAGTAGAGAAACCTGGTTGGTTCCACCTGTACTAGATTGCTATAAGCTTGAGTGATCCTTGACTTCTAAGACCTTTTCCTATTCATTTTTAGGAACAGATATGTTGAGCAATAATAACAAAGCAAAATATATGTGTGTGTGATATATACCTGACATTTACATTGACCTTTATTTCTTATGCCTAAATAAGTCAGTTTTCTTGTAACCGATGCATTTTAGATCTTGGGGTTTTGTTGTTGGTCTGATTAGTTATGGGCTGTCTTTGACCCTGTTGTTTCTTGAATTCTTCCGTGAGATGAAATTTGTTAAACACTTGCCACTCCCTACATGCTGTTTGGAGTTATTTTCAAGTAATAAAAATGGTAAGAAGTGCTTGAATACTGCTAGGAGTTATTTAAAAGTGCAAAGCCATTTTTCATTTTTTCTTTTGTAAGTGTCTTTGTTGTTTTTGTGGTGCAGCATAGAGCCTAAAAATTCAGGCACAGCTTGTGTCTTAATCCTTTATTTCAGTCCTACTTCCTTTCTTTTTGATTTTCTTTAATTTAATATTTTTGTGGCGATTAGACTTGATTGCTTTGGTGAATCCTGATATCCTCTCTCTCTCCCACACACACCCCCCTTTTTGAGGGGCTCAACATGTGTTCTCTTGTGATACGGGAAGATTTTAATTAGTGTTTATATGATCATCTGTAATGCTTTTGGTCTGTGTGAAGTACACATGGCTTCATCTGAAGAGCTGTGTTGCTCCACAGATTTGAAGGATGTCCTTCTCATTTGTTCACTGAGGTTATTTTTGGAGTGGGCATTCTAATTTCAAAATTCATAGATAATATTTAACAGGAAGTATGCTTCAAAGTAATTTGAATTCTATTTTTGTAGCTGTATGACAGAACCTCAGAAATATGCAGCTTTCTGAGGATGCAAAAAATTATTTTCAGTTGTGTTGTTGTGTCTGTACGGCTGTAGAATAGTGCGTAATGGAGGGAAAAATGAGAAACTGAGAGGACAATCAGATTTTCAAAGCTCTTTCAAAGGTGTTTTGATTTTAATAGGATATATTATCCAGTCTTGTAAGACACTGAAAAATCACACTGTGTGCATGTTGGTAGCTTAATAACCTTTGTAAATCTAATTTTACATCACTTGCTCAGCAAGAGATAGAATTTAGCTATCAGTCCTGTATTCGGAGATCAAAACCCCTGGATTCAAGCTTGATTTAAATTTTGTCTTGTGTATAGCTTTGGTGAAGTCATTTCATCGTTGTTCCTTCTCCCATCTTTTACCTATCTTATTCAAGTAATTGATTTTCTTTTGAAACACGCTGCTATATAGCGTCAGTTGGTTCCATCAGTTCTGTCATAATTAATCAGGATGGTTACGATCAGCCTGAGTGCCTCATATTTCCTTTATGTCCACCTCTAAAATGGAGATGGTAATGTTGACCCTTTTTGGAAGTTCTTATGTTGCTTGCATTTCAATAGCTCCCAGGTGCAGCAGTGTTTGCACGTGTGCCCAGAGCCCATGGGGAAGGTTTGCCAGGATGGCAGGACCTTGGAGCAGCTACCAGCTCCCGACCCCAACGTGCCCTGCTGCATGCAGTGTGGCTGAGGTTCCCTGCACAGCAGAAGAGTTCTGTGATAATGCCAGTGTCTTCCATTAACTGCTGCCAATTCTTTTGTTCACTGTGACTTTTGCATAATTAACCAGTTAAACCAAATTTCTCCTGTGCAACCTGACTGTTCAGAGTGCAGTGTCTCCAGGCAATGAGATTTATCGGAGGGACTGGATTTTGACAGGTGGATCTGAGGCATAAGATGGACTGAGGCCTTGAAGAATTGCTAGTGTTTGATCTTATGTATAAAACTAAACATTCTGTGAGCATCAGAAGGAATCGGACATGTGCAAAGAATTACTTCTTACAAATATTTAAATCTCAAAAATATGAAATCTTAAAATTAGTCACAAGAACTCACAAGAGTAAATCTTGTCTGCTCCAAACTAACATGAATGACTGAAAATACTATTTACTACTTGAAAACCAGCTTTGCTTTTAATATTTTAAAACTATCCTCAGGAATAAGTGGTGAAAAATATAAGATTAAGTTATCCATTTTGTGGGTTTATTTTTTCTGTTGACACACAAGAAAGCTTCTACAAAGTGACGATTTATTTATTTCTTTATTTTATTTTTCAATGAGCTGAAAACCTCAAAATATTTTTTTAATTAGATTAGGTGTTTCCTGCAGAAAAGGCAGAGTTCATGTTGGTATAAGCTTTCTATGAATATGTATATACTGTATTGTTTTTTCTGAGGTTGATTCCATAATTCTGTATATTTTTTTTCTGTTTTCCTGCACTGTGATCTTTTTCACAGGAAAGGGACCATTTTATACTCACACAGCAGAGAGAAATTTTCAGAACTGAAGTTCTACAAGAAAACTATGCCTTTTTAGGAATATTGTGAATCAGAGACACACAGCTGTGGAAGAAAATACATTTACTGTGACACTAATAGCTTTACAGTATACACATTCAATTAGATAGTGAATTCATAATTGCTTAGTTTAGTGCAATGGAGGAATTTAATATATTAAAATGAAAAATATTAAATTTATAGTATTTCAGCTTCATTTTTTGGCAATGATTGTATCTCACTGATGGCATCTTCTAGGCATATTCTATAAAGTGAACTGTAAATCAAGAGGCGTGCTGATGCTAGAAGGCAGACTGTAGTACTGCCAATATGGGATAAAGAACACTAGTTTAATCATTCAAGATTTGTTTTCAAACTCACAGTGAGAGAGTTCCTTCCTCCAAGGTGTTCTGGCTTTTCTGGATTGCCAGTGCCAGGTTTTCCTGAGAGATTGGGCAACTTCTGATGTTATCTCAAGCCAACAGGAGGTGAGGGTGCAATGTGCTTTTGGAGATTGGCCTTTACTGAATGTAAACTGGCAAAACAATGTTCTTGCACTTCACACGTCAAGGGAAGGGTAAACCAGTAGAGAATCACAACAGAAATATTTACTGCACAAAAATTAATATGGAAAATATACAGAAAGTTACTATTTAATTGAGGCAAATTTCTTGACTTGGGCTGGTTTTGTTTAAAGAAAAACTTTTGAAGTAACGGGAATGTCACATATAAACCCCTTTGGTGACAGGTTCAGATGCAGCTTTAGCTTTGGAAAGGTAAAGATCCTTATTAGTAAAAAGTGTATGAACTATGAAAAAGCAATTTGTACTTCTGTTTCTCCTCCTCTGTCCCTTCTTTCTCTCAAAAAGAAAAGAGCTGTTAAACTTGACAGTTTTATTTAGGAATGATCTCGTGGCAGCTCGGGCTGGGAAGGATGCAGTTGCAGGGACCAGTCAGAATTGCACTAGGTGGGCACAGACAGGTCCTGCCACCAGTGTTCTACCAGACAGCCTCCTGCTAGACCATGGGACAACAGTCAGGTCGGTTCTGTAGAGTATTCCAGAATTTCACTCTGCTTACACAAGACCGTCTAAGAAAGGTTTTTGGTATTCTTCATAATTTTCTCTTTACTCACATTATCTATTACTTCACTCTTAATGGCTTATCTCCCAAATCCTTGACTCCCTCCCATTACCCACCCCCCCCCCAAAAAAAAAAAAAAAGAAAAAAGGCACTTTTGTTGTCCAATGACATTTAGCTTCAAACATAAATTACAGCACAATTAATTTCATTAGACATGTGTGATCTTGCTCTTCTGTTGATGTATGTCTTGTTATCAAACATTAGACCAGTGACTCCAGTTTGTTTTGCTCTTACTTCCTCAGAGGAGTTCTGTACCAGTTTTAGTACCTAAGTTAAATCCCCTTTTTCCCAAGTCTAGTACTGTAAGTAAATACACATTCATACTGTCACTGGGGTGGTTTTGGGGGGTGTTTTTGGTGGTTCTTTTTTTTCTTAATTAGGTTTAAGTTCAAGGACATTTTAAAAAGTTAAGTCATATAAAGAATACCAGTTAAATATTTATTCTTTGGTACTTTCTGGGAAGAATTCAATATGTTACATTTCACAAACCATGATATTATGACATTGACATTGACCTTTCAGTCTACTTAGGTAGTTTAACAATACTCAGACCACTCCCTTCAAAACTAGTGAGAAAAGATCTTTGTTTATAATATTAAATTCCTTTTCTTTTTCACAAAACTTCTATTAATATATCTACAAAGCCTTGCATCTAATGTGGTCAAAGAAGATTAAGTGACTTTTACCTAATGAAGAATACATCATTTTGGGAGACAGAAGTCTTGTATTTTTAAAAATAATTTGTTTAATTAATGCACACAGTTAAAAGAGGTAGGTGTGCTAAGGAAATAGCAACTATGAAATAACTGCAGGGTGATTCTAGGACTGTAAGACAAGTCAGTGCAGACCTTTATTTTAGTGACATCTTTGCTAAAACTCTTTGGTCTTTCACGTGATTCAGAGCTGCAGAACAGTTACAGTTTGACAGGTCATTACAAAGTATATGCTGCTGCATCACTTTTCAAATTATTTCTTTATGAAGGCAGTTATGAGACAACTAGCATTTGAAGCTTGATTAAAAAGTAAGATTATATTTTGCAAATATCCAAGAAAAGAAATAGGATACTGTTTAGGAACACTTGAAGCTAGGACTTCCTCGTGATAAGCTGATGGTTACAAAGACTTAATAGGAACCGAAAACAATCTTTGCGTTTCTAAATCTAACAGCTTTTCAGACATTACATGGATCCTTGTTAGGGGAAGAATGAATCAGAAGACCTATAGCAGTTGCATAGTAGGTAAAATGTTTTGCAGCTCTGGGTAAAAGAAAGTCTGCATTCAGGAAACTCTCTAATGCTCTACATTTTCTTCCAATCATTTTTATTTCTGCAAAACATGTTAGAGATCAAACATGTCTAATAAAGACAGGCACCTATCTTACAATAAAAGCAACCTCTAGTCTTCATAAGTATAGAATGTACAGACAAATACAGTGATACCAAGGTAGTGCTGACGTAACTATTGCTAGATAAGAAGCCAATAAAATTAGAGTAATAGATTGTATATTTTTTTAAGGAATCATAATCTATTTTTTTAAGTGGATGCATTAGCAAGATAAGGCCTCTGTAAGATGTTCATAGTAGTACTTAGAATGGCTAATTAATCCCTTCCCACCTAGGCTCTAACTCTGAATGCAAGGTTAAATTCTCCCGTTGTGGCTAATGATGCCATTTTTTGCCATCATCTGTACAACCTTCCTGAGATTATCGATATCCTGTCATCAAGTAGTTTGAGACAGAATTACGCATACCTATTAAAACAGTGTATTTTGGTTTTATATGTTCTCCTTCCATGTCTCCTTGTGCCACAGAAAAATTAGCTAATGTTTTATTCATATTCTTAAAACAGGAAAAATTAATTGTAATTAATTTCTGTGTGTCTGAATTATTGTCTTCTCTGAGTTGTTTTATGTAATTGCATCAGATTTTTATTAAAACCTTTCACTATAAAGAGAATTTCTTTACTTCTTTTTATGACCCAGAGATAGCCAAATTATTTTTTTTTTCTTACCAGGAAATTGCCTACATGAAACATCTGTAACTCTGTCGCCTATCTTCACTGTCGATCCACACTTAAAAATTGATAATAAATAAACCTAAAATATTCTCAATAATAAATCTCATCAAGCTAGGAATAAATAAAGCCAGCAGTGGTCTGTACCTGTGGATATATTGGCATAACAGATAGGGGCAGGTAGCGGTACAGCATCCTTCTGTAATGGTGCAGTGCTCCTTTCAGGTACTTGAGTGTAGCCCAGGTCCAGGATGATGCCCATTTCTTCTCTCTCAGTCGGTTTTACTCACCTGCTTTTCCTGCCATGGGGGGGTTAGGGCAATGGGATGAAAAACTCATGGGTCGAGATGAAGTCAAAACACTCATGCAGCGTTTTGCCCTTTCTTACGCGTGGTTTCCCAGAGGTGCCACCAGTGTGGCTGGGGGACCAGGCTGTCCCCTGAGGTGGGGCTGCCATGGAAGTGGCTGGAGCTGGCTGTCCCCATTCCCGAGCAGCCCTGACCTTGCCTCACAGAAGCCCTGCAGCCCCCACTGCCAACATCCAGGTATGGACACCCAGTTGGACACCCAATGCACCTGCGTGCTCCTGACCATAGGGACCTTGTGCTTCTGCAAAGCTGCTGGTTTGACACACAGGAACCACTGGGGTTTTTTGGTTGTTTTGTTGTTCTTGGGTGGTTTTTTTTCCGGGTGAAGTTGGGTACAAGGAACATGTAGAAAAACTACCCATTAATCAAGTGGAAGAATTCTGTAAGAAACATGCTTATCAGCAACAAATTGGAAATTAAAACTAGAAGGCAGTTAATGACTAAAGAACCTGTATTAGACTTTGAAGATAATTAAGTACTAAAAAATATTCCAGATTTACTTATGAAAACCTTTAAATTTATAATGTAATTTTGTGTGTGCTATTGGCTGGCTGGCTGCAAATAAAAATAGACATTTATATGCAGAGAAGGAAGGTGGCTATCCAGAATCGTTTCACCAAAAGCAATAAATGAATGAAAACAACTGTTCTGTGAAGAAAAACCTTTGAAATTACTTTAAGTAATGGTAAGAATGACACTGGTTATCTTTTCCAGTAAATGCTGTTGCTGAGTGCGGAGTGGAAGGGAATTAAGACTATATAAAATAAAGCAGAGTGCTTAAAATGGTTTGTGCAGCTGTGACTATGCTTACTAAACTTCTGGTAATAACATCGTATTTGTAGTGATGAGAAAGATCCTCACATCGCATAAGGTGAGGGAAATTGCATGGGAAGTCAAGAAGTCCCTTTTGAAAAGGGAGAGTATTGAGTAAGAATTTGTCTAGACAAAGAGGTTAAAAAACTATTACTGCTTTCAGTTTTCAGTTTTATATTGCTTTTCCCTGTGTTATTGATGTGCTTAATTTTATCAGTGTTTCTCCGCTGCATTAGAAGCAATAGCCAAAGTCTGCTTTATATCCTATCATGGAGACTTGTGTTGTGAAGTGTAACAGTTCTTATAAACCCTTGATTATCCTTTGTAGTTGTCTTGTGTGTACTTTTGTCAAAAACGAAATTGGGATTTAGCCTCAGGTGTTCCAGAAAATACATTTTGTTAGATTATGATGAACATAACTTCATCATAAGGGATATAATTCCATAACTTTTAAGATTGATTATGCTTTCAATGTTTCAGCTTATCCAGTTTTCACATAATAAATAGCTATAGAGCTCTGCAGATTTTTATTTTTTATTTTGTCAATTTGTCCAAGTCTGTCTTTATGCTTACTGCTTTTCCTTAGGGGTATGTTGTTATAATCAGGTAGGAACTTAGATACTTTATGAATGTTCAATTACAATCTTTTGCTATCAAAAGAATGGATGAAGTATCTTTCATACATCAGCCAAGTTTTACATGAAAACTAGATAGGCTTTCCTGCCTTTCCTCTTTATTGAAAGACTGAAATCTCACTCTTCTGATAGTTAGGCACAATCTAATTTCCCACCTGGTTTTATTTACAGCCTGTTCAAAGTAATTTGTTTTTTGTGCCAATATTGTCTTTACTTGAATGCTTCTTTCTCTTGTATGTGTTGAGTTTTTTGAATTAACAATATACTTCAGTTGCTGTTTTGTTACTTCTTTGTGGTGTTTTTTGGGTTTGTGGGTGGTGAGGCTTTATGGATTTTGGGGGGTTGGTTGTTTTTGTGTCATTGGGGCAAGATAAGATATACGGCAGCTTCTTTCACAAACTGCTCATATAAATATAGATGGTCATAATTTCAGCGCTGCAGGCTTTTATTTTAAAAACATTGTAGAAGACTGTTTAAAAGGAGCTGGTGAATTAACTCACGATGCTTAGGATGAGCCTGGAAATTATTGTACAAAGACTAATAAAGCCGTCTGTCATCTTAGTAAAATAAAGCAGAGATTGTGTAACTGTTCCTGTGGACCTATCATGCCAGCTTTTTTGGCCAGCTGGTCTCAGGCACAGTGGACTTGGCAATGATAAAGAAAAGAAAATATATTTCAGTCATTAGTAAGTATCTCCTGTTCTCTTCCTTAATCTGTGCAAGTCTTGGGGAAAAAAAAAACCACCCACCCTAGCATTAGATCAGCCTTTGTTGTAGATGACTTAAAATTTGATAAAGCAGCTGAAGTAGTTTTTTTTTTTTTTAATTTAGCAAAGCCTTTGTTCTTTCCAGTGAGCAGTATAGTCACTTAATATTGAGAGATAGATTAAGAGCAAATCATCTTGAATTTGAAAATGAATTTGCTGGAATTTCACAGAGAAATATTGCTATTCTTCCATTCCCCAAAGCAATTAACATAGTTCTGATGAGTCAACATTTACTAAGATAAAGCATCCAGCTCTGGAGCCCTTAGCACAGGAAGGGCATGGACCTGTTGGAGCAGGTCCAGAGGAGGCCAGAAAAATGATCAGAGGGATGGAACCCTCTGCTCTTAAGAATGTTTCGTAGAGTTGGGGTTGTTCAGCCTGCAGAAGAGAAGGCTCTAGGTGCACCTTTTTGCGGCATTTCAGTACTTGAAAGGGGCTCATAAGAAAGATGGGGACAAACTTTTTAGCAGGGTCTGTTACAATAAGGCAAGGGGTAATGGTTTTAAACTAAAAGAAGGTAGATTTAGACCCGTTGGAAGGAAGAATTTTTTTATGGTCAGGGTGGTAAAACATGGGCACAGGTCACCCAGAGAGGTGGTAGGTGCCCCATCCCTGGAAACATTCAAGGTCAGGTTGGACGGGGCTCTGAGCAGCCTGATCTAGTTGAAGATGTCCCTGCCCATGGAAGGGGGCTGCACTAAATGACCTTTAAATGTCCCTCCCAACTCGAACTATTCTATGATACTTTTTGTCAGCAGTTTCCAACTGTATCTAAAACTGTATTGAGCTTTAATGTAGTTTAGTAATAAGACTGCATTTTTCTGTAGTTCCCATCACATCATCTGTAATCCTACGTTGACTTTAGAGTGCAGAGTTAAACAAGCCCTGGAAATTGAAGGAGCATGTTTCCCATAAAGTTTCAGCTGTGCCAATGCCCCATGAATCATCTATCTTCACATCAGAGTATTTGTTTGCTTTTATGCTGTTAAGCTATATATCCACTAAAAAATAAGGCTTGCAAGAACAATCGCTAAAGAAGTGAGGGTAAGCTGTGAGCAGATGTTAAAATGGACTGTGACACTATTTACAAATAGTGTACGTGAGTAGATAGTTTACTCATAACAAATACTCCTACTCACACCCAGCACATTGAGTTATAACAGTGGAATGTATTTATAAACCTAACAAAATACAGAGACATGTGATAAAAAGCCATCCATTTTAATAAGGAATTAGCATTCTGACCTAATTCTTCCCCAGTAGGATTTATCACTAACTTATAAATAACTTACAGGTATAAGACATGGCAATGAGGAATAAATTAGCAGAATAAACAAAATGCTCAGAGATTTCCAGCCCCTGCTGCTACCACTTTCTCAGGGAAACACTGGAAGAGAGTGATATTAACATCTCTGCTCAGGTTCATTTTCTGGCTGGCTTAACTCCAATAAAGATTGAGTCTGGGGACGAATAGGGTAGGTGAAAATGATCGCTGTGTCTCTAATATGTTTATTGCTGTATTTTACTGATGTCTTGGTGAGAGGAGAGAACTGCAGGTACAGCATGCAGGTGCAATCTAAATTGATCTTTTCTATTGTCTTAGTAGTTTTGGCATAGTTTGCCCTAATGACTGAATAAGTTTTGGTAACTCATTGTGACTTTCCATTGCAAGTGGAGGCACGGTTGTTTGAAATACACCCGGTTGTTTGAAATCAAGGAAGTCCAAACAAATCTTCAGCTGCATATGTCAGCTTTAAGTTCAATAGATGCTTTTGTACATTGCACTGTGAGTGTATATACCAGCTTATATAAGACTGCATATGTTCTGCCCTTCTACAACCTATTAGAAAAGCTGGAAAACTGTCAACATTGCCTAACATAATACTTCATATCATCATTGAGAATTTCTTTTTTTAATATGTGCAATGCATTCTTGCTTCTTTCAGTTGGGCATTAGGAAATGTATCAGTTGTACTGTGATAGTTCTATATGTGTCTACTCTAAATGTGTATGGAAAAAATAAAGAAAAATTTAACTAAATCTTCACATGATTACTATCAAATTAAAGGGAATCTTTTTTTCTTATACTTGAGTAATTTCACTCTTTAGGGAATATGGCATTTCAAGCTGCCAAAGGGGTATCCTGATTTAAACATACAGCTGTCTTTGTTTTGCTTAGATTGCAAATGTACTGTGAGCCTGGTCCAAAAGAATGGGCTTCTAGCAGTATCCTTGGCAGGGTCTGGTTACAGCAGCAATGATCTCAGCTATTAATTTTTTTTTTTCTCCTTACTCTTTGCTCACAGTGATAGTGAACTAATGAATTTACTCCTCTCCTTTTGTTCACACAGCTTGAAGTTGAGGTCACAGATTTAAGTGGGAAAACCATTGATGGTCCAGTCCGCCTAGATATTTCTGTTATTGATCAAAATGATAACAGGCCGATGTTCAAAGAAGGACCCTATGTTGGTCATGTCATGGAGGGATCCCCTACAGGTAAGTCCATGTCAATAATACATCTAAAAATAATGCCTGTACAAATTCTGTGTTGATAAATGCATTATTATCATACTGTACAACTTTTCTTGCTGAGTTTGTGGCTCCTTCCTCTGCATAAAAGGGTGGGAGCAGCCCTTCAGGAAAACAGGTAATGATTTTCGAAAAACAGTCAACTCTGTGCAGTAAAAAAGAAAAAAAAACAAACAACAACAACAAAAAAAACCAACCCAAAACACATAGTTTGGAATGAAAACTTTGATCTAGGTTTACATTTTTATATTTATATCTGGAATCAACAAAGATATTGCCTTGGATATGGTTAAGATTCAGACCAAATTACATGTACAATTTCAGTTCAGAGTTGGAATTCCACCTTTTTCTCTGTAAGATTAGCTGCTGGAAGGGTCGTTTTTATCTGTTTATATAGCATGAGGTTAGGTAAATAATAGGAATAAATGGTAAGTTCATTATGAATATGTTTATGTTGTAAGGCAGATTGAAATAGTGAACAATGTATCTTGTGTAAACGCTGATACAACAGTTGCAACAAAATAAAAACACACTTAGAGTATTAAAGTTAGCAGTAAAAATTTTCTGATTAAATTCACTGCTGGTTTTGTCTGATGATGAAATTCCATAAGAATAAGATATTGTTCCAAAATTCAGTTTAGGTACAACCATTGTAGCTAAACTCTTTCTGCAGGTGAAGGCTGAATTAGTTTTCTTCAACTGTTGTCCTTAGCTGTTGTGCAATTTTGTTGTGAGCTATTAAATAGCTGTTGCATTCCGCTCAAGAGGTATCTCCACTGCATTTGTAAGCAGTAATTGTCTGATCAGATTATGTTATGAAGTTAACCTGGATCTTGGTGAAAGAAATCTAAAACAGTAGACGTTCCTATTAATATCAGCAGAGTGACAGTGATTTAATTGAGATCAGAGTTTTGGGTTATATATTTGCATGTCTTTCATGAACACATTATCCTCCTTATACAGTCAAAGCTGTGAGTATAGACATAAGGTTTTGGCTGTATAGACATACTGGAATACTTTGAAATGAACGCTGGGATCAAGTATGTTATATTTTTATGAATATTTAATATTCATTGAAGCTTAATGTGGTGACATGTGCTTTGTTTACTCTGAACAAGGATAGACATTACCTTTCACTTCCTCGTATTACATATTGATAAGACTAGAAGTTCTTCTTTGTCCTTATTTTATTATTTATGTAGTTTCTAGGAATCTTGTAACCTTTGTAGTGAGTTTTGCATTTTTATGTATAGTTGCCATTGTTTGAAATGCTGCAGGTATGAAATGCATTATGAGCTGCTCCTTCATCAGATTAGAAAGAGCTTTCAGGTAAATGTTCTTTTAACTTAGTTGGGACAAGCCTGTAATGAACCAATTGACCACCTTTTCCTTCAGACAAGAAATGTGCTTCATCCTTGTGACTACGGTTGCAAGTAGAACACTTTTTCTCTTGTAGGTCTCTTGTACGTTCTTTATTTCAGGTATTGATCACTTATTCAGAATTCAAAAGAAACTTCCATATACTGTCCCACTTCCATTCCCTCTGTGTTGTAACAAAAGTTTCATAACTAACTGAGAATATATTGCTAACAAATGTCAGAGATGCCTTTGCACAGTCAATAGTATGTGTGACTATCTAATTGGATCAAGGGACCAATGTTTTGATTTAAACTACAGCATCTTGTCATGCCCATTTAGATACACATTTCTAGACCACTAAGTAGGATGATGTAGTTCTAGTCGATTCACAGCCCCTAAATCCAGTATTTCAGCAAAAGAAAGCGATCCCAAACAGCTCATACTCTGCAGTTTTTAAGCTTTAATCCTGCTCATAGTATACAAGCTCTGGGTACAAGCTGTGAGTTCCTCCAAGTCTTTCAGTGGCCTCATCTCTTTCCATCAAAGCAGAAGTTTTCACCTCTAATGTACCATGTGCCCCTCCCAAACAATATTTGGTCTAAGGTTTGGCTTTGTTAATTCTAGGTTATAGGGAAATATTTACCTGTAATCTGCTCAGTGTTCCCTCTTTACTCAAACTATATACCAAGTTTCTTTTCTCTGCCAAGGACTTTTAATTTTTAACTGGCGGTTCCCTATTTTTGTTCATCTATAAACTATCCTTGCTTTTCCTTTCTTTCACTCCTTATATTGAAGTTTATCCTTCTGATTCAGTAGATAGGTTTCTCAGTCCAACTTCCAGTAAATTCTGTAATTGTTTTTATCCCTTTTCTTTTCTTGCTGCACTTTGGTATTTATCCGCATAACACTTGGCATTTTGGTTGTCTTACCTGTTAGTCAAAGTCTGAATAGTTTTTCTCAACTTCATCTTTTTCTTATCCTCTCCCTCTTTCCCCAGGTATTCATCACATTAAACTTTATAACCTCATTTTGCTGGTGTCAAGAACACCAATACCTGCAAAATTATTTTGTGCAAAAGTGAACCTGTAGAATCAGATTTAGCTAGAATCTGTCATAGTTCTCTGTGCAGATGGCACCCAGCCAACCAAGTTTTCATGTTGTTTACTTCTGTTTTCCATAGTTCTTCCAATTTTATGACATATATCCTAAAAATATTCATCAGGTTCTGCTGTCTTGCTGATCCCAATCAATAGTTGCACTGCACAGCTTGATAGAAGTCTTATGTGTGTGTGTTTGCATGTATGATTCCTGATTTCTTCTTTTGGATTAAAATTGTATTGTATTTCTTTTTTGAAGTTCCAAAGGAAAGGCTCTGCATTATATGCATAACCTTATTTCCTGTCACAGCCACCTTTATCTTCAAGCTCTAAATCAAATCCGTTCACTGAAAAAGTCTTCTGCTGAAAAATAAACAATGTTCTTATAAGACAGATCTTGGATCTGTCTTCGTGATCACTGGGTTAAAGTGTAAATGCCCATGGATTTCAATAATTCAGTGATGAGAGATGCATAATTATGTTGAGAAAGTTATAGGTGTACTGGACTATGAAACTTGCCTGAAGGATTTTGAGGCCTTGTTAAGGGATTTAGATGATATTATTATCTTGCTTTAAATTATTCATTGCCAGGTTCCTGTGTGTTTTCCTGTGGGACCATAATTTTAGTAGTCACAAACCAAATAGAGTTTTCTAGTGACTTTCCACTTATTTATTGACTCTAAAGCTGAACTTATATGTTGTCTATTTTTCATCAGAAATATCAGTGATTTACTAATAAATAAATCTTGGGAGAGAGTGAGGATCACAAATTTATTTCTATAAATCTTAATTTTAATATTCAAGTTAATGTTTATATTGGAGTTCCTTGATGTTGCTGTAAGACACATGATCCAACTTTTTATTGTTTTTCAAAATGGCTTTTTTCCTTAATGATTTGAAGGTTTAGTTTCTTAATTAGGGAAAGACACAGAAATTACAGTGAAATATTATGCCAAGTTTGTTTTAGGGACCCTCCTTTCTGTGCCATTGGAGATAGGTACAAGTGGAAAAACCCAAAAGAAAATGGAGATAGTGTGTAATTCTTGTATTGATTTAATCTGTCTATGAATAATTAAAGGATCTTTTTCTGTGTAGTCCCAGTGAGGATGTGTTTTGATGGTGTTAAATACATTTTCTGTGTTACTAAGGCCATGCACCTTCTTTTGTTGCATGTGTGATTTTTTGAACTCACAGTAAGCACAGCAGGTTATTTGGACATCTACGATTTGTGTGTCGTGACTTTACTACAGAAGCAAATACCTGGGTGTAATTACTGAAAATATAAAATTGTATGTCTATTACATGAATTAATATTAATCTGAATTTCAAGCTAGGGCTTGCCATAGCTTATAATTAACTATTAAAATATGTGAGTAGTAGGTGGTATAGTAATGTATTTCTTGCCTGATATGTCTTTTCAGAAGAAATTTAATGATATAGTTAGTTAACAGGTAACATGGAAAATTATCCTGTTCCTGGAAATAGCCTGGAGTCAAATTGTAACAAAAGTAAACTCAAATGTATACTTAAAGTGACCACAGACGTTTTCAGATTTCTATTAGGGTATCTTTTCCTGGATAAACTGCAAATTTGGAGGCTATTTATTTAAAAAAAAAACAAAACAAAACAAAAAAAAAACCCAAAAAACCCACCCAAAAACAAAAACAAAAAAAAACCCGAAAAAAAACCCAAACCACCCCAGAAACCAACAGAGAAATAGTTTGTACTTTTTTTTAAAGTCTATAATTTTTGTATGAGACTGAAGTCAGCCTCATAACTAGTAAAAAAATTTGAGTCTGATGCAGTAACACCTATGGCAGTTTTTCTACTAACTGTAATGGGTTTTGCGTTAACTGTACTGCTGATTTCTTACATTTTTATTTTCTAAGCTATGACTCATTTTATTTCTTATAGATCTCTGATCTATCCAGCTGCCAACTCTAGGGTTTAGGATCTGTGTCCTGCTGCAGACTTGCCTCAGTACATTAATGATAGTGGCTGTAATCTTATAGATTACATAGGCAGACAGAAACATTTGGACATCTCACTCTTTTTAAAGGTTGGAAAGTGAAGGCTGGTTAAATGAACTTGGCAGCCATCTCCTTTCACTTGCTGGAGGCATTTAACAGAAATTATTTTAAACACATTTGACATTATGTGGCTTGTAACAATATGCTACAAGCGCAGTGGGGTAAAAACTGCAGAGGTTGGGAAAATTGTTTGAGAATTACATTTAAAAAAAATAACTTGTTTTCCATGATGCACAATAGCCTGAATGCCTTTGTATTCTGGTCAAGGAGCCCCAGATCAGTACTGACAGAGGTCTATAAATTATTGCTAGAAATAAAGGGACATTTGAAGACATTTAGAGAGGAAGCAGAAGGAGTTAAGATGGGTAGCCTAAAGTGTTGTTCAGTATCATAAAATAATAATTTGCAAAAACGGATAAAGCATGAGGAAGGGTCTGAAGCACTAAGTATTATTGATAGCTCTGCATTGTGTAATAATAGTGCATTGATATGCTTCAGATAAATGAAAACTGGTTCTAAAGATGGCAGCTTCTTATCAAGAACAACCTGTCAAAGTGTTGGTTGGTTGGGATTTGTTTTATACTTAACCTAACAACAAGAAGAAGATTTGTACATGAATGAATATAAATGAGATTGAATATGATAGATGAAAATCAAAAGATACCAGGATAGGTAAACTATGGGTAGGCAGGCCTAACAAAGTTGCGGAGATATACAAGGCATCGTTCTTTGATATGCATCTGCTGTCATCTTTGGTAGGTTTCCAATATTACGACAGTATTTTCTGGAGTATGGTTTTTTTTGTTCTGTGTAATCCTTGCTGGTTTATGGAGTAAGAAGGCTACAAAACCTGTAAAATTAATAAAATTGCATTGAATTTGGTGAAGTGTTTAGGCCTACTTCTTCCTTTTGACCTAGAAATCCAGCAACATGGAGGGAAATACAAAGGTGCTTTTAAGTGTTTTCTTTTAACCGAAATATTAAAATTAAAAAAAGAAATTTCACAAAGAGTCATTAGAAGATAATAGTAAGGGATATAGTTTCTTGTTATGTAGGTAAAAGTAGCATCTGAAATTTCACAGTGTCTTCTGATTCTTCCGGCATCAGTGGTGAGATGATATTTCATGCTTTTTTGTCACAGAAGTTACTGCGTTCTGCATATACATGCATTTTTTAGTGGCAGGTTTTTTTAATGCATTGCACATGTTTTAAAAATAAGAATACACTTTCTGGAAGATTAAATTGGAGGGGTAGTTCAGGATATCAAAGCCTAAATAGCATGAAAACCCAGATAGTGTCAACATCACCCTGTTAGAGCAAGCACTAATCGTCAGTTTATGGTCTAGGTCTGAAGTTGGATGTGGGTTGCATATGTTTATTGTGCTGATGATTCTTACTGTGCTGAATTTTACTGAAAGCATGATGGGAAGCTTCACAAAGCTTTTGAGAGTTCTACACAGAAAATTTGCAATTGGTTTAGTGGGATGCAACCACTGTGTAAAACTATTTCACCAAGCAAAACGCTTCCTAAGCAAAGTAGTCTGGGGCAAATACTTGAAAAACAATTTGTGTGTAGATAGAGTTCATGACCATAATGAGAATAAAATATGGTTTGTTTGAATAAGAATGGCAGAAAACTGTAATCGAAGCAAAGATGTACATTTTGATGGGTCTCAAAGTGCACTTTTAAGTAAAGGCACGTGCCTGAAATACTGCTGATGCTAATGATTGTCTTAAAACAATGAAAAAACGAGTTCGAGACAGTAACAGAAATGGTTTTCTGCTTACAATGTATAAGGAGAACCGACTACTTACAAATGCTTTTTGACAGTTCTTGTAATAAGAGAATTATAATGAACTCTTTGGGGTATTCAGCTTTACGAAAATTAATATTACCACTGGGTTTACCAAGGAAAATAAGAAACAAAGATTTAATTTTCATATGATCGAAGCTTGCATTTATGCATTGTAGAAATGCTTTTTATGATATGGGAATATTGATGCATTTTAATACTAGAAAGTAAAATATTGCACTTTGCTGTAAATTTTAATTATAGGAGTCTCACTACATAATAAATTAAGTCCTTAATAGCCTGCCTGCTAGATCCTGTCTTGGTCTCAATTGGGTGGGCATGATCTGCTAACCCTGAGGGATATATTTGTCCCATATTGTACTTACTATACTGGTATAATCAAATTTTTTTTTTTTCTCTCAAGCTAAGCAAAAGATGATTTCAACTTTTTTTATTATTATTATTTGTTCTTTTTGTTTGCAACAAACAAAAAATCAGCTTGTACAGATATGGTTCAGCTTTATATCCTGCATATAAACCAGAGCTCTGACTAAAAGCTTTGTTGAAAACTGAAGTGCTCTTTACATCCCCTCTTAGGGATGATGCTTTATCTGTTTTTGAAGACCTATCAATTCATTTTCAGTTTCTGCCTGTTGGCTGCTAAAGGTATGTAATGAGTAAGCTCATTAATTCATATTAAAATATTCATACTTTAAAAAAAAAATCAGCAGAAGTATATATAGATCTGAACTGCAAAGCTCAAATATCTCCATAAGTCCACCTCAAAACTATCTCAAAATTAAATGTTTGAACCAGAGTTTTTTTGAATCAGAGCAGTGTCTCTTGGAGCAATACTTTGATTTTAGAAGAGGTTTGAAATGTCAAGTGCTACACATTTAATTATGAAACTTATTGCTATAAGCTGTTATGGAAAACAAAAGTATAAATTGGTTCAAGGAATTTGATAAATCCAGGGAGAAATATTCAGAAGCGACTTGGTTATTCAGCACAGTGGTACTTAATGAGACTGTGGCCTAGGACGCCTCTGAGTTAAAGGAAGCAAAAGAATGTAGAAAAGTGTATCTTTGGAAAAACAAGCCTTTTTCACATACCTTTTCCCAAGGTCTCTGCTGGTGGAGTTGGGATGCTGGGCTTTGAGTATGACTCATCATTATAGTTTTTAAATTCTGTGTATGAATATGTGTAGTATTGTGCGTACTTTAAAAATTATGGATGATAAACTTTCAACAATTTTTTCTTGGGATTAATCATGTGCATTTTAGCAAAAACGTACTTGCTGCCTTGAAGTCTTTTTGTCATCTAGCCTGTTAATGTAACGGATGTGAACTAGGTAGAAACATCTGTAATGTCAATATTTTAATTTCCAAGCAGAAGCCAGCTGGCTAATTATGCACAGCTGCTTTGTATACCCCACTAGGAATTTGTTCTCAAATCTGTGAGAGATAGATGTAGTACAGCTATATATAATATTTATAGTTGTATATCAATGTGAGTATTGTGTGTATGTGTGTATATTTGTTTTTATACATATATATTACATATCTATATGACATGTATATATTACAGAAAGATAAACAGAACCACAAATGCTTATCTGATCCTTTAGTAGGACCTAGGGATCTTGGTATGTTCTAGTTACTTTGTATGTACTCGATGAAAATAAAAGATATGTATTTATTAATAATGTCTTGTATTATGGCAGACAAAGATGTACATTCAGTTTAATCTGCCTGTGTTTTTTGGAAGAAGTTAAAGGGAGTAACTAGTTAAAGTATTATCCAGTAATTAACAGGTGCCCAGCCATGCAAGTTGTTGTTAAACCAGTATATTCTGAGCAAATTAAAATCATCTCATGTGTAGCAATTAGTAGTTCGCTCAAACTGAGCATGTGAGTGTCTGGAAGCAGGATTCCGCACTTCACTCCAGGGTTCAATTGCTCTTGATTTTCAGCAGAAATAGGTTAGACACAGAAAAGACTCCAGATCAGCTGAGGTGCACAGGTCAGAATTACTGGCCTGTTTATGAGTCACCCTCATCTTCAGCGCCAGCGGAAAATTCCCCTTGACTTTCTGCTTTTTACTGCACAACTGATTTGTTTGCTCACTGTTCTTCCTGCAAAAATGAGCTACACACAATGATATTCGCAAAATTAGTCTTATGGCCAGATCAGCATTAATGCCTAATATTAAAGGTTATAAAAGCATTATGGTCTCTCTGCCTTGGACATTTCAAGTAATTCAAGTATTCGGACTTCAATGTACAGAACAGTGAAAACGATGATGGTTAGCTCTTTTGGCTCTTTTTCTTTATAGCCCAGCTTCATTAAATAAAAATAAGCATGATTCTTAATTAAAGAACAAAGTATTATTTTTTTAAAAAATGCTGGAGTCCTTGCTGGGTACTGAAAAACAAGGTCTTAAATGAGTGTATGTAATTCAATATGTAATTCTTTGTGAAGGGAAGTTTATACAGTAATAGATTTACCAGTGGCTTTGGTACCTGAGTTTTTGCAGCTGTTTAATGCATCCACTTCTGCTCTCTCAGGAAAGAGAAGGATGAGCTATAAAGGTTGAAGCAGTTTGGACACAAGACAACCTTATCCATATAATCAATTAATTGAAAGACACTGTAGTGCCAGGAAGAAGTTACTTGAAAAAAATGCATCACTGTGTGGCATACTGCAGAGGAGGAGGATGCTGTGGCTCTCTTGATAGACTTTATTAGCAGTATAAAACCTCGGCTTGTGTTGATAGACTTCTAAGTCACCATTTCTTGATATTACCTTCCCATCACCTATTTGCAGGCCAGCAGCCCCGTAGGCTATATGGTGAGTTGTGCTTTAAGTCAGTGGACTGTCAGCATCCACACCACTGTATTTCATTCAGGCCCTTTAAAGTGCATGAAAAGGGTGATAAATTCTCACAACTTGCAATCATGTACCATAAATTTATTATATGATTTGGAGACTGATGGCAGTAGATACAATAGTTGAAGTCCTACACCGCCTTCCTTGTCCTCTCACTCAACTGGACGTAAATCCTGCGGTTATGTTACCAGGTATTATAACAGTGGGACATCATTTCCTTTGGCAGTAATGCTATGGGATGGCTGCTACTCCAAGTAGTAAACAGAAAAAGCCTATAAATTGTCAGTGCAGGCAGGATTTGTTTGCCTTAGTATGCAATGCAAGGATCAGTCAATAGACAGATCCATACTACCTTTATGGTGAGAGAAATGTAGCTGAAAGAAAAACCTCATCATTGCAGAATGGCAGGATTATTTATTCCATTTTAGGTTAATGGAATATTTTTCCCAATATTATTTGAAAGATAATATCAGGTAGATAGTGTTTTTTAAAAAGAGAGAGAGAAAAAAGGGATGTTATATTTAAAACTGAGGGTTCGTGTTTTTCTTTGTTTTTTTCCTTCCCATTTATTTCATGCCTTCGCAGTCTTTTTGGTTTTTTTCTCTCACCCTTAAATAAAGTGTTTGGGGTTTAAATTGCAGTCTGTAGCCCCATGAAGTCAAAGGACAGTTGCACCTTACATTTGGAAGACTGAAAGCAATTGCAATAAGAAAGGAAACTTTAGTGAGAATGACTGAATAGTAAAAAGTAAACAGGAGCAATAATGAGAGGTAATCTGTTTTTTATAGTGTGATAAGGCGCTTTTTTTTTTTGTCATATAGAATTATTCAAAATAGTTCACTTGGCTTACTTATGTTGAGCAAAATTTCTAGAAAATGTAATTTCTTGGCTTCTTCATTCAGATTGTCTTTGAAATGCAGAAAATGTCTACCTTTCCATGCAGCTATGCATTTGCACACAGTTGCACTAAGTGCAAACATATTTCTGTGTAGCAGCTTTCCATGGCTGTCCACCAATAATAGATGGGAAATTAAATTTCTTGTTAGAAATCAAGTCCTGTTAGTGAGCACCACTAACACGCCTGAAAGTAAGAAAACTAAAAAAATGACACATTTGTACCCCAAGGATATTCTTGTAAAGTTGAAAAGCTTATTATGGGTTTCTTGCAGGAGGGAAGTTGCTGTCAGCTGGTATATAAGATATGCAAAAATGCATGGCTAGGTTAGAATCACATGTAGGAAATGTGATAGGTTAAAGGTGAAATCTCTCAGTGGTGCAAATTTCTTACTTTCCATCCATCTTCTGCTAGTATGTGTTGGAATTTCCTAGTAGAAACGTCCTTTAAATAGGGATCTGAGAAAATATTAAGAGATATGTATTCAAGACTAATCTTTGGAATATGAATGTCGCTCATCAATATTGGATTTACGCATACGTATGATATGGTTATCATTGTAATTGTTATCAAAAGGATATCCTACATTTTCTACATGGTTCCAAGTTTGACTATTTTATAAAACTCTAAACCTAGAAAGGGAAAACAAACAACAACAACAACAACAAATTTAAGGATCACTTACTAGTCAAGAACTTGAGTTTTAATTCCCTTTGCTGGTTTAAGCAGCACTGTAGTTTCTCCAAGGTTTGATACACGATGACGGCTGTGTTGGCCAAAACACAGAGGATTACTCTGAAGGTGTCTCATGACTAAAAAAGATATATTGACTTGAAGCAGCTGAGAGACAGTTGGATAGGAGGGCCACATTCTGATTCTGAATGCATTCACCAATGGTTTACAAATTTCTTTCAGGAATACCTATTATAAAAAAATAAAGAGGAAAATTGTGCAAAAGTGTGTGGTAGAATTTAGAAACCATTCACCTATAGCAAGTGCTGCTGCAAGGGGGGATTCTATTGAACATCAAATTTATTTTTTAAATAGATGCCAGAAATAAAAACATATTAAACAGATGACAGAAATGTATCATTTTAAGCCCCTATGTATATATATTTGTGTCTGTTTTCTAGTTCTGAATTAGAACTGGGTTAACAGACAATAAAGGTCTATTTAAAAAACATTTTGAGTTTGAAATTTTCTCTGTTTTTCAATTACAGTAAAAGCAAACCTGTCCTTGAAGAAAATTACATCCATGAATCTAAAATAATTAAACTTTAAAGTAATTTCAAAGCAATTGATAAAAAAAAAGTGGAACTGTTTTCTATGGTTGACTTTTAACACTATGAATTGTTTTTCTGATTTTCTCTATATTAAAAATTCTGGAGAAATTCACTTTGTCTTTCAAAATGTTTCAGTAGTAACAGAAGTGCAACTGAACTACATATTTTGGTACCATAATAACTTTAATAAGTTTTCTTCATATTTTTCTGCTAAGAGTATTTGTTTTGATTCTTACTACCTTTCTGTCTCTAAAACACTGTAGGTCAAAT
Organism: Falco biarmicus; assembly: GCF_023638135.1. NCBI lineage: Eukaryota > Metazoa > Chordata > Aves > Falconiformes > Falconidae > Falco > Falco biarmicus. The sequence goes on along the minus strand of NC_079302.1, from coordinate 5,459,338 downwards.
CACAGTGTAAGAAACGTAGGGGTTAGGGAACAGTTAACATAGTCTTTAAATGTATTAACTTACCTGACAACACTGTGCCATTTCCTTCCTTAAGTATTCCAGCTTTTGTCTGGGGTGACCTGCCACCACAACTGTGTCTGAATCTGATTTCAGAATTGTTGATTCCTTCCCCAATATTGACCAAATGTATAAATGCCTTTATTACCTGGAACTGTGTATCCCATCGTAGTAAACAAGTCAAAAAGCAGTGTATGATATACAATGATGCATAATTGTAGCTGCAATGACTCACTTCTTGATTTTTCAACTGGCCATTTCAGCACACCAAGGTTTAGCACGCACTTTGCAAAGAGCTTTCAGAAATAGGTTTCACACCTTGTAGTTCATAACACTAAGTCAACTTCCAAATTGTTTTCAGCAGCGATTGTTTGTAGCAAATAAAAGTTAAAAAAATCATGACTGATAATCTCGCTTTTCACATGTAGCTAATGAAATACTTGAAATATAAATGTTTTCCTATCACTAAATTTCATGGCTGTTTATCAAATAAAGCCTTTATTATTATCATTTAAATCTAGTATCAGTACAGATGAATGGCCTGCCTTTTTTTTACAAAGAGTTGAGAAAAAAAATAATGTGGTGCTGGAATCTCAGGTTTTCTGATAGGAACAAGAATATTCTTTTCATTTATTTGCAGTACATACATTCTCCTTGCACAAAACGGGAATGCTGCCACTCAGGGACAACATGATTTTTCACTATTTGCAGCTTGGGAGACTCTAAGCATCTCAGTTCTCACAGCTTTAGTATATGCAACTCTGACTTCAACCTGCAGCATACTGGGGGCTTGGGATGAGATTTTATGTAGTTCAAGTTTGAAGAAATTTCTTTTGACTGTATTGTGTTAGAGGTAGCTGCTCTGCCCCTTTGTCTCCCAGCAATGTAGGCAAAAGTGAATGGGAAAGATTTTCTTGATGGTTTTCCAGTAAAAAGGAGAATAAAAAAAAATTAAGGGATATTACAGTTTTCAGATGTAAAGTATATGGCTTCAGTTTCAGGTTTTCAGTTTAGCACAACAAACCAACTCAATGAAGGCAAAATAAATTTTGATTCAAAGCTAGATGTAGAAAATAATTTGGTTAGAACATTTTAACTGATTTTTCCACAACCATTACATATTATACTTACAAGCTACTTGTACTTTTGAAATGGGTAGTAGTATGCTTGAGCTAGGAATTATGTTGGTGAAGATAATGATGTTTTCTTGGACAGGCCTGTCCCTGCTCCAATTCTGATCTTTAACAGTATACTTCTACAGAATGTTCTATTCTAAAATTTCGTGTTGGCAAAATGTGATCTTAAGAGTAGAACAGAAGTATTCAATAATTATTTTAAGAAATAGGAATGTTACAAAAAATGCAGTTTTAAATAAAATAAGCTTCTGTAGCAACACTTGACATGCAAACATTATGACAGCACACGTAGTAGTGCAAAGAAATCAGATGGATGTTACTGGGTGAAATTTATCTGTTTCCTCTGTGGAACCTCCAAGAAGAAAGCAGAATATGATGTGTACTTTCAAAGTAAAGAGCACATTCCACTTTTAATATAATTTCATTTTAATGATCAAAAGCATTGTTAGGAAACTTGGCAGGGAAATTTATTTTTCATGTGGTTTTGAAATTGAGACACACTCCTTAAGACAAAGATACTTTAATTAATGAAGTAATTTGTGGTACACTGCAGGGTTTGTCCATGGGGTCAAATGATTACTCCTTCAATGAATATACATGATGTATTTTCTTCCAGCCTAGTCAAGGGTGTAATTTTATTAAGTACGCAGGCAAAGAGTATTTCCTGGCCTCGCTGCTTTAGGCTTTAAAAAGGTGGATTATGCTTGACCTCACAGAGGGAAATAAGATATATGTTTTCTCCCAGATTGGTCGGGGGCAAAAAGCCCCCCAAACAAACCAAGCAAACAAAAAAAAAAAAAAAAAAAACAACTCTGCAAATTCAGTTGGTCAAACCTTTTTTCCTTTTCTCAAATGAAGTTGTGTTGATTTGTTGCTCCAAGCTGTACTCTCTCATCTATAGTGACATACAGCTCCTTTGGGCTTTGAAAACATTGCCAGTGTCCAAGTATGTTTTTACAATCTAAATTCCATGATGTTTGATCTAAAAAATTCTGTTGAACAATCATTCTCTTTTCTCATTGGCAATTATAAATATGATAACTCTCTTTAAAGCTGTTTTTAATTTTTATAGGTAGTTATTTAAAAGTTCTTTGTGTCTTTTCTTGCCGTCAACCCTGTGTTCCTGTGGTGTATTGGAGGCCTTTCAGAGTCATCTAAAACACTTAAGATAAAGGGAGTGTTTATGAAAGAACTCTTTGTGTTTTCCTGTTAAATGACAATCCTTTGTGTCAGCTGAGATAGGCATATTGTGAAATCAATGGGTGTAGGAATGTCAATGAAATTCATGCAGGCTTGTTATTGCTAAAACCCCATATACTGCAAATCCAAGTCTTTGGAGATGAAATGAGCAACCATTACTATGTAGCACAGCAAAAACAATTCTTGCTACACCACCACACCTTTGATCCAGAACCTGGAGATAATGTATTACACAGATTTCAGGAGGGCATCAACATCTGAACTGGATTCTGTTCAGGACCTTTCTTTCAAGACTTAATTCACTACTTTAATTTTCTTTCATATTATGTTGCATGAACCATTAATTAATGTCACTGATCTTGTAGTTTGAAATCTTTAGCAGCTGCAGCACCTATGCTGGGAAGCTTTGTAGCTAAGTACTGCTACCCAAAGCATGCTCAGTGAATTCCCTGATTCAGCACTTAGGTAGCATTTTTTACTCTTCAAAAAGTTCTCCTCTGGGGTAGAGCACCAATTATAAAAATGCAATCCCAGCAATTGCATGATATTAAAATAAAACTTATGCAGTAGCATATAATAGCAAATCAAACTATTAAACAATATAGAGTTCTTTTCTATATGCAAGAATAGGTTCTTACTCCCGCAGGCAATATAAGTGCTACAGTCAGAAGAATTGTAAACGTTTGCAGGATTGGCCTGGTTTTGAGCAAACGCTGGCATGAAGCCAGGGTGAATGTAAGATAAGTAAGGATCCCACTGATCTGTTTCAACTGAACTTTGGATTCTTCCACTAAGAGACATCAGTTCATCGTTTTAAGTCAGAGAACTGGTATCTAGAGGTACTTCGTGTCCAGGATCTACTGGACACTCAATTATAATAACACTAGTATGAGTAGCAACTAAATCAAAGTGGTTTAAGGTTTTCATCTGTCAAATTCTGCAGTAGATATATGAATTAGTTTGAGGACTACTCAGACAAATCCTATTGGAGAGAAAGCTCATACCCTAAAACCACTACGAGAATTTCTGGTAGTTAAAGTGGCCAGACATTGAATGAGTAGTTGTATAAACCAAAAAATATAAATAACGCTAGAAGAATTCAATTCTGTTAGAGGAGTATACTGAGATACTGAAATGTCTATAGTGTAGCTATGAATAAATGGATTTTGCACTGCCTATCATCACTGCTACATAGAGGCAACCTATGCAATGTTAATAAAACTAATGCTAGTTTAGCAAGCAAAGTTTGATAGATTCAGGATACCATGAGCAGTACTGTTCTTATGTCAGCTTTTGTGCATTTATGTGGGTTAAATGGTCCCCGAATCTGGTTGGCCAGAACTTGGGAGCTCCCTTCCCAGCTGTAACAGAGAAGGGCCCTAACTATGGAAAACAAAGCAATACAGGCACATCAGCAGTACTTAACAGACAGTGTAATGGATCATGAAATTGCATACATTACTGTTTGGACACACTTGCAAGCGTTGTTTTGCAAACTTCTTGGTTTTTTTAATTTAAACAGTTTTACCTTCTTGATTTTAAGCTGAACTCTATCATAGTTTCTGTTAACAACAACAACAAAAAATACAGTACTCAATTATAAGACAAAAAGATAGACATGCCTCTTGGGCTTGTTGTAATCTTGCTTATTTGGCAGTTTAATTCTGGGAGGTTACACTTCCAGCAGGCTTGGTATATGCTGCAGGCTTACTAAATAAGAACTAAAGAATTGAAAACTTGATCATATTTTCTTAGCTAGGGAAAAAAAGTTAATAGTAAAGCTTTTCCTTTCCAATTTCATATTTTGAAAGTTTGCCTTTGCTAGTTAAGATAATACAGTTTATCCATCCTTTGGGCTCTTATTTTCTCATTGCTACAGCTGTATCCATGAAGGCTGAAATTATCAGCTTCAGGCTTCATTGCTATTGAATAAAGTTTTAATTCATTTCTCTTTTTTTTTTTTCTTCTTCAAACTAAAGAATCCTTTTGGAAGTAAGCAAGCAGATCTCTTTGTTTTCCCCTCTTCCTGTTTCTAGCTTACAAGACAGTTCCTTTACAAATAGTTACTTATAACTGGAAAGTGTAGGGGAAGGACATAAAAATTCAGAATATTTTCCTCAATCACTATATAAATTAAAACAGCAGTTACAGTATTACTAGCATACACTTCAAACCAGTGTGAAGAGATAAGGTCGTACTATGCTCAGAGCAGCCCCTGCGCAGAGGCATTCAGAGCTACCGCCTCCTGCCATGCACTGGAATTTGGGAACCACTTCCCAAGGAACCTTTGCTCTGTGTGGTCTGCTGCTGAATGTAGATACCTCTTTCCTAAATGAAACTAAGTCACATTTTCTGATGAAGGCAAGGATTGTTTTCTTAGGCTTCATCCACGGAGAGATGCTGTACTGCACAGGCTGTAACAGGGAGTTTGTTCATTCCCACCATGGCTCTGTGTTGACTATACTGTTGCCTAAAATGTGCTGTGATATTTTTCTTGTGAGTGGTGCATCCTAGTATTACTTTGGCCTGTCCTGAGGGTTTTGAAGAATATGTGCTAGAGTAGAGAAAAAACACCTTAATTATGTATCCTAGCATTTTCATAAGCATGTCTGTGAGGTTTGGTAGTGGTAAAGCTGCTTAAATACTACTAAATTTGTTTGGACTGGAGCAGCCAAAGAAGTGGAAAACATTAAAAAAGCATTAATTAAGAGAAACAGAATGAGGTAAAGGTTTCTTTGTTTTTGTAGCTGATTATTTCAATACTTAAATTATATTTTCTCTTGCAAATCTGGTATACCTTAGCTGTAGGCTAGTCCCTGACATGGTCCGGAGATTGCAACCTGTTGAATGCTAAGTAGGTGGTGTGGACCAATGTTAATGACGGTCTGTAGAGCCATCTCCTTATTACTGCTAGGCAAGGGGAAAAAAGAAGGCTATTTTGTGGTTTGCTATTCTGCCTAGGGATATCAAATTTACATATGGCCTAAAACTGCTGATCAGAGCTAATCTCCATGATCATTATAGCTTGAAGAAAGGTTTAATATTCAGGATTTTCTGAAGTTTTTTCTAAACAAAAATAGGCTGCATTAAAGTAGGCCATTGGCAAGCCAGGAGTGTGTGCTTCTGCCAAGAATTTTAATGGCTTGATGCTAAGAAGCAAGGACTTGTGCTCCAGTAAAACTTTTTGCAGTTTTGTTCACAGGTATTCTATTTATTTCGTTTCTTTAATTCTGCATAAAGCACACTTTTCCCCCAGACCTATCTGACAGGTCTTCAGAGTACAAGAGACAGGGGAACGTGACTGCTTGATGGGGTCTTGGCAGCAGACATAGCTGTTGTGATTGCCGTTGGGTTTCCTTGAAGTCTCCTCTCCTGGACAGTTTTCTTGGCGGGATATTTCGGTTTGTAGTTGAGACTGTCGGCTTTATTAGTGCATGGAAGGAAGGGGTACAAAGCTTTTTGGGAGTGTGGAATCTTCATTTCTCCTCGCTTTTGTTTTGACGGTGTGCAAATTAATTATCAGTTTTTGTGTTTTGTTCTTTATGATCCTGGGCCAAAGACAACTGTAAGCTGAAGGTAATGCGCCAGCTGAGGATTGTTCTTGCTTTCCATCTCTGCATGCTGTATCCCCAAAATTCTAATTTATGTCAAATTTCTGAGAAAACTAGATCCAGTCAGGTTATTTCTGAATGACTTTAGGGCAAATGGCAAGATTTAGTCTTTGGATCCATTTAGAATTCATCTACGGATGCATTTACGGATGCCCTGCAGACTTGGTACAACTTCTGCCATTTAGTTGGCATTTGCTCTTATCCAGAAGGTAAAAAATTAACATCTTTCTCAAGGATATGATTGCTTTATAGTGAAAAGGTGGAGTTATTTTTAAGAAATGAGTGTCCTGGTCAAAAATTGCAATTGAAACATTTTGCCAGTTGAAAACAGCTGCTTAAGGAGATAAAACTGGAAAAAAAAGAGTCATGCTATTTTTGCTTTTTCTTTTCCTGGGGGCAATAAAAAAAAAATCTGAAAAATTAACCACCCCTCTACTGTATACTCACCACAGCTGTGGAGAGACTATTACTTAAATGCTTGTAATGACTGATACCTGTGTGGAGGAGTTGGTGGGGTTTCCTAGGATTGCTATGCTTGTACCATCCCAAGCAGTAAGTTTGGTGGCTTCTTTGTGATCTCTATGTAGTATCTTTTCTTCCCTTGGCTGTAGCAAATCTGGGTTGCCTTATACCTACCAGAGCAGCATGTTTCCTCATCTCTGACCCTGCATTGCTTCTGTCATGGTCCTTGTTGAGGAATAGCAGCAAAGTGCTGCTGAGCTATGTGGGCACAGGCTTAAACGTGTATGTCAGGAATTTAAACCATTTTGCCTTACCAGCACTGTTGACCTCTTTTGCATCACGTATGCAGTGTATTTTCTCATGTGTTAAACTGGAAAACCCAGAAGCTGTATTTTTTAACTTTAGTTTTGTTTTATTTCTTAAAGAGTACACATTTGGGTTTGGTTTCTTTTTTGTTTGTTTGTTTTTGTTTGATTGGGGTTTTTTTGTTTGTTTTGTGGGGGTTTTTGGGGCTGGGGTTGTTGCGTTTTTGTTATGTATGTGTCAGGAATTTTTCCAAGTGAGCGTCTTGGGTATATTAAGTGACTTTAAAAGTCTCAGCTTTGATGGGAATTGTAATCTTGTCAGTAATATCTGTGACATGGTAAGAATTTTGTTGCCCATAAGCTACCAAGCAATGCATATTTCCATGTGTTAGTAGATGGCACTTTATAGAATACATTCTCGCTTATGTGTGCACACATGTGGTTCCTTTTGTTGCAAATCACTATTGGGAATGGGTCCCATAAAAACTAGTCTAAGATGTTGGTTCCTAAATTTTCTGAAGTATGCTGAACACCTATAGCTTTATGTTTACTTTTAAGCATATCACTTGAGCTTTTCAGACTGGTTTGGAAGACCACTGGCATAGGATACAGAAGTTGTTAAGCCTACTTTTGACTTTTTGAATTAATTTGGAAAAACATAAGTTCTTGCTTCCTAATTAATTTTTTTTGCATGGTTGGAAATGACTGCTACAGTTGGGAACTGCAAGTTGCCATGGAAATACTTTCTGTGTGTAGGTTTAATAGAAAGCAGGTAGGAAAATATGGTCCCACTAGAGTTTGGAGTATATTTTCTGTTAATGAGAAAATATTGACTACTTTATATGTACATTATATAGCGAAGTACTATATATTTGAGAACAAGCACTTGCTGGTGTAGGTTGGAAAAGCACTTAGGAAGGAGTTTGTAACTGAGGTCAAACTGTGACATGTTGTTTGGAACGATTAACTGTAAAGGATGGTTTACTCCATATAGAGTCACGGAATATCGAAGGATGAAGGACCTCTGGAGGTTTTGGGGTCCAGCCCCTCTCAAAGCAGGGCCAACTTTATAGTTAGATCATTGTCATGGAATACTCCTTCAGGACATGGAAACAATTTAAACCAGATTCCCTGAATAGTTTCTAAAAGGCAGACTTGTTTTTCGGTAGAAGACAGCTTATTTAGATGGATTAAAGGCCACACAAATGCCAGAAAGATCTTTACTATTATTATTCATATTTTGCATGAATGTTTGATTTGACCATATTTGTGGACTCCTTTGCTCATACAAGTTAATGTTAACAGTTTGGTCCAGCTGATAGAGTTGGGAGGCAGATGCTTTTCATTGATGAAATCTGTTCTGCCACAGATCAGTAAAGAGCCTACGCACTATTGAAACTTCTGGAGCAGTTTCCTTTTAAAAGATTAAGTGAGCTCTGGAGTTTCTGCTCTGCAGTGAGACGAAGCAACCATAACCTCCTCCTTTACGTTTTAAGACAGCTGTTATTCAGATGTTATTCATTACTTCCTGTTTGGTTATCTTAGAAATTCAGTGCACTGTTGGGAAACACAGAAGACATTACCAAAATTTATGATATAATAGAGAGCTGTAAGTTAATCTATATTTTTTAATAACTTTAGTTCTATAAGCAGGAGAATACATCAGAACAGAAACTTAATACACTTTTAAGTTGCAGGAAAAGGCTTAAAAATATGACCTTAATTTGCCCAGGAGACTAAAGAATTAAATTGATTTTAATCTCCTGGGTCTGAGGTCAAACTCTGGATATACAAAGCTAAGTGTGATAACACCACTGCCTGATGATTTCATAAACTAGGCAAATTGTGAAGTTAACAGTATGTTAAGGCTCAGTCATGAAAGTTGTTAGGTATATTCTTTAAGCAAACCAGTGTGAAACCTTTCAGATGCTGCAGTTTCTCTCAGTGTCTAAGTCTCACACATCATATGCAACTGTTTGTGGGGATGGTCAGCAGTGTTGGAAGCAAGAGTCATATAGGGATAGAAAATCTGCCTCAGGGCCGTGCTTGGAATGGAAAATGCCAGTAAGATGATGGAAGCTAATGAGATTGACACTAAAACCTCATTTTCTTTTGTGACCCCCCATGCACATATACTGATTTTTATTTTTTTTTTAAAATTGTGTATTTCAAAGCTGAAAGAAGCCGGTGTGTTATATTGGCTTCACATACAGCTTTTTGCTATCATTAACTTTAAGAACCCAAGAGTGAAAAAGAAATATTTAACACTGCAATCTTCAAAAAAATACTTCCATATTAAACTCATGCTTTACCATTCCTATTTGTGTCTACAAAAAAGCAGTGCTTAGTGTACGGTGGGGGGAGTGGGGTGTTTTGTTGTTTCTCTGCTATCAATCATGTTACCCTATGGACAGAAGTCATGAACCCTTGAGATTTATAAACAAAAGTGCATCTGGGAGAGTTCCAATGAAGAATAGTTCCAAATCTTTTAACAATGAAAATAAAGATCTGTAGAAACAGGGTCATTGAGGGATACTTAAGTAGTTCTAGCAGAATGTTCTGAGTTTTAAAAAGTTCATGTTATATTTTATTTATACATAATATCAATCCCTCCAAGAGTCTCCCCAGTGTCATGCAATAAGTAATTAGCTGCAATATTAGAAGTAGTTAAATGCATAGCATTCAGAATTCCTTAGCCTTATAATGCTAAAGGCTACGTGAATATTTACATTATGTAAATTATTTGTTAAATGCTGAATAGTGTTGAACCTAGTGTTCTCTTTATAAGTTCTAATACATATGGCAAGTGGAATTTTGCAGAAAGATACAGGGAATTCATAATTCCCTTCAATTATCAGAGAAAGATGTCATATGTTATATGTGATATTATACGAGTTACTAATGCTTCTGCTTTTTTAAAATAGCCATCAAAACACAAATTATCATGTTGGCACACATTATTGTTATAATAGAAGCAATACTGAGATATTAAGGCTGTTCAGAAAAGTTCAAGGTTTATTTTTCTTTAAAAATTTCTTTTGCTCCAAGGTGAAATCCTGCTTCTGGTGAATACATTGGGAGCTTGGCTGTCAAACTCAATATTCTAAAGTTCCAAATGTTTGAAAAATTGCATCAGACTTCCAAGTACAGTCAATATCCATACACACACAAAAAAATAATAAAAGAAGCAAGAATTTAAAATGTGGAAGATCCTGGGTCATGCATCAACATACCTCTGCAGTCATCTTCAAAATAAGGCAGAAAAACAAACATAGCTGTAAAGTGGGAGATTTATCTAATGTATGAGATGTCTATTATAGCTTGGTCCTCTACTTCCCTCTAGAGTCAGTGGGAGGAAATAGGTATTTCTAAAGGGTGATTAATCCTCTAGTGAATTGGTGTGATTCTGTGAAAACTACGTTAAATGTCTAGTCATCAATAAACTAAATGTCACCCTACGTAACTAGATGTCTTTAAGCTGGGTGTCATCAGAGTACAAGCAGGCAACTTCTTAAATCAAATCAACATCTATCATAAACTTGGTTTTCACTGTACAGAGATCGGTCATATATATGTTTAGTAACGGTAAACATTTGGTTGGTTATGCAGGCATTTACTGTGCTACTACATCATAGATACCTAATTCTAATAATGATCGTGTTGTGCTACAGAAAAGTGAAACAAAGAAATGGAAGGTAGAATTTCAAATTCTATCTGCATTTGATTCATCTTTGGTTTGCTCATTTACTTGCTTGTTTCAGTTATTACTGGAAGCTGCTATCAATCATGATGTGCTGCCTGTACGCAGCAGGCAGCATCTCAGATTTGTAGTTTGTCACACTGAAACTTTGCACATTCTTCTATCAAATTTGAGGACCAATTTTCACTTAAAATGGGGGGGAGGTGGGGGGTGAGAGAAAAAAATATTTTCCTTCCTATTTTGAATAACAGGTTTGTGTTTAGAACATTGCATTTATAAAATATTTATTTTAATTTATAAGGCACAAAAGTCAGTGTTGGTTTAACTATGAGAAACATGTCCATTCACCTATAAATTCTTTTTAATTCTTTAATTTCATTAAGATAATTGATATTACAATTTTGAATGCCTCCTTTTTGTTTCACCAATGAAAAACATTCTGTGGTTGCATGCACGTAGCAGTCTAAGTTTTACTTTAAGCAGATTAGATTTGGTTTTGACTTGATCCTTTCTCACTTACTGTAAGCTTGTGTGTGCTTTCAGCTTAAGTTTGTTTTTACTGGATGTTCTTCTTTTACATTAAATACAAAACTATGATAAAAGGCATGAATGTTCATACCCTTAAAAAAAGTCACCCAATTATGTAATGAAAAGCTAAAAGTCAAAATGAAGTTTTTCTTTCCTCAAAAATACCTTTTTATGAGTATCCTCGTGAGACCCCACCTGCAGTACTGGAGCCCCCAACATAAAAAGGCCATGGACCTGTTGGAGTGAGTCCAGAGCAGAGCCACGAAGATGATCCGAGGGCTGGAGCACCGCTCCCCTGGAGACGGGCTGGGAGAGCTGGGCTGTTCAGCCCGGGGAAGAGGAGGCTCCGGGGAGACCTTAGAGCAGCTTCCAGCACCTACAGGGGCCGCCAGGAAACCTGGGGAGGGGCTTTGTACAAGGGCCTGTGGTGACAGGACAAGGGGGGTGGCTTTGAGCTGGAAGAGGGTGGATTTAGATTAGAGATGAGGAAGAAATTCTTCCCCGTGAGGGCAGCGAGGCGCTGGCCCAGGCTGCCCGGAGCAGCTGTGGGTGCCCCATCCCTGGAAATGCTCAAGACCAGGCAGGGCAGGGCTGGGAGCAACCTGGTGGGTGTCCCTGCTCCTGTCAGAGGCGTTGGAACTAGATCATCTTTAAGGACCCTTCCAAGCCAAGCCATTCTGTGATTCTGTCTCAATATGTCAAATGCAGTACAACTAAATTGGTGAGTTTACTCCATTTTTTGATAAAGTGTTTTGACATTATACCCACTTGTTATGTAGCACAAAGGAAGGTGAAATAAAATTACAAGAAATGACAAATAGTAAGAAAATAAGCAGACTATATAATATAGCATAGAGATCCAGTTTCCACATAAGCATGTAGCTCCTATTTTTCTGATCTTGTGTTTAACCTTCAACGTCTATGCCTCTAGTAGAAATATTGCAGAACTACTGACATTTTTGGAGAACAGGTCTTGAGTTTCTTCCTGTGAGATAATCATCTGTATTACTTCTGTTTTATACACCATGAAATTAGAAAGGTTAGAGTCTGTTCGGTTTCTTTTGTATATATTAATCTTGCAGGTTTTTTTCTGAATTCTTGAATGTTTTATTATCACAGTTTAAAAGAAAAGCTAGGCAATGCCACAGTGAATGCTGGTTATTAGCATTAGCTGTCTTCACTCCATGCATGCATTACTTCCTTTTCTGTTTACACGGTTGCAAATTGTGTTCTGTAGGACACATCTCATTTATTGCAAAAGGCGGGTGATGTGAAGGGAAAGAGGATGTACAGTGAATAAACCAGGGACCGAGATTAGATTTTTTAAAGAAAGAGAACTTTTCTTTTATTGCTTGATATTAGTTAACTGTATTAACATCTACAGCCCTACTAACATGACTGGTGTATGTTATTAATTTGCTTTAAGCACATAGTTTCTTGCTTTTTCCATATTTTTTTTCTATGAGTAAAGAGAAGACTGCAAATCTAACCTAGGTACTAACTCAAATTGTCTTCTCTATCTACAATAACTTTTTATAAATCATTCTCTAGAGGTGGTACAATAAAAACACTCAATAAAAAAGTTGATAATGTAATTGATTTCTGTTGAGGAACAGGCCTCTCCTTGTATACTTGGTTATTTGGGAGTTCTATGGACAACAGCACAAAACTATTCTATAAGATTAGCTGTTCCCATTTCTTCCAATAAAATACTGTAAGTACCTGTTAATGTGATACCTACTCATTCATTCATTTTCACCCGGAACTGTAACCCAGTAGAAGATTGAAGGCAATGCAATATAATAGGTTCTTAAGTCACAATGTAATTTGTAGGTCCAGGACACTCCAAACTGCACGCTGGTATACTGCCTTAGAATAAGTATCATTTTGATTTGGATGTTGGTGATTAACTAGCTTAAATTCAGAAGTTCCTTGATAACTTTGCAGTATCACTGCCAGTGTGGCAAAATTTTAATCAGTGATCTGAGGGCAGATTTATGGATCTGCCTCTTCTTAAAAACGTATGTTGTTAATGCTGCCCTGTACACCCATGTAAAATTCAAACCAAGATTCTAAAAGCTCTCTAACTTAACAGTTGTGACTTAATCAGCTCTGCATGTCCTCCTAAATATGCTTTCCAAAGGCTCTTGGTTTTAGATGCTATGAAAGTCTAGGTCTGGGTAGCTGTGATTAGATAGGCTGTTAAATGAAAAAAAAAAAAAAGAGCGAAGTTACAGGGGAAGGAAAAATTATCTGATCTTGTGGACAGGAGACACGAGGTTGTGCTGGCCAAGCCTTGTTTTATCTCTGTGCAGCACTGCTACAGTGCAGTCCTGTGTTGATGCTTGGCTAGGGATGTTCATCTTCGGGAAGTTAAGATGAAAGAGCTCTCCAGAAGGGCACTCTCGTCTGGATTCTCTAGATAAAAGGACTATTCAGGTCCAAGAGACTTAAAAAGAAACAGATTTTCTTTCTTACAACGTTCCAGCTCTACTAGTTTTGGAGGTAGTCTTGATAACCTTTAATGGTAATCCAGCACTGAATAATGGGAAATGGAATGAAAGGAAACATAAAGGACATTTCTTCCTTGAAGAGCCCTCACTATGAGTTTTTCTGTGTGAGGTTACAATTTGTGTCCCCAAATGGAATTTTAAACATAGCTTTGGCATGCTTGTAGGATTTGATACTGTAATTCTGATTGTTATTCTGTGTTTATTATTGTGCTAGTAAGAGATGGTGGGTGAAAACTACATCATCTAGCTAGCACAGATTTTTATTACACACACACATATACACACACTATTCAAGAGAAAGTGCACTTGTAGGAGTTGTCCTTGTTGTGTCCTGTGTTGTCACAACTGTTGCTCTACCCTACCCGGGAAGCTGCTGGGTAGTCCTGTTGCATGCTGGGCTGTGACAGCTGGTACCAGTAGGGAAGGTGGACATTGACGCAGTCATCTTTGATGAGATCACTGAACTTTGAGTCAGTGAATTTAACAGCAGGCAATAACAAATCTTCCTACAAGTCTGTTATAATCTGATATTGTTCTGTTAATACTGCTTTTATTTTTTATCTGTCAGTCACAATCAAAAGCTATAGAGTAAAAGCAAATCTAAACACAAATTTCTTTCATCAATGTGTATGTCAAATTTACAAGTAATGACTGCTAAATAGACATCAGCCATCAAACTCATGTTCCCTCTCGTGAGAGAACAGAAATTATAGTTTATCGGAGGGGTTTTAGTTTGTTTGTTTCAAAAGAGTGTAAGGAAGCAGTCATTTATCAGTCCTGCTAATCTCAGTTAATTCAGATGACATGATTAGTGACAGTTTTTACCATAGACTAATTTGAGTGTTAAGTAAAAGGAAAAACACAACTATATGTCTCCATACAGTAGTGTGCCATATTAATTATATTTTATGAGTACTTAGCTTTCTCTAAGAAGTAATTGCAAATATGTTTACATTTTGCGTAAAAAGCAATGGACAATCTAATCTTAAAATCCACAAGTCCTGGAATGAATCTGTTTCACAGCCTGTCTCCCTTGTTAATCTCCCCTGCAGACAGTTAGCTTAGCAAAACAAGTCAGCCAATGTATCTCTGTGGTTGATTCAACCTAAAGTTAAAATGCATAATAGAATGAATATTTGAATTTAATTATGCTTTATACCATGGAAATAATTTTGCATCTATTAAAAAAGAAACCTCGTCCTTCATTTAGCCCATAAACTGTCACTTATGAATGCTTGAACGTAGAGCATAAGTTAATATGTTTCCTCAGCTGCCTCCCTACACATTAAAGTGACATAAAATGCACAACAGTCTGGAACTCCTTTTCCCTGAGATCTCTGTTAACAAGACTTTCAGCTATGACATTGGGTAAGAGGAGTTATTGGGAGCTCTGTTTTATGGAGTGGAATTATCAAATGGTTGATTATAATTGACAATTTCTCGTTTCTTGGTTTTAATATGTGAACTCATCCTGGAATTCTTTTTAAAATCAAAATACCAGGGGTCCAAGTGCCTTCAGCGCAGTATGGCCAAAGCTCTTGTTAAAGATTGAATTCAAATCTGACGCCACTATATATCAGCGGAGAATGATTTGGCCCATTAATGGAAATAAGAGAGCCAGGTACTGAGAAAACCAAATTCAGGCTTCCTCTTAGGACTTCCTAAGTGAGATTACTTTTTTTTCTAGCTTAACTGTTGACTTGAACAGAAGCTAGGTTAAGTTAACAAGCCAGTTTGATGTTGGTTTTGAATAAGTGTGTACTTTGAAAAACTACATTGGAGCAGCCACTCTGTAAGACATCAAGTTTTGAAGAGATCTTTCATTTAATTGAATTTTTAGGAGCTAGGAAAAAAAATACTTTATCGTTCTGTGTCCTCTTTTTACAACATTTCTACAGAAATGGTACCTTTTATAATCATGCAGGCTCTATACATGAACTTGAGGACTTCTGCAAAGGGAATTTTTTCTCATTGGTTTCTCATTGCTTTGATGTGCTAATTTCTGTTAAGAATAGTTTAGGAATAATTAAAGCATCTTGTGAAATAGACCTCCAGAGAGGCTGGGAGACACCTACTAATGATATTCAAGAACTACTGAAGGTGACATCATTCCAGTACTTTAAATATAATAAAAAGCCAGAGTGTTAAAAATTTATAGGTTTTTTAATGTCTTGCTAAATCTGTAAGTGAGAAATGAAAAAGAGTAGCAACAAAGGACATCTATATATTTGTGGTTGTGGGATTCCCCTATACAGACATACCCTCCTCTTAATTTGGATGTCTCATTAACCTTGTTTTCTTGATGGTAGCTAGCAAATTGCAGACAGCTAATTCCTATAAGCTTTTTATTTGTGGTTTGGGGTTTTTTTTTCATTTGGGCGGGGGCGTTTAACATATATATTTAAGTCTAGTATGTTTTCTGTTTTTATTCTGTGCAGAGGATCTTGGATGTGAAACGCATTTATTAATCTAATACAGACTTTGAGTTGTTAAGATAGTCTCATAAAGTAGAAGAAATGCTCTACCTTCTGGACAGCTGACATAGCACTGTGTATTGCCAATGGAGTTTGGTAAATTGCTCCTGTGATGGTCCATGATTTTCATGCTCATAGTAATTGACCCAGCCTTGCTGGTTTGTTTTGGGGTTGTTCTTCCCCACCCCCCCCCTTGGAAAGTATGTGTTCAAAAGGAAATGCTAGCCTTTTCCAGTGCTCTTGCAACATTTTCATTTTAGGCAAAAAACTTGAAAGGTTCATTATTTTTCTTGGTTTTCTTTAATTTCTTAACTTTTTAGGGTTACATTCCAACTGTATAAATGATAAAGGAATTCTCTTGCTAAATGTATACAACAAATCCCCTACTTCACTTGCAAATGATCATCCTTTTTAAATAAAAATATGTTGCACAGCTTGTAGCTAATAGAAGCCCCAAAAGATAATGAGTTCTCTGTTGCAGAACAGATGTATACTGCTTCTTTATCGTGAGGAATAGATTTACAAGAACAAAAAATTGCAGTAACCCTTCAAAATCCACAGCTTTTCTGTCATTCCTTGATGTCTATCATTACATGAAAAAGGGCACTGTGGTAACCGAGAGTCAAAAAAAACAATTAAATACAAGTTAAAAAGACACAACTGAGTTAAATTTGTAACAGGCAACTGTTTGTTGGAGAGTATGGGGAAAAAAATGGAAAAGGACTAAGAAGAGAAACTATTAAATGACAGAAAATATTGGTTGGTAGTTCCCTGCAAACACATTAATTGGAGAGTAATTCAAACAATTAGGCAATTGCCAAATGCTTCAGCAGAGAACTTACATGATCTTTATGTTCATAAAACGGGTGGGTTTTTTTACCTAAAGCAATATCTCTAAGTCCACGCTTTGAGTCCACATTGTTTCCAGCAGCAGGCCAGATTCATTATTTTGCCATTTTTGATAGAAATAAGACATATGGTCCATTCCCTGTTCGGAACATTCTCTTACCTGCTGCTCCGAGCTGAACTATTACAAGCCCTCTTTCCCTTAACACCATCAGCAGACCAACATGGAGTGCCTTCCACTTGTGTTCCTGCAGCACAGGAACAGGCTGTATTTGTTCTGTAAGCTGCAGCTGTAATACCCTAATTGCCAAGTTATAATATGAGTTAATGTTTATGGCACTGAAAGTACATATGTGTTGTTTGAAGGAAACTGATCTCCTAAAATATTCTGCCCTTATTTGCAATCCTATAGAAATGTTCTTTGTTCAGTGCTAGTAGCAGGTGAAAACTGGATCATCATACAGCTCTGTCACAGCATCCCACTGTATTTTAATCCCAAAACTTTGTAAAGCAAGACATTGCCACAACCACTAGGTCCTGAGCTCTAATGTGCCATTTTGGTGCTAAATTAGCAGTTATCTGAAGGACACAGAAATTCAGAAGCAGTGGTGTGTAATCATTTTTTAATTACTTAATATTTTGGCATGAAATTGTAGGTTGGACTTGGAACTACAGTAGGAAAATACAGATAAATCACAAAGTCATCTAGACTCATGAGAAACACCTTTAACAGCAAGTAATGTCAGAGCTTTTTACAGTTTTTCAGATTTAAAGATATTGTTTCATGATATATTTTTATTTTGAAAGCTATATTTCACCCATAGTGCTCAAATAATTTTGGAGCATGTTTTATTTTTAATAGTACAATGATCATTTTCCACAGTCTGCTTAGGATGCATAATTGGAGATGCTGAAATTACTGCTAAACTATTTCAGTTTTACTGTAACAGCATTCTTCCCAAGTCGTGCATTTCACATACCTTAAATTAGTGTGGTCCAATAATAAAAATAATTTTAATAGATTTTTCTCTGTTTGCATTCTATATTAGGTTTAGCAAGAGAAAAAAAACCACATTAGCTATAACACTGATGTTTTAGCTCTCATTTGAAGTCAACTGGTTAAATCCTGTACCTGTGGATTTTGGTGGTCCTTTGTGTGGTCTAAGCTATATTTTGCCTGAGATTTCCTGAGCCTATTGATCACGAGGTATCTGAGATTGACTTAGTAAACTTTTTGGGTAATTTTAGTCTCTCTTGAAGCAGCAACCTTGACTAAACAGCTTACTCTGTCTTTGGGGAATTGGTTGCACCGTATAATAATTAGAAACCCATCTCAAAGAGATGGCAAATTTGCACTTCGCTTATGTTTTAATAAGGCTCACAACAGTTTGCTCCATGCAAATTAGTTAAAACTTTGCTGAAATGTTTGTAGCCACTCTGGCGTTGAAACTTGCTAGGTTTCCTTATATGTGCTTATAGACTCTGCGTTTCTGATTATGAAATCTTTCGGATTCCTTCTTCAGGGAGAGCTGTCACACTGAACCATTTTTAGTGATAATATTCAGAACTTGAAGCTAATGATATTTTAAGTAAAGCAATAAGAATTGTGTATAGTAATACAATACGGACAGCATATAGAAGTCTGTACTGTTTTCTGGGATGCGTGTCTTTATTGATTTTGGGAAATCTTATGTCTGTCTTGTTTGGATAAGATTACTAGGCAGGGGTATGAACCCCTCACATACAATAAGAGCTATTTTACCGTGTGAGCATAGTGCAAATCCTTTGTGCAGTGTGTTTCCAGTAGAGGTACAGCTCACCTTCTGAAGCAGAACTTTCAAGAACAAATCCACATTTAAGTCATGTTACAAGAAGTAGTTGAAGACATCAGTTAGTGACAGTGCCCTTCTGCAGTTGTTAAGAATGGGAGTGAAAAGCTTTCACCAATCGCAGTGGATGATAGTGGAAAGACCAAGTCTTTTTGAAGATGCATATGTAGCTTTATATAATATATGCAAAGATAAATTTTAAGTGCAGCATGACTTTATATAAAAAGGAGTAACTGCTTTTTTGTCTCCCTTGTATTAAGATTGTTAGCTTCTGGTGCTTTTTTTTTCACCCAGAATACCATTTGGCAAACAGTTTGACTCTCACCTTTATTATTTGAATAGAGATGGAGTGTAGTTCCCTTTCTCCAGTATTCCTGCAGAACCCAGTGCTGACTGGCTCGCATAAAGGTTTCACAACCTGTCTCATGCTGTGCTTTCTTTCTACTTACACTGGAGGTTTGTGTAGCTTGTGGCGTAGCACTTTCATGGCTTACTATAGATGTTATTTTGGTTATTTTACAGCCTCTGCTACCTTTCTAAGTAATTGTGATCTATCAAAACAATAAGACAGACACAGCTGAAGGACAGTGCAGGGGCAGGAAGAGATCTTTTAGTTTAATTTGGAAGGTCTAACTATGGGCCACACCTTCGTTAAGACACAGGTTCCTTAATAAATCACTCCTTTGGTGTTGTATATGCATTAAAAAGCAGTCTGATTTCTGGGTTTACATTTTTCTCACAGTTTCAGGGGGTATGTCCTTAGGGTTGGGGAAGTGTCGTCTTTTTTCCCTGTTTGTTTTTGTTCGGTTGTTTGTTTTCTCAATTGAAACTGAACCTCAAGCTGCCAGGTTGCTAATGGAACTTAGTGTCTGTTTCTTTGTAAACAGACAAAGTTCACCAATATCTAAATTATCAACAAAGTCTAAAGCCTTTTCCTGCTGTTGAGTGACATTTTTTTCATTGCTTTTGCCACTGAGGAGGTTTTGTAGTCTCAAATCCCAATGATTTATTTTCCGCAATTTTCTCATTTTCCCCAGAAGGCTTAGATCCTTCGAGATGCTGAAGTGCATCCATTTTCCTCTGTTGGAAGGAAAGGAGCTCAGCTTTTTGCTGAGGTTGCCTTGCCCCTCACAAGATTGACTTCATTGTTAAGTGAGAGAGAAATAGAGGTGATCTAGCAAGTGATTAGAGGGAATCAGGATGGCTGGTGTAGGCACGGGGATCAAATTAAGTGAGGGCAGGCGGTGTGAAGGTCAGGCTTGCCTGGCATTGTGGGTCTGGAAACTTGACTCAGAA
This sequence comes from Falco biarmicus, assembly GCF_023638135.1. NCBI lineage: Eukaryota > Metazoa > Chordata > Aves > Falconiformes > Falconidae > Falco > Falco biarmicus. The sequence continues at coordinate 5,439,381 of NC_079302.1, read as the reverse complement.
CAAAGTTATTACAACACTAATGTTCCTGAATTCCAGCTGAATAAAAAATTAGTTACTCTCTGCTCTTGAGAACCACTCACTTCATCCTCAAAGAGGTTTTAGGGCAGCAGATGAACTGCACTACAAAAGGGATTCTTGCTCTTCTTAACTTTAACAGGAATATATGTTATTATCTTAGATTGTAGGTTTAACTTTTCCATGGCTATGATTTTATTAGATTAATTCGATCGTTACAAAGCTGGGATGTAGCCACTGTGCAAAACTAGAGACATGGTTCTCAAACAAAGGGTTCATATCCAGATCATCCTGTGGCATTTCAAGATGACTGCTAGGGTTTTGTTGAGTGTAAGTTAGGTGCTTTGCCAGGAGACATTCCTTCTTGACGTTTTCCTGTGTTCTGTAATCATTTTTACAGTGTTTATCAAGTGAGTTAGGAGCTCTGCTTCTATAGCATTCCAAGAGCAGAACTTTGTGGATGTCTGTTTGGGGCCTGATACTATATTCTTTAGGTTCCTCTTTGATTCAGCAGCTGTTATCCAGTGCAATACAGAATCAGTACTGATATATGGAGTTCCTCAAATGAAATCATTGTCTCTACACCGATGTTTCACTTCATGCTTTCCTAGGGCTTTCTTAGTGTCACTTTAACAAAAATTTTAAGACTGGGTACACTGTTTAAGGCTGAATGTGTTTGCTGTCTCTAGTACTTAGAAAAAAAAAGGAAAAATTCTCTCTTATTGGTTATATTTTTTATTATTATTTTTAACAATATAATTTTAGGTTGATATTTTGACAGCTGAGTCGCAGAAAGAATGAATAAATTACAGCCATTCACACCTGCCATTTAGTAAATTTCTTTTTTAATGACATAGCCAGTTGATATGCCAATAACATAAAAGATTACGTGCATGCAATATATTCAAGAATAAATTCTCCATTGCATTTAGCCAGCTGACAATCACATGAACTATATAGAGAGTAATAGGAAGCTGTCATTTTGAGAATAACATGCTAATTGCTGATGGCAAGAGACCAGGGAAGATGGCGGCAAATTGGAAATTTTGACTGTGTTGACCAATTGATAACTGTTTTAAAGAGGACACAGGAGAGCCTGTTAACAGTACAGTGAAAGGCTGCAAAAAGGCCATGAGAACTGAGTTAGGCTACCTAACTATTCACGTCTTAATTCGCAACCTTGAACACTAGGATAGGTTTCCCATCAATTACTTGCAACCTTTGGGAGGAAAATACAGATAGTATACACATCCTGGGAAGAAAAAGGCTTTTTCTCCATTTCTTCATACATTAGGATAATGAAACATTGCTTCTTGATGGTGTGATCTTCTGCAACAACCAGTAAATCAAAAGAATTAAGAAAGTTCCATTCCCAAATGTAGATTGTGTCTAAAAATGTAAGTTCTGCAACCCATTCAAAATTCAGCAATACCTCAAATAAATTTATTCCCATGAAAATAAAAGAATCATGACTCTCCATGTTCAAATGTTATTCAGTATGTCAGAGTGTGCAAACTGTTAAGAACAAAGCATGAAGTCAATGCTTTCCCATTAGTAGCTTTTATGTACAGATGTCTCACTGGAGTCTCCTAGCAGCAAAGAGATTTTCTACACCTCTTAAAGGTTAGCTTTCAGTGCATTTGCATGAAGTTTTGGCAGTTATGAAGTTTTAAGAGGTGAATTTTTTGTTATGCAGTTATAACTTGTTTGTCAGGGATTTCATTATGAGAAAATTATTTTTCTCATTACTTTATATTTTAAAAAGCTTTTTCAGCATCTCTATAGTTCTTTGGTAAATATGTAAGGCAGAAAGATACCTCAATTCTAAATAATTGGAATTTTATATTGTAATTCCATTTGTTTCTGCAAATATTTTAAACTTACGATTCACTGGGGATGAATTTCTACTAACCTGTTTTTTATTATCTCATTTTATACTACACCTTTTTTAATATAACACCTGCTGTGCTATTAGTCATTCCAACAACTCTTTCTCATTTTTCCCCATTGGCTTCTCAAGCTGCTTTAATACAAAACTATTTTCCTTTCTGTGGGTTCTTTTTCTAATAGTTGGGGATAATCTTGGGGGATTTGTGCCCAGGAGGAGAGCACCAGAAGCAAAGATTCACGGTGGAGGTTTAAAGAGAACAGATCAACATGAGTGACAGTTTTCCAGCAGTGGAGCCTAATTAAAGCTGAGAAAGCATATGGACTTTCTGTCAATGTTATGTTCACTTACCTCATCTTTGATCAGGTGAGAAACACAAAGCACGAGGTGAACAGGCACAAACTAAATGCTTTTTGTTAAGTGTTTTATTACACTTGATTGATATGGTAATTTTTCATTACTTTTCTAATTAGAGATGGATATTCTATAGGAAGCTGGCTAAAATCACTTATGAAAGAGTGGCTGATAACCCTGAAACATTTGAATTTTACCTTTGAATTTAGAAGCTTTGATGAACATGGTCCCCGACTTCCACCACATTATGTGACTGCTCTTTCGGTAGAACTAAACCTGCCAAAAGAGGTGTTTTCCTACATTTGGAGACTTCTAATTTTGAAAAAGTGATGTGTCGTGATCAGTTTAGTGGTGACTGTATGTTTAAATGTTCCTTTTTATGTACTTATTGTTAGCGCTATTTCAAAGCATCAGTTACTGACATCTAAGGTATAGTTCTGACCATCTCAGTATTTCATTAAGAATGCAGTGTCTAGCAGAATTCTATAACTGGACATACCTTTTGCATTTTGTCTTTGTTAAGAAAAATATTCTTAAGAAAACTGTTTTTTTTATTGAAGTGCAAGGGAGAAAATGAAGCTCAAGTCCAACCATGCTGTTTTCACTTAAAATTCATCATTACCTTGATCTCTCAAGTCTCCAGCTGATCAGTAAATCTTTTTGAAACCTTTGTGGTTTCTTTCAGCTTGATGATGAGTTATGATAGCCTTAATGTGTACTTGTTCATTGCTGTTACTTCTTCTGCTTTAGCTGAAGAACTGAAGAGCTACTCTCAGACTGTGATCTTTAACATGTGTGTACATATATTTTAGTTTGGGTTGGGTTCTTTTAGTAAAGTGTTAGAGTTATCACATATGCGTATATAAGCTATTTATGTTTTCAGTGTGTTCACTACAAAGAGCACTTAGGTCTTACTATAGCTGTATTTCTGAACAAGGTCTGGGTTCCTGACAGTTAATACTGGATATCTCCCTCATGTTAGGTCATCTTCATCTACCTCTGTATCTGCATAGTACAGACAGGTTTTATTTTTGGTATACAGTAAATGTAAATATATTGATAGAATTTCTAAGTGGTATTTTAAAAGTTTTACAGAAAAACTTGTAGAATTCACATGGTTATTGAAGCATACTACCTTAGAAAAATCAGAACAACCTCAAAATAATATATAATGTTAAAGGAAAACATATTCCTGACTGGTTTTGTCTTTAATAGGTTTTGTAACCAAAGCCTTGTTCATATTAACACACTGTCCTGGGAATCTCATTTGATATCAGTGAAATTTTTTTTCTGTAAAGTTTTACTATAATGATTTAGAAAGATTTTGAAAGCTGGGCATGTTTTCAAAAGCCGCAAAGTTGGGAGACTGGGTACAAGGTGTTTTAGAATATTTACCTTTCTAAGGTAAGGTTTCACTATGATGTGAAAATCCAGCTCTTTAAAAAGATTTCTGATGGGCCAATTTGCAAGTCAAGGTATTGTTACTTCCTCTGTCAGTTTTCCTACTATTTCATTAGAAAAAAAAAAATTGAAATAAACAATTAAACTGGTTACTATGCAACTATGCACATTTTTCCATATTATTTAAAGTGCAAATCTGTCATGTTTACCTTTTGAGTTGAGTGTTGAAATTATTTTTAAAATTTTCTTAATTAGGTCTACTCATTGGTTTACAGCTCACCAACTGTACTGTCCTCATATGTGTTGATCATATTTTACAAATGGGGAGCCATAACAATAATGAGAAAAAATACACTTTTTTTGAGATCACAGGGAATGTTTAGCAGAGCTGCAAAGATCCCTTTGTTCCACTTCCAATGCTATACTTAGCTCAAGACTATCCTTTTCACTTCTGTCTTTACTTATCAGATAAGAGCTGCTCTGACCATGCCCTATGAAGAGAACTTCATAGAATTTACATTTATGGAGAAAAAATATTTGGCCAAGTATGTTTAAATCTTGTGTTATCTGTTCTTAATATTGAAATCCTTATTTTCTTTAGCTTCTTTCCTTAGGCAGTCAATACACTGGTGTGATAAATATTGTACAGCTTTTAATGCTAATCAGTGTTGATTCATGGTAAATATGAGAAAGTTGTGAAAGGATATCCCTGATGATAATGAACAAGAAGTATTAAAGAGCATCATAAACAAATAAATACTTAATCAGCTGCTTTTCAGTGTTCCACTAAGGCTACGAATTGTTTGTATGTTTTGCCAAGTTTACACTGTAGAAGTGTAAGAAGTGAGCTTTTGTGAATCCTCATGAGAAACAGAAAAAGGTAATCTTACATGGATGAACCCACTAAGTCCATCCTTCATTCTGTATCTGTCTGATTTCTGTGATAGATCAAAAGCAGAATTTTGAATAGTTCAGTAAATGGATGACTTATATGGCATTTCACTTCTGTAATTAAATTTCTTTTGGTTTTATTGTGTGTTTCAGTTAGCACCTTTTAAAGGTGCATGTTCTTCATTAGGGTTCCGTTCCCAGTGTAAATGCAGGAGTGCCATGCTGTGACTAATATTGATGCTGTTGTAAGCTGTTGATTATAACACCTGAATATTTACCTTTTATTCTGTACTGATCAAAAGTTATGCAGAAAACATACTGCTCCAAGACAGTATAAGCTCATCATAAGAAAAATTCAGTCTTTACTTTTTTCCTGTCTGTTTTTCACCTCTAATGGAATACTTTCATGGAAAAAGAGTATAGGCTATCCATGCACTCTGGATATCAAATCGCTGACAAAGAGGAGTGTTTCCCATGCATAGTTATAGATGGTGGGCTTCCGATTATCACTTCTTAAATCTTTACACGTAGTGCTCTGGAGCTTGATTCCTCCAGTCTTTCTCCACTCTTATTGCAGTTCCTTTGAAAACAGTAGAGCTGAGCTAGTCCAATGCCTTCAGAATATGTGCCTACCTTTTGCCTGCTGATGTTAATATTCAGTGTTCTCTGGGGTCTCTCTTTTCTGAATTTAGAGGAATTGAAAAGATACCATTTTAACATTGTTAATTGCAGACAGTCCTCTTGGAGGGATGCTTTTTTTGCTATGCTCATTACAGTCTGTTTTCAAAGAAATCTGTTGATTGACAATCTATATTATTTTTGACAGAATGATTTCACTTTCTTTCAAGTACAGTTTATTATATGCTATTGAAATTATAGCACTTATTTTTAGAAATTAACTTCTTGCGCTATGCTTTCAAGTTTGTATAGTTTCTTTATCCCATAAGATACTGAAGGCATTTACATTTCAGGTAAACTGAAATGCCCTCTGACTGTGCTGGCAAGTCCTAGAGAGAACCTAGGACAAAGCAGATGACATTTAAATCCAGGCAAAACTTTTATTTACAATCTACCTGCCGTGTGGGAGGTAGATGACAATGAGTCATCTCTGATTACCTGTATCAGGAGCATGTATCATAAGTGAATGTACCTTGCTCACTAGGAATTTGTGAATATTAATTACAAATGCATGACAGAGGGGACACAATACTCTGGTATCACTGTTTCCTATGGACCCAGCTAGATCTCATTGATCTCAGTGGAAATATTTCCATGGGTTTTGGTTAGGGTTGGATCAAAGCATGAAGAAAATGGTCCCTCTGCTGGGGACAGCTAAGTCTATGCAGTAGAGTGACTGGGTGTCTTTTCTCAAATGTTGGTGTTATATCAGTGTTGTTTCACGTATAGGATTATTATTCAGAGAGGTATACACATTTTATAATCTATTTTAATGCATTTCCTCGTAGTAAGCTGCTGAGAGCAGTTCAGTGTGTACCAATGGAAATGTCTGGCCCTGAGAGAGAAACCAGCGTCTGGCACTATGATGTGAAGATAACAAGATGCATGAGTATTAAAAGTGGTTCAGAGGGAAACCAAGAGTGAGATTGTCTACTCATGAGAATAGCTCTTGTTTGCAAGGGGATGTATGCAGTGCCTCTTAAAAGTAATAGCTTCCCATTTCACTCTCTTTCCTCTCTCATTTTACTTTTTCTTCCTTAGTTTATTGATCTGATGTGCTTTTGTCCAAATTGATCCCTGAGGTTATAGATCAGCCCTTTAAAACATCTCCTTGATAAATGTGGAAACTGGGAATAGCCTTTACAGCAAGTACTTGGTGAATTTGTATACTTACAATGTGTGCAAAAGTTGTAGAGGTAGAATTTGAATGTGGTCTTTAAAATATCTCATACACCATGGGAGTGAACTGGTTTAAAGAAGCCAGTACAAGACCTGCTCACCTGATGCTGGGAAACTCACATAGCAAGGCACAAGAGTTGCCTTTATGCCTGGAATTTAACATTTCAAATCTTTGTGTACTAAGTATTTACTATAGAACAGTGTATTAATTAGAGAAACCCCTGATATTTTCTCAGTACTAGAAGATTCTTAATTTTTTTCAAAGACAAAATGAAATTCCAAATAATGATTTAGCAAGAAAGATAATTAAGAAAATTAAAAAATCTTCAGTGCTGCTCAAGTGCTATTAGCACATTAATATGTAATTTCTCTGCTGTTTTGCCTTACATTATGTCTATTATATACATCTATTAAATTAAAGCAATGCACCTGCGAGAAAACCCTTCTTACTACCAAGCTGACTGGACAGTTAACTTTACTCAGACTGAAATATCCTTTTGTCTTCAGCCAGCCTCTTCATAAATTTATCAATTCATTTACCAGTAAGAATTTGTGTGATTCCTCAGTTTATCTCCCTAATGAATATTTATTGCATTCAACCTCTTGGTGCCATAGAGGATGCCTAGGTTGTGAGTGATTTGTGCCTCTGACTTCCCTGTTGTTGCTCCATCCTTGCCAGGGAAGAATATTTTTCCAGTGAGCTGTGCTTTGGTTTTTGCCACAGGCAATTTCTTCCTTCAAAATAGTACATAAATAAAATATTTGTTCGCGCTTCTCTCTGAGCAAAGCATACAGAGGAAAATCTTTACTCATTTATGCAGAAAGTGATATCTGTTGCAAAGAGTAAATCCTCATTTTCATATTTAATGAAGCCATAATCATTGGTAATGGATGAAGATTGCATTAAAGAAATCTTAATGTTCCTCTCAAGGGAAAGTAATTTTACTAGAAACAAGCTAGTTAATCAGCTTCAGAAAAACTATATATGTTTTATTATACAGGCAGGTTTTCCAAGGACAAAGTAGGAAATGTAACAAAAACATTTATCAATTTTCATCTTCAGAAATTTATCACATATGGCATTATGCAGATTTCCTCTCTGAAACACACAGTACTAGTCTTGTTGAGGTTTACAAACAGAAAAGGCTGACATGAGTAAAATATTTATTTCTGCTCTACAATCTATGTGATTTTCATGCAGATGCAGTTAAATTTCCCTATTAAATGAATCTTGCTAAAACAGCCTAACAGAAAGAGGACAAAGATCAGTAGCCAGTCAAATACTTCCCTTAGCTTGTGTTACATATTGTGGTTCTATCCACAGAGACCCTGTAGAGGTCTGTGCAGTGTGATGCTCATACGCATACCAAAATCTTCACTGTGCAGGGGAAATGAAGATCAACAATTTGGTATAATCTACTGGCTGGCCGAGCATTAGCTGCTCCCTTCAGGCCACTGCATGACTGAAGGGCTTATGCCAAGAGACAATTGCCTGGATCACAAGCTGGGTAAGAAGTGTCTTGCAGTCATACACTCTTTCTTCTGTCAGGATTTGGGCTGCCAGCCCCATCCTTCCTGCAGCACAAGTATGCAATTATTTAATTGTAAACCAGAAACATTCAGAAATTAACATTCAGAAATTATTTTACTACTGAGATTCCACCATAGGACTAAATGATCACAGATGATATATTGTGCCTGGCTTACAGCTGAAGTACAGGACAAGTTTACCTAAAAATTTAAGTATAAACCTCTTTGTACAGTAGTATTCTGTGGTTGCGGTGGTCTAAGAGTTCGAGTAGCATATGTTTGTAAGGGAAAATAATATTTTTTATGTGTCCAGCAGAACTGGAAAGGGATTACTACCTTTGGGACACCAAGCCCTTTTGAAAGGTACCCTTGAACTAAGAGATGTGCCCAAAAGCTTTTCTGTTTTCTTTGAGTTATATTATTTAGTCAATCAAAAACAATACTTGTTTTCCGCAAAGAACATTGGTTTGTGTGCTTTGGTGTTCAATGGGAATTTTGGTCCCTACATGTACTATAGAGGACCTCTTAAGGTAGAGGAGTTACCTGGTCTTGGGTTCAGATTTGTTCAGTGAATTTAACAGCCAAAGACTCCTCTCCGGAATAGCTATCACTGCCACTATCAGTACAAGGAGAGTTTCAATGGTATAAGCAGGAAGCACAGAGGCTGTGCAATGTCACAAGAGTAACTGATGCATGGAGGTTGCTTTGGGTAAGCTTTGCTTGGTCCTTTGGCTGGGGAAATGCGAAGGCGTATTGCATCTTCATCTTCTCCCTCATTCCTGAACAACCTTTAGTATTAGCTTGATATAGCTGAGAATCGAGTCCATTTATTTTTGGGAGAAAGGTTGAATCAGCCCTTTTCATTTTTATGTTCAGAATAAGCCTCGTTTCTTATATACATTTCTTGGAGTAGTTTGCATTATGTATACATAAGAAGAATAGATTATTTTATGGTTTTTTTTAAGTAAAATACAGCTGAAAATCATTGATCTGAAAAATAACAATACAGAGAAAAAGAAACATTGCCTATGGTTTCAAGTAGAAGCTGAGTAAAAAGCACAATCTATAGTGTGCTGTGAGGCTGTTGCATTACTGAAGTAGTATTACTATAAGTGGTCTCAGACTACTTATAAACGCACTACCTGTTGGTCACTGCTGCACGCTGTAGAGGTGGGGAAGGAGGGAAGGAAAGGAAAATCAGCAAAGAAAGTTTATTGGAAATGTCTTTAAAAAATGTTCCCACATATGTAACCTGGAGAGAACAAGAAAGTAACAGCATAATGATGTAGACTTGATGATCTAATTGGTTTTCTGACACTCTCATTTCTATGATTCGTTTTAAGAAGTCTTTTCAAGCTTGTGTGGTTGTGAAATAAATAGAACAAACTGGAAATGTGGAAACTAAATAATGATCTGCTCATCATGTTAATATTACTGCTGTCAGCAGTAGTAATATTTATTTAATGATTCTTCTGCATTAATATGAAAGTATATATATTAAAATATAATCCATATTCCAAAGAACTTGATCCTATGTCCGCACCTTTCCTAAGTGATCCTCCATTCAGAGAAAGATTTATACATAGCAGGAGAAGTGTCACTATCCTAGAAATATATGTGTGGGCCATACTTGGGAACCAGTTTGCTTGCTAATGTGGATTTAAATTCAGGACCTTAAAATTCTGTTACTAAATATTTGAAGAAGGTTGAAATCTGGCAAAGCAATAACTCTTCAGTATATCCAAGGGCAGGAAAGATTATGACAGTTTTATTTTATATTGGTCTTGTGCTGATAATATTTCAAGAGGTCTGTATTTTCTTCTAAAACCTCTGGCCTACCCTCTCTGCATAGGTTGTACATAGCAAAATAAACATTTTTTTCATTTTATGTAACTCTCCAGCAGTACGATAAGAGGCCGCTAACCAGTTGTGCAGTACATTAAAGTGCAGTGATTCATAAAGCAGTATCACTTTACTCACCCCTTGATCACCACCAACTTTTCATTCACTCCTTTTGTATGTGATCAAACACCCTCTGAAAATTACAGAAGGATAAACACTTTTGGCTTTCAGAATCAACAGTAATAGATTTCCTAGATTGTCCTTTCATGTTTCCCTGCTCATATTTCTATTTAGTTTCATCTGTCTTGAGCATATTTCTGTAGTGCCCTCTGACCCTAACGTAGGAGAGCTCTTCTTGCTGCTGTGCACCAACTGTGCTTGCTTTATCCACAGCCTTTCTTTAAGGGCAGCGTTGCAGCTGTTAAGAGTACTGAATCTCTATGATATCTCCGTGTCAGTGTCTTTTCCTGCGATATTGCCATTGCAAGGATTCTTGGTGGACTCAGAGGTCACTCACTTCTACCATAACTCTAGGGCCCTTCAAACAGCCCTTTTCCATATGATTCTCTCCATTATCAGCAAGTAAATAATATCTAAGATGGATGAGGGAAGGATAACGGGCACATCTTAAGTTGCCTTCTGGCAGCAGGTACGATACCATACCCCGGTATGAATCACCCAAGCCTGAACATCATAACACTGTGCAAGAGTCTTACCACTGGAGCCATCTGGGTACCGGTTTTTGTTAGCAGTACAAGTTAGTGAAATACTTGTTAGGGTCATGCTTCACAAACACTGCTGCTCATTTCTTTGATTTCTGTTCAAAGTCCTTTTGTCTATTCCATTAAGGACAGGAAGCACAGAGATTGCTAATGAGTCACTTTCATGGTTCCAGCCAGTCAAAACAACATTTTCAGGTGGTCAGTCGTAAGCACAAGTATGCCCCTCTCATGAAAACTCATTTTCTCTATTACAGAAGCATAAATCTCTTACTGATTGTATGGATGCTGGTTAAAGGAAGGAATTAAATAGTTTCATCTTATGGAAAGGTGCCAGGGATATTTGTACTGCAAGTCCTCATTTTGTGGTTTAAAAAAGTGTTTCATTACTGAGTGTAGAACTTTTTATACTGCTGTAGGGAATTCACTGATCAGGAAAACATTCCAAAATATCATAAAGGAAACTCAGACTTGTAGGAGATTATGCAAATGCAGCTGGTTTTTTACAAAGGGAGAGGGATCTTTAGATTTTCTTTTGTTTGGGTTTTGTATGTTTGCCTACATGAAAGAAATTAGGGAAATCAGAATATTTTTCTCTCTAAATTCTAGTGCTAGTTAGCGTTCTGTAATTACTTCTCTGTTACTATGTTTGGGAATTGAAACATTAAATGGAAAAATTATTTATGATACTTTTGAAAGTGCTTCCGAAGTCAGAAGTCAAACTCTTAAATTTTGTAATTATTTATGTCTGTTTGCTTAACACATGTGTATATTTTCCAAATATTCTAAATGAATAAATCTTGTAAAGAATAAATGTTAACCAGTTCCATACAGAAAGGTTGCAAAAATGTCACCTTTATGAATAACAGATATATTTTTTCTAGTGTCACATTTCAGTTTCTGGGGATTTTAATGAAAGTATTATTTAAGCAAGAGCAGAAATTATGTTTTCTTCCTCCTTGTGTAATAATTTTGGTGTATTTTTCAGCATATATAATTTTTCATTAATACTAATTGCTTTTGATGCATGCAAAACATGAACAGTATGAATGCTATATTCATATATTCATATATTGTTAGTTTCCATAATTGGCTGATCAGGTAAGCCTTCAGGTCTTGACCAGTGCCTTCAGGTGAAGACAATATTTCTAATTCAGAAAACAAAATAGCAAGCACCTGAATTTCTCAGGAATTTGATGGACTGTGTAACCTCCCATCTTTAAGCTCACTGGTGCAAAACCGTATCAATTGGTCAATGTGTCAATAGTGAAAAGCTTTGATGCCTTACTGGTAACATATGTGAACTTAATTTGAGATCCCGGTTTTGTTCCCGAAGTCTACATCAGAAGGAATAATAATAATAGTAACAACAACAATAATAAAATATTTAGAATTGACATTCAGCAGAGTAGTTAAGAATTGTGTATGCCATGGGTGATATTGTTACTCCAGCCTGACCAGAGCTCTACTGGCATGCATCAAAAGAGCATGAAAAGAGAGCTTGCATTGTTACCTTCAAATTCTGTAACTGTTTTTTCCATTACTGGAGAGTTATATTTTCAGCTATTGATGACAGAGTACTAAATAAAAAAGTTCCTGAAATAATGAAAACCACAAAAGGAAGCATACTACACTTTGTAGGAAGAATGAGCACTGGGGTAGGTACCTTCTTTTCTAGAGCTGCAGGTGTTTATGCGAGCAGTTAGCTGTTGAGCATCTTAGAGATGCACAGGAAGCAGGGCATGCAGCTTGGCTGCAGCAGCTGAGGGTGAGGCTAAGCTGCTTATTTCACGAGGGATTCTTTTAGTATTATTTAAGTCAAGCCAAATCAATGTGGGTAATTCAGCAGATGAAAATGTCAATAAAAAGAACCTGAGTCTGAAAGTCATCTGCACTGATATAAACTAAAAGTAACTTCATTAAAATGTATTTATTTATTACCTTTCCCTATATCTATACATCTATTGTGTGTATGTTATACCAAGGATATATGTGTGTGTATATAATATACAAAATTAATGGCATTACATATTTAAATAGTACTATTCAAAATGGAATTATGTCAAAGAAAAACACATAGCCAGTTATAATTGTATATATATTAAAATATATCTCTTTGCTTCAGAGCAATACATTTAAATAGGTTCCAGTTTTAAAGAATGTATGCACTGACAGTTCTTGAAGCACTCATTTGCTGTTATGAGCCTGTAACACTCCTGTACTATTATTCGTACTGTCATTCCAATACTACAAAGTCAAAACTTGCAAGAAATTACCACATAACCAGTAGCACAGTGTCTCCACATGCAGTAACTAGGACAGAAGACAAAATGAAAGTACTTTAAAAAGTTTGCGTGGAAAACTGAAAGTCATCATTTATACTCTGCTTCTTTATAAGTGCCTTATAAATGGTTAACCGGTTTTGAAAAAATCTTTCATAAATGTTTAATTGAGGGTCACTGGATTGATTTTAATTATGGCTTATAAACATCTGTAGCATGCCTAATTTATAATCTAATTTGTAGATGTGTACATAGATCTCCTGCTTCAGAAACATGCACACAACTAAAGAATTAAAAAAATTCTTATTTACTTGTTGCTAATTGCTTTCCAACTACTATGCAGTGGTACCATTTCATAGCATTTCCATTCAAATTCTGATGAAGCAATGCCTTCATGATGTCCTACATAAAACAGCTCAGATGCATTTTTTTACAGTGCCCAGACCTTGGCATAATGGTGAACAAAGCATTAGTGTAAAAATAAAAGTTTTCGAGACAAGCTGTACGTGTATGTTGAACTATTCATGGTATAACTTTTTTCCTGTACACGGGAAGGTTATTGCTGTGAAGCAGAAGGAAGTGCCTGTATGTGGAGCGCCAGCAGTATACACAGTAGATACCATAACTGATATGCCAACAGAACATATATAAATTTATTTTTGACATGTAAATGTGACAAAATGCCTCTGAAATTAGCATAACTAGGTTGTTTTAGCAAGTGGGATGCAGCTGAATGATATTATGAACTAGCGTTGAGTGCTAAACTGAAATAAAAACTTCAATGGTGCTTTTCTGCAGCTTCTACAACCTCTTAATTTTGCAAAAGAATGAACTGATTTATGGACAAAGTCTAAGCAGAAAATGGCAGCGTTTTTTTTCACTTTATTTAGTAGAGAACCCAGGTGTGAATGTTGCTTCTTCAAAACTATCTTGCTTCCTGCCCCAGCACCACCAGCAGATTCCCAGCCAAGGTGGGGGCAGGGGAAGAGAATTTTGGCTTGGACTGTGTTGCAGGCACCAGGGTGCCTGTTCCAGTTGGATATATAGGCAGCTCAGTTATTCAGCTAGCAACTGCTTTATGCTGAATGAAAAAACTTGCTTTATGCAAAATGTCAGTGTCAATGATAGAAATGCTCTAGCATTATCGCTTGCCATCAAAATAACCATTTTGTAATTGTAATTTTTCATTAACAAAAGCAACTTTCTTTATGAACTGCAAGTCTGAGGGACACTTAATTCTTGAGAAAGCTGCAACTTGGTGGAAGGAGTCAGCCTGCAGTGCAGTTTGCATAGGACCCGTTTTTGGGAGCCTCCACTTTCACTGAAGGAGGTTTATAAACTGCTGTTTTATTTTTTGCTGTTGTGTTTGATTCCAGCAAATAAAATAACAGGTTAGTAGATCACAGTATTTCATGGTACATGAAACTGAGAGAATGGCATGCTATAGCGGGAGTAATGTAATGTGCAACTTGTTTATTTGTTAAATGTGAAAACTATATGGAACATTAGAGGAGACTTTTTGGTCTGGGATTTTTTAGCAAGAGCTCTGAATGCATCTAGAAGTTTCAACTATAACTTAGCACAATGATCACTTCAAGGACACAATATATCCCTGGTATTTAATACAGAGAAGTAAGTGTTTCTCTACAAAATGTTAATATGTATTATTAAATATATTCTATTTGGGCAAGTATTTATGTATATTTTAATATAGATGGAATTTTATTAACTAGGGAAAGAAATCGCATGCCTGATATCTTTAGAGCTTAATTTCTTTGAGAACATTACACTCGTAGCACCATGCAAAAAGCTGGGGACTTAGCACCTGCATTTCTGTGCTTTTGGCAACATAACCGATTTGTCACCAGTTGTGTAGTTTCGAAAGTCAGTGCTTGCATGAGTATACATGATGGTTTTCTCTGGATTTTAAACTTTATCAGTATTCTGTGTCATTACAGAGTAACTGGGAAATGTAAAATATGTTGGTTTTTATTTGCTTTAGCAAATTATCCATTTGGTCTAATTCTTAGTTGCACTGTGTCAACAGATATATTCAGTGCAAAGATCATTATCAGATCTGCTTGTTAGAGGGATAGAAAGCACAATATGCTTAACAGAATGCTGCTGGGATTAGTATCAATGGCTTATTTCATAAGTTGCATGCAAGTGATTGAAATTACAAACTGTTCTCTCTTTAAAATACTACATTGGGGGGTGGGGCAGGAAGCACAAAGTGAATTCCCTGAACAAAAGAGTTTGCAGCTATCTAATGCATGTTTCTGGTAATGTAATAAAAACACAAAATAACTTTATTTGACATTGGTACATTTTGTTGGAATACCTATTTTCTCTTAGACTTTCAAGATCAGTCATGCATGTATGATTTAAGCTACAATTTTTTAAATTTACATGTAATCCATAGATAAAAATAATTGTGGCTCATTTATAACTGTCAAGGGTAATTTGCTGTAGATAGACATAAAAAAATTGTATTTTATAGGTATCCAAATTTATAAGTTTGGGGGGGTGTGTGCTTTTATTATTTTTTTCTCTTTAGCAGGTGTTTAGTTTGGGGCTAGTGGTGTTTGGAAGTTACTGCTCTTGCCAAAAGCCAAGGAATTTAAAATACAGCTGTAGTAGGGATTGTGTGGTCCTCTTCCCTTGAGTTTACATAAATATCATGCATAATAATATACTGATGATCTCATCCAATTTTGAAGTGTATGGTAGTTTCAAGAAAAAGATACTAGCAGACATCTTGGAGACAAAAGCTATGACTCAGTACTGACCTTGGCTTCATTGACTAGCAGGGAGATTTACAGCTCACATCCATAGAAAGTAGGATTTCATAGAAGTTAGTGGAAAAACAAATTAGTAAGTCACAGAAGCACAAGGGGTAAAGTAAAATATTTCTTGATTTTTCTAACTGAAGTTTTGCATGGAAGAATGCCACTCAAACCCTTAGACGTTGTACCCTGAAGGTTGATATCTTTTGAAATTGTCACTCTTCTGTATGCCTTGCACCAGGGCTCCGCTCAGAATTACAAAAGAGCTGGGGCGGCAGGGGGGAAGTTTTATGCATATATTTGACTTTAAATTTAGTGTTATATTGCTATTGACATTTTCAACACTGGAAATTGTGAGGGCAAAAGTCAACAGGCAACCCAAGACAGGGCCACTTACGTCTGCTTCCAAGTCCCATTTGCTTTTCCATTTACTTCTAAGAGGACAAGAAGATGGGTGGAATGGATGTTCACCTGTTTTGGCTCCATTCAGTGCATCCTTTATGCAGGCAAGACCAACCTTCTCCCCAAGAAACTGTATTTCATTGAAATCCCGAATTTGAAAAGTAAAAACGAAGTAAAAAGTTCAGCTGTTATTCTTTATATGCCTGATATATGTCATTGAATACAATAGGACTGAACCACTAGTGTACATTTAATGTCCTTGCCTATAAAATTGTCCTAGCTGAAAACCGATATTTGTTTTGGGACATGAAATGACCTTCCACTTTGTGCAAGAACAGGTACGGAGGTGACTGAACTAGTGGGCTGTATAACGCTATGTCTATTTCTGGTGGCCTTCAGCCCAGAAA
Organism: Falco biarmicus; assembly: GCF_023638135.1. Classification (NCBI taxonomy): domain Eukaryota; kingdom Metazoa; phylum Chordata; class Aves; order Falconiformes; family Falconidae; genus Falco; species Falco biarmicus. The sequence continues at coordinate 5,423,007 of NC_079302.1, read as the reverse complement.
ACAGTCTATATATTTGCCTTCCTACAGTTTAGAACTCAGCCAGTTAAGTACAGCACCACAATATGGGAAAATAGGAAAGAAGTGGTCAAAATGGATACCCAAAGACAGATACAGCTTCATTCCTTTGCACTCCAAGCTGCCCCACACTTGAGCCATCTTCACACCAAAGACCATGTTGCCAGGTTCACATGAAGTTCTCGAAGATGGGAAGCTCAGCTTCAAAATCAGGGAGCGATGAAAGTCATGGCAGAGAGAGAGCTTATCAGCACTCTTCAGGTATTGTTTATAGCTTATGGACTTTATTTAGATCCCTGCCAGTCAGTTTGGAGAGTGAAGGAACAAACCCACTTTTGTCCTCAGCCAGCCAACACGTGGCAAAGAGACGTTAAGGAAAAAGGGCTCAGTGATTTAGGAAGTTTTAGTGGTTGAAATCCGTTCACTGCAAGCCATGTGACCCACTCGAATTTTAAGTGTGTTCAAGTTGAAGGCTGTGTAAAAGGCCTTGGTGGAAAGGTAGAAGTGTTTCACCATTTAAAATCTGTCTCTGGGTCTTCCTTTTTGACACAATATAGCGCTGACTGATGCTTGTTTTCTTCGGGCTTCAAATGAATATGTGCAAATGTGTAAATGTACTTGAACAGGCCTGTGACTCAATAACTATATTTGCACACAGCTGTGCAAATCCTTGTGTTCTCTAAGGATCCAATTACTGACAGTGATATATCATGAGCTGTTCTGTGTTTAATTATTAATTTTACATTAAGGAGTTCCACAGTCAATATTTAGATGTTTTATGACATACAGAGCCTTTTCCATACCCATATTTCCTCTGCAGGGACATAATGTAGCCCTTTCAATACTAAATCAATTATACACAAAGTTAAAATAACTTGATTTGTTGCTTAAGGCTCTTTCCTAATATGATGCATCAATCCTGAGAGAGTAAGAACAATGCTATCAAGGCCTGCTGTTAATCCTTGCAGACCTCCACTTTCCAAGGGTCAAGCATCAGTGCAGACTGTAAAGCTGTCCGGCACGGCTGGGGCATGCCTGTAATGCACTTCCTACAAGCATGCTTTCCCTTCAGCCATAAGTAGTCATAAATAGGGAAAAAAAAAAAAGGGATTTTTTTTGGGGGGTGTGATACTAGAACAAAAATACAAGAGAATAATTTCATTCTAACCCTCTTTTCCACATGTGTAGTGATGGGCAGAATTAATAGGAGTGGTAACACCTGTTTTAAGTGCCTGGGAGTTTGATACCTTTTCTGAGGTTTCCTCCAGAATTAATCACTTCTAAAGATTCTTCATCTCACCTTTCTTAAAATGTTTAGCTTATAATGGGATGAACTGCATCCGAAATTGCCAGTCCCTCTCTAGTAACTATTAAGAAACTTAAAGACTATATATCTCTGACCCTGAAAAGGGTGTAACTGAGTGAAATTAATCACACTAACCCTAAACTTGCTGAACTTAGTGACTTAATTAATGACTTAAATCAGAAAATAATATCCAAGGCCCATATTGAAAACTTATACCACACACTCCAAACTGTATTCTTGTTACGTATATGGATAGAGTTTTTGAAACCTGTGATTTATAAGGTAGTTTCAAAGACCTGCTTTAAAATCATAGACCATACTCTTTCAGCATCTGAGTCATTTATTAAATTCAGCTATCAATGGCTTTCAAATATAATTTAGCCGTAAAGAGGATACTGAGTTGCACTGCAAAGATTTCTATATGCAGATATTTCAGTCTCAAGATGGAGAAATGGCTGAAAAACTTTCCATTGTCTGTTATTCTAGAATGCTATTAGGGAATGAGCTGTTGCTATGGATTTGATTTAAAGGCTGGCCAATTCAAAGTGTAGGTTTCCAGAATAACTGATGGTGTTTATCCTACCTCACTGTGGACCCTTTTACTGTAGGAAGCTATTGAACTTCATTCAGAAGAATGTATGGGGGAAGAATGAATGCTTTTTAAAGGAAATTATATCTTTCCAAGACATGCCTTATGATCCTTCTGTACTGATTTTTTTCAATACTAGCTTGGATACCTTACAATCAAATATTCCACTTCTGTTTGTAATTTTAACAGAGATTAGTGCACCTTTGATTTATCTGGAAAAGTGTGATGGGCAATGCAATTCTCTGGATTAAGAACAGGGGATAGTTGTCCAATTCATTTATTTGATGTAGCAGTGAAGAAGTTCATTACGAAGTATTGTCTGGGCAGGATGAATTTTAATAACTTCAACAAAGCAAACACTGGAAGACCAACCAAATAATTTATCTAGTAGTTCATCTGTGGGAGGGGGGAAAGAAAACCAAAACTTACCTAAAAAGATCCTGTATTAAGATGGAAACACTTATCCTTCAGACAAAAACTTTCAGATGTTTAATAGATCAAATGGCTAGGGCTTGACTATGAGATCAATACAAAGATGAAATGGTACATTAGAATAAGTGTGTGCTCTGGTTCTACAGATGAAGCTAGAAACTATGGAGGAAGATCTACTTTCTCGTTATGAGGTCTGATTCTTCTTTCATTAGCGCCACTTTTATAATATTGAAGCACTCTTGGTTTATATGGATTAATTTTGGATTGACGTAGATGATGAGAATCAGTGACAGATGCATGGATAACAAGGATGGGTGTTCCAATTATATCCCTACCTTTTAACATGAGATTAATGCACAACCAGTTCATATTGGTTAGAGGCAAAGGATAAAGACTTTTGAGGTGCAGTTACTGATGAAGTGTATGTTGGTGTATTATCATTATCATATAGATCTAGGTGAAAAAAATCAGTACTTTTATTTCTTGTACCAGCAACTTATATAAGGGTCTAATACAGGAGAGGCGCAAAAAGGCACAGATTGTCCTTTTACTTTTCTCTTTTCATTTCACTTATAGTGAAGTGAGAAATTAGGAAGGTAAAGAGGGAATAAAGGTAGTGTAATGCTGTGTATACCTGATATAGAGCTTCAAGGTCATTCCTGTATTCCATAGCCTCACCTAATATAAATCTTTGCTTTAGTAGTGCTGGGCTGATTTAGATCAACAGAAATTCTGGCCCACTGTCTCAAAAAGTATTTCCAATCAGGGAAGATTGACCTTGCACTGAGAGATCTTATTAAAATGTAATATTATTACAGTTTAATCATGAAACATGCCAGTGTGCCTTACTTGGACAGAGAAGAATAGTCCAAAGTGATTTCTGTAAAGTAATGACATATTCTTGATTAAAGCCCACTGTGAAAGGGAAGTATATTTGCTTTCTTATAAGATGTTTTTAAGCCAGTCAGTTTCTTTACAAAAGTAATTAATTTAAAGAATGAGATCTTCCATTTATGAAGCGTGGCCCTGATCAAGAGACTATTGAAATCTGTGAAAACACCACCTTCATAGAAAAATCTCTCAGTTGTGTTGTTGCTCTTGAACAAGTCCTAATGCAAGGTTTCTTATTACCCATTCCACACAGACTGTATTTTCACATATTAAAAAAAAACCCACAAAAACAAAAGCAGACACTTACTGTCAATAATTGCATTGCTTTTATTTTTCATTTTGAAATAATTTGTTGTTCGAATGAAAGGAAAAATATTCTCATTTCCTTTTCATTCTCAACGTGTTACTAGATTTTAATACACTACTGATTTAAAGCCTACAGTTGGCACTGATCTCTTTCCATGAATTTTAAACTAGTTTCACTTCTGCCTTACAGACAGTCCTAGCTTAAAAAGAAAATATGACTGAGAAACACCTCTGTGTTGTAACCACTACTGATGTGGGATTTCACCATTAAAAAATAATAACAGAATAACAGTCTGAAGCGTTACCGTAATTCTTTCTCAGCTAAGGTATGCCCTCACAGCCCAGGTTCTCCACTAGTCCGTATTGGTGGACCTATTAAAATACACGGCAGCTTTGTCTCTACCAGTGCACCTAAGTTTCCTTTCCAGAGGACATGGATGCTGAAGAAAGCATTGCTGTCTGGAATACAGCTAGGGTGCTCACCTGGCTCCGAGGGCTGGTGCATGCTGCTAGGTCTTTGAATTCAGAGGCTTTCATGGCTTAATGGATAGCTGAATGTGAGCTAGGTTCCCAATGTTTAGCTATGTTTTGTTTAATATAAAGGCTAAGAGAAGAGTTGGTACTTGCTCTTGTTGCCATTCCTGCACGTTTTCACATTGCTAACTCTTCTTGACAAGGCTGGATGGAGACAAGGTGAAAGTGGCTTTGAACTGAAAGACAGCCCGTTCTCTCCCAGAAGTTCAGAATGCAAATAATTGACAATCCTTTTTTACTAGCTTAAGTGAAGCCTCTGAGATGTGTTTTGTTTTCTTCATTTATCTTGATTAAAAATGCCTCCCTGCTTAAAGGCTAGGAGAAACTGGTTATTAACTTATTTTTTGGGAGAAAGTGAAATGATTAATCTGATTTTGTCTGGTTTATTTTCTGTCTTGAGGTTCAGGGGAAGCTTTCTGCTACATTCAAAAGGTAATTACTTATGGCTATTTCTGGATATGAAATTCACATCAGGCTTTATATATTTGTATTATTTAAAAATTGCTGTATATTAGGAATTTGCATTGCTCTGGCCAAAATTATACCACACAGATAAACAGGGAAGAGTAGAAGAATGGGAAACTATTAAATAAAAGGTAGAGAAAAGCTAAAAGAAAATATTTGGATTATAAAACAGATATAAGTGCAGAATATATATATTTTAGTAAGCTTTCTGCTTGGATGTTCTTGACTATAAAGTCTGCATCTGCATTTAAACAGCTTGCATGCGCCTGAAATCAAATTTGAATGATTGCAGGCTATTCCAATTTTACATGGGAACTGGGAAAACAGCATGGTGAGTCATGTGAGTTGTAAGCATCTCTGCCAAAGTGTTTCGGCTGTCAAACAGTTCAGATCAAAGTGCTGAGTGCATGAGCAAGTCACTAGGCAAGAGGTGTTGAGTCTCAGACTTTTTATTCTGGTTTTGTGAAAGGTGAGGAAAGAGCTCAGCATCCTCCATCTCCACTAGTGCAGTGATGGTCTAGCGTTTAACTGGCTATTTCAGGCATTGACCTGCCTCCTCTTAGGATTTGAGCTAGCTTCTGGCAGGTGTGTGCCAAATGCACTTGTCGTGGTGATAAGTTACATAGGGATTATGGAAATTTCTCCATTTGAGGTTTTCAGAAATGAGGCCAGTATTGTTCTCTATCTTTTCAGAATGGTCCTGCATTGTTATTAGGGGGTTCGTTTTAATGATGTTGTAATGTCTCATCTAGTCTTTATTTCCTGTGATTTTTTTGATTGACTTCTAGTGCTAGCCTGACTGTCTTCTGAGTGTGCTTAGGACTGAATCTTACTTTTTGTATGTTGAATAGCTATTCCTTCACACATAAATCACCATTCTGTCATATTCGCCTGCTGTGAGATGTTCAATGCATATCATCATTTACATTAAACCATTTACTTCAAGAGAATGTGTTATATTGCTTTATGAATTATGTTATCTGACATATAAGATTATGTTATGAATTGGCAGTTAGAATATTAGAACAGTGGGACTTTTTATAGCTTATGGTTATGATCCAAGAAGTAATTCATGTCTTAATAGACTTCACTGGTCAAAAGGGAAGCAGACATGAGAGTGCGACATTTTTACTATGGATCCAGGAATCAAGCAGAATCCTAGTTAAGAAAAAATCTTTGGTGGTTTGCTTAAATATGCAGCCTGTTCATATCTGGAGGAAGGATGTCTTCATTTCATCTACAGCTCTATTGTTCAAAGCCCTCTTTCACTAAATTTGCAATTCCCAGTCCATCTGAAGAGGCTGTAAGTGAACAAGTGTGATGACTTCCCCATGTCTGAACAAGGAAGGCTTGCTTCTTGAAGGGGTAACAATGATGTTGAGTAATACTGGGGGAACTGTTTAATGGAAGATGGAATTGTAGTAGATATTATTTGGTGGGGAGCAGTCACTATTCTTCTCCTCTCCTATTTCCCTTGTTCCCGTTGTCTGGAGGTTTAGGTACACATTTAAGAAAGGATAAACTTGGTTCGGGAACACACCACAACACTTTCTGTCTCAGCTACCCTGTGTGTTAAAATATTAAACCCTTTTAATTTTTAAAGGTGAAAAGTTAATATTTTTTAAAAAGTTGAGGAGTTTGACATGTACTTTGAAAAAGAACACATTTCCACCAACAAGCCCTTCTTCCTCTTACGTAAAAGCCTTTAATAGCTATGTCACTGCATATCAAGGTTTCTGTTGTTACTTTTTTACTTAATAAGTAGTACACTTGGCATACAGAAAAAAACAGCATATTGCTTTCCTGTGATGGACTGACTGCTTGGGAATAGTTTTTATTTTTGAGTTTTAATATAGATACGTGATGAAAAGAAACTGGCACATAAAAATAAGAAGCCATCTGAGTAAGTTAGCTTTTAGCATGTGTTTCTACCCGTCTGTCGGGCAGTCAGTCCCTCAAAACTTTTGAACTTGCTACTCTATTTCCACTAATTTTCTCATAGGGATAAAGTTGTCTGAAGGGGTACCTTAAATTCATACAACTCATGAAAATAAAAGAGAAAAAGATCCTATGAAAGGTCTTCCTAAGGGAATGACTGACTTTAGCCCCTCTAAATCATCATCTTATCCATCCAGGACACTAGCCTTTGGACAGTAAAAGACAGGAAAAGAAATGAGACTTCATTGATTTTACTTCTCATGGAACTGCCTGTTTCATGCTGTCTGTAGTCTCATACTATCTGTAGTCTATCAGACAAATGCAAAAACTACGTGCAATTATTTTTTTTTATTATTTTTTTTTTGTGTAAGGGAAGACTGCATGGTGTCTAAAATGTAAGTTATCCCAATCAGGGACCACAAATTTCATATTTTGTAGAATGCAAGATTTGTGATGGGGATCTTAGAATTCTGAAAGGATAAATAATGCTCTTTTTATTTGCTTCATAATTTCTTGTATCTGCACAAAGAAGAGCGTAAGTATATGCTACCACAACATCTCATAACCTGGTATGTACTGATAATATATGCATGATTTGGGAAACCTTGTTGGGGCTGACAATTTTCAGTGTTTTCACCCAAAAATTTTATGCTGAAGAAAGAAGCATTCATAGCACCAGAGACAAAGCACAATATACCAAAGTAGCATTTATTTCACGTAACTTCAACAAATACAAATTCATTTATGGGCATTTCATGTATCCATGTCTCTCCTTGAGCAACAGATACCTGCAAGTTCTTAACATCATTTCCAGGCATGAGACACTCTACCCGACTGTACGGCTAGGGACACTACTGTATGTAACTCATTCTCAAAAAATCCCAGGAGTGAATAACTTATTCTACCAAAACGGCTGTGTTACTCAGGGGAAAAAAAAGGTTAAATGCTAGTATTGCTAAAGGCTGACCTGCCCATTCATCTTTACAGTTTTGTCATAATGTTCAACTAGGAATGTTCCATTATTTCCTACTCGATTTATATGCTTTCTGACTGCATTAAGTCTTTACACATAGCAGCAATTCTTAACAGTCTTCTTCTCTACTTAACATTACTGAAATTTCTTTTGTGTATCAACAGAAGTTTGTTGATTATTCATTCCACAACTGACAGTTCACCAGTGCATCTCTCCACTCGTGCTTACTGCATGCTCAGATGGCATGCCCAGCACACTAATGAGCTGTGCTGTCTAAACTCTATTTTAAAAAGTATGCACATATCCTGAATTTGCCAGACATCTAAATAGACGATATGGAAAATGTCCTGTAGGGTAGAAAATTACTGCCCTATACAAACATAAGATATGCTAAAAGCCTGAGCTACTTAATTCTTACTAAGTATCTTCTCTACTGAACAACGGCTTCAAGTTTTTAATAACACACATAAGTTAATAACTGTAGTTGCAATTCAAATGCACTTGATTGGAAACATTATAGACATTACATTTGTTTTGCTTCCCTAGGGCTTATTGTCTTTAAAGTACAAAATGACAGTCAAACATGCAATTAGTTATGATGAGTATAACAGGAGGGTATTCTCCTTTGCTCCATTTTCTGAAAGTTTATATCTTTTTTTTTTTTTTCTGTAGTGATAAATGTGATGTGTTCTGGAGTTATAGGTAACCTTGATTTCTTCCTTTTTCATCCTGTTTTTCATTCTTTGTTGGCTCCCTTGGGTTGAAATAGCTTTACTTTTTGAAAGTATACCATTGTTCAACTGATTTTTATCTGTGTACAGACGTATATCTGAACTTGTGAAGAAGGTGGAAATAAAACACAGCAATCCAAGTTAATTAGGCAAGTAGATCCTTCCATTTCCGTAGAGTATTTAATGTGCTGAGACTCACAAAAAGAGTGAAAATAACATGAGAAAACCAATATCAAGCTTTTGAGCACTCATTAAGTTAAAACTATTCAGTCCTTAAACTGGATAATATTTTAATGTTAGTATTCAAATTTGTCTTTTAAGTTTGTAGGCTTATGACACTTGTTCACATTTCACTAAGCTGGAAATAGGCCTCCCTTCCAGTACATTCCAGTCCTTTTTGTACACCCACCAGCTGACTATAATAAATAAATAGAAAGGATAGGTGGTTAGTAGTAATCTCATCCATCAGCTGAACTGTTCCCAGGGTTCTTTTGGCATCTTGACAAAAAAAAAAATGCACCTAAAAGGAAAAAAAAAAAAAAAAAAAAGGAAATGGAAAGGTTATTAAGAGGTAAATAACAAAATGCCAACAAGCTTTTTTCCCAAGAAACCATCTGCTCCAATCACCACAAAATTGTGCAAGCATTGTGTTTTACTTCTTAATGCCTAAGGGGAGTTTTTTGCCAATATTTCCAAGCTGACTTCCAGGCCAAATGAGCAAACAACAGATTGATAGCTGCAGCCTCTGGAGCAATGACCTGGCTACTGGGATATATGTCCGATCAATGAGGAGCTCTGGGAGGTGCAAGTAGAGGTTTTGAGTGATTATGGTAATAACAAAACTGCCCAGAAGGTGTGACAAACCATGAATATTGAAATACACCAAGGCATAACTATACCTTTACTGAGAGAGACTGCCTCAATCAGTCTCTGTGCATCATTGGCAGAACTGTAAAGTTGCTGATTTTGCAGACATTTCTTCCTCTAGCTTGATAAGTTAATATATATTGTTTAACATGATAATGTAGAAAGCTGTTGTTTTGTGGTTTGAAAGCCAGCTGCATTTGATTGATGCCAGGAATGGAAGTATTTATAAAATGACACTGAATTAGAAGTAGTCAGTTTATGGGTCTGGGGAAATGAATCTTTTATGAAGAATAAAACTTTATGATGAAGGAGTAACACTGAGGAAGTGTGCATCTTGAATTAAACTCTTTTGGACTTGGATGTATGCTGTAGAGCCTTTTAAAATGAAAATATGTGTCACTATATTTTTAGGAAAAAGAACTCTATAAACATTATCTCTTATGGTGGTCCAGTTCCAAATGTAGAGTCATGTGTGTTCTCTATGTGAACACCTCAGCTAGGACAGGAATGTTTTTCCCTGGAAATATAGCTATCAGACTTCTCCAAAAGGTCACTGGAATATATTTTAGCTGCTGATTTAAAGTGGTTGTGATTTTTGAGGCATCAACCACAAATACTAGCCCATTCTAGCTTGTTGTACGTGTGTGGGGTTTGTTTGTTTTGTTTTAATGAAGTAGAATGTAATTAGGCACCACTGTGCTTTGAAATGAACAGACAGCATTGAACTCTGGTTAGTTTGTGAGCTTGCTTGTGAGTGCAAGAGAGGAAAGGATATGTTTGGGGGACAAACCCTCGTCAGCACGGCTGCTGAAGCCTAGCACCAACCTTCAGATCAGTGCAAGGGCTCCCTTTCCCTGCAGTATTCCAGCTCCGCTGGCTGCGGTGGTGTGAGCGTATAGGTGATGGTTAGAGAGATGTAGGTTTCTGTATTGGTGTTCATGAACAGAAAACAGGTACAACCTCGGACTGTACTAATGCATAATGACATCTAAAGACAACCCCATTTTATGTGCATTTTTACATGTTATATTAACTTGTGAGAATAGAATAACTTTTACTTAAATGTAAATGAGACTCTGATGGTAGCTAGAAACCAGCATCACAAAACTTTTGACAGAAGCAACATAGAAAGAAATAGATCTATTTCTGTACAGCTTTCCTCCTGAAGCTATCATTTCTATGCAAAACAAATGTTAACATTCTGCTCTTCTGTGTTGCTGGAATTTCTTATCTGTATGCACCAAAGGAATGATTGCACAGAACAAGTTAATGTCCATGGAGTTGAAAGGTTAAAGGACTGCAGCTGGCAAACCAGCATCAGACTCAGCCATTGTATTAAGCCAGTTTTATGCCAGTGTACTAGAGATCTGGGGATTTACATTAGATCTTCAAACCTACATGTGCCTTCCACAGTCTTAGCATCAGAAATATTTCAGTAGAACTGTCTGGGGCAATAGGATTTCTACCTAAGCATATATTTTAATCAGTTTCTAAACCTCTGCTGAGCATCAACTCATCTAATAGATTAATAATAGTAGCAACTGTATATTCATTAAAAATATAATCTAATGTACTTGAGTATAGCATCTTAGTAAATTGCATTTTTCAGGAAAGAGTTGCGTGCTGAAACCCATTCAGTTTCACTTTAACTCAGGTATTCCCTTGAAGATTTGCCTTAATTCTTCTTTATCTCACTGAAGTCTTGTGATTTAGGAGATGTTTGTGAAACACGTTATCCAATGTGAACATAAATAAACTTCTCAAAATGTGATAAATATCTAAAAAATAGCACAATGTGTTGTACTTGTGAAAAGAGGGTGGGTGAATCTTCATTCTTCGAAACAGAAAGCTGCTCTTTTTTTCTTCAGAGGAAGTCTCAAACAAAGGAAAAAATATCAGGCCTAGAATCATCTTGTAATATTGGAAAACACCGCATGGTATCCAGCGGTAAAGCTTCTTTTTGAGCTGTCTGACCTCTAATCATTGGTGAATAAAACCAACATGTTGTCAGATCTCTGTTATTTTTCTCAAGGGGGTAACTCTGCCTGAAGTAGCAATGAAGAAAAACCTTTGAGCGCTTATATTCAAGGTCACTACAACAAGAGGCGATACTTTGTACTCTGGGAAGTGCAGGGGGAAAAAAAAAAAAAAAAAAGGAGAAACATATCTAAACAACCCAGTTGTGTTTGTTTAACAGTGAACAAGGCAGTTGTTATGTCAGCCTATAAATGAAGCTGGGTTTGTTTGAACTTTCATCACAATATTTCATTTTTATTTTATTTTTTTGTTTTGATTTTTAAGTGCTCTGTGCTTCAAGACCTTCACAAAGAATACAGACTCGCTGTTTAGCATTGCACCTGAATGATATATATTTGTTTTGCAGGCACTTGTGATGTACTGTCTTAGACCTTGTCTGACCAGAAGGTTTTAATCACTTGTAGTTTTTTCGCCACAAAAGTCTATACAGATACTGAGAACAGATTATAAGGTCTTACAGACATGTTAAGCAACGAGAATGTCTAATTTGAAATGTTTTTCATCATGATATTTTAAAATAATACTTTTATTTGAAAGTCTATGAGGGTAAAGTAGTTGTTAGCCACCACATAAGAATTAATCTCTAATAAAGAATTATAACTAACTTTGACGTTGTGGTTCACACGTTAGATAATATGGTTTCAGTGCTAATCTACTTAAATGTAAATTGTATAGTTGATGGAGTTTGATACATTATTTCAGTTGGGATTTTTAGGCAAAAGAACGGATGCTTTTCTAGATTCCTTATTTGTATCAAGTTTGCAAATATCTTTTGCATTAATTTGTTACTTAACTTTGGTTCACCATTGAAATTAGTTTATTGATTTGTTATTTGGTTACTTGGTTATTTTGTTATTTGGTAGGATTTTACTCTTTCTTCAGGTCAGTATTATCAGAAATACTTTTGTTTTGGTGTGCTGATATATTCCTTTTCAATATTTTTTTTTAATAATGCTTGCATTTATACCTATAAACGAATGGATTAAGAAATCACAATGATCTAGGGGTGAATATCTCATGGTTCAGCCCAGGTGAACTTTACTGTTCACCTTTACATACTTCTTTTCTCCCATTCTTAAAGTGCAGTAGAAAGCAAATAAAAGAACGCTATGACCGAATTTTGTAGGCTATGTCAGCCTGTCTAAGGGAGAGGAAAAGACTTGATCCTGCAATGCAGGAGTATGTGTTCCAGTAGCTAAGTACAGAATTGGCAGCATCTCAGTCCTCCTGTATTAATTATGATATAGAAGAGTAACGTTTTTCCTCCGTACACAGATTCTGTAGGAATCTGTGCAGTCAAGTGTTTACCATATTGCACTGTGTAGCAGAACTGTATGCTTTAGGATTTTAATGTTAAAAGCAATCTTCATCACTTGAAGGACAGCATGGCAATAGAGGCGTGTTTGGTTGGGGTTTTTTTGTTTTATTGACACTGATACAGTAAGCCCATAAACTTGTACAAATTGCAATTATAATAATGTAGGCTTTAATAATTACAAAATTCCTTACTGACAGAAATTATAATGTCCAACCAATTCTGAAACTGTGCAAGACTAAAGTGAAGATAGACTTTTCCTTCAGCATGGTCATCTTCATCATAAATGTACCGTAGAATTTAAAGTGAAAAAGGTACACCTGTAGTTCACTTAGTGAAATGTAATTAGTCTGATGGCATACAAACGTGGGGAACTTACAGAGTTATAGGTCTGCTGCAAACCAGAAACACTGGTCTTTTGTTGCTGGCTCAGTAGCAAGTAAAATTAAAAGCACAAAATAAGTATCAGGTGAAACTACTTAGTGGTCTTGATGAGATAATTATATATTGTGCCCACCTGGTTCTCACACTTGAAGGCAATATAATTTTACACGTTGTTGCTAACTGCATCCTGCTGTGTGTCTACCTCTCTCTCAGGTACGACTGTGATGCGTATGACTGCATTCGATGCTGATGACTCTAGCACAGACAATGCTCTTCTGCGGTATCACATCCTCAAACAGACACCTACCAAACCATCTCCAAATATGTTCTACATTGACCCAGAAAAGGGAGATATTGTTACAGTGGTGTCACCTGTACTGTTGGATCGTGAGGTAAGTGAATGTTTTCCTGTTGCTAGTCTGATATTTTAACGTTTATGTCTATAATCTTCTTCTGTGGCTTGAAAAGAGGTTCAGAATATTGCAGCAATGGGGGTTCAGATGTTCAACTTTGAGGAGTCTTTTCAAGAGTTTTGTTTATTTCTTATTTGTGCTTAAGAAGTTATATTCTCTGATCAATATTTATAAATTTTGTAGTTCATAATTTCTGGACAAGATGTTTAGTGTTTTGGACTGGCAAGAGCAAAGATCTTAGGAATAAGTGGAATTAAATTTAGGGTTACTAAATGACTCTTTGGAAGTAAAAAAACCCAAACCACAAACCTAATTGTATATATAGCTTGCTACGTGATTGTTACAGTTTGGTGCCTTAAATCCTTTTCTAGAATTTTCTTTTTATTGAGTGGACTTAATAGACTAATCGAATTTGTACCCCCTAGGCAAAAATGAAAACGCAAAAAAGGAATAGTAAAGGTAGTCTGCGTGTGGCTTTAAGGTGAATTACCATAGTGCCAAAATCTATGTTTATTATAGGTCATAAACATTATAAGAGTGTAAATTGATAGCAAAGAAAGCTTAGGTATGATCATTTCACATCCAGAAGATTATAAAGCAGAGCCAATCGGTTAAGACAAAGGTTTAGTTATCAGAATAAATGAGATCTGGGCACCAATACAGTGTTGACCCTGAGCAGTTAGTCAATCTATAAATCACCATTTTCCTACCAGTTATGTAGCCCTGTGTACTCTTAGGTTTGTGGAGACGACCGAGTTCTTTTCTTGCAGGCTGTTTCAGGTACATGCTAATTTACTGAACTTATCTTCTAAGCTGGTTAGATTGAGGACTGTCAATATTCAGCACGCTATTTCTCATTTTAACCAGATGAAAATGATACCCATACCACTTCCCATGTCAGGTCAGTAATTTTCCTGCAGGCTTTTCCAACAGCAGGTGTTTAACGGGTAAACCAGACACATATTCCAGACAGACAGTGCAGTAAAAGTAAGGTCCGGGCATGTAGGATCTGTCTGTCAAGTTTAGAGAGATTCCAGTCCTTTCACACTTGTGTGGCTGGCCACAGAATCGTGCCCAAGACTTACATAATTGCTGCCTTTTTACCTCAAGTTTCCCTTCTAAATTCATTGTTTTGGTTCAAAAGCTTTATACTGTTTTTTTAAAGTCAGTTAAGGTATTTTTATTCCTAGCAGATAACTGTTCCCCAGATTAAACCAATTTACTCAAAATTAGAAAATCAATGGAAGGGAATGAACATGCCTGCTTTTCCTAGTATCTCCCAAAGGTCACTGGTGATTCATGAAATAATGATGCTGTCTCCATACAAGAACCCTGGCCTCAATCGAACTGGTATTACAGCTGGATAGTATATCCTGAAAGCAAGATCTGAATTCCTCATGATTTTTAGTAATAGTAGATTCAATACCTTTGCTTTAAAGGTGACATGGCAAGCTGTAGTCTCGTTGAAACTGCAAATTCTTGTTGTTGCTAAAAATGCTGTATGTTTTATAAGCCAAAATATAGGGCTATGTAAAATTTTAACACTAAATCCAATCATTATCTGCAGTTAAAAGTCCAGCCTAATATTTTCTTGTCAGGTGAAAGGTGTAGGAAAAAGCATGTTTTCCATTTCTTCATAAGAAGTGTTCTCTGTCATCTTCGTGGGTTCAGCCTCTTCTCCCCTCTCCTGCTTATGTACATCTTGTGTAGAAACTGGTAGTCATGCCTCCTTTTTTAGATCTGTGGAGTTAGCCATTCATGGTCAAAGATGTATAACTTCTGTTTTTAACTGTAGTATTGGCTTTTAGGGATGAGCAGCCTAATGGTCCTATTATGAACAATTCTGGGTACCAACATAATCCTGATACTATATAAATAACATGGATTTCTGTGTAGCTCATGAAATTGAACTATGGTAAAAGAACTGTCTGCCTCGGGTGGAGAGAGATGGGAGTAACAGCTGAGGAGGAAATGGCTCTCTGGCTACTGCTTGGGGAATATGGTGTCTGCATATCACCAGGCTTGAAGAAGTGATTATCAGGATGCTGGAAAGGTGGTGGGCAGGGGGAGTGTACTATTTGGCACTCCTCTGTAGGGTATCAGCTGATATAAGGATGTTATTGTTTTATTTTCCTGGTGAGCCTTTTTAGGTCTTAAACATTTTGGCTATTATCACTATCTCCTATGGAGGTGCGTTGTAGAAACACGGGACAAAGAAGTGATCTTTCCCCTGAAAGCCTTGCTAATACATGTGTGACATCAGAGGACAAAAAAGTGATGGTTGGGCAAAGACCGCATGAAACAGTATCTGTGAAAAGGGCGGATGCTTTTACCTCCTCAGGTCTTACCCTTCTTTTGTTGGTGTCTCATTGGAGAGTGTGTTATAGCAGACATGCGTCAGGAGCAGCAAGATTTTTCATAATGTTTTCCATTGCTTGGAAAAGAGAATAAATATTGAGCAACTCAGCTGATCCTTTTTATGACTGGGATTTGAGTCAGCAGTATTTGCAAGTAAGTGGGTGCAGCTGCTGAAGGTGCACACCGTACAGGGGCGGCAGGGGAGATGCATTTCTGCTGGGGAATTCCACAGCTCCAGAAACTGGTCTGGGTGAATCTGATTATCCACGGCTGCCAATCCAGACCTGCGGCTTCTCCTAGATTTTACTTAAACTCTAAACTGGGTCAACTGCCTGTGATTTTTCTGTCTTCTGCTAACTCTGTTTATTTTCTATTTGAATCTTAAAAGTGAGTAGAGTCAAAAGTGGTTTTTCGTGGTTGTTCCTTGTAAGTGTGCTGATTAAAACTGCATTAGTCCTAGACACCAATTAAGAAGCTGAACTAAAGTAAAAATTTCTCTAGCGTGGACACAGAGAAAAGAGAAAACTATGTCTCATCAATCATATGCACCAGAGGGTGATATAAACTCTTCTAAAGCATGTTAAAACACTGATTAAAATTACTGATATTTTCCATCTCTTTTAGTAAGTTTTACTATTGCTCGGATCTTGATGCTTTTCGGAAACTTTCCATTTCATTTAACATATTTAAAAGAGTATAAATTGTTTGAGCTTATATTTTGATTTGGGTCCTTTTTAAGTCTTAAGTATAATTTATTTCATGTTTGTGCATCAGAGGGAACAGGACCCGAGGGTACTGCCCAATGGGAGATACTGAGATTTGGAGATACAAAGTATCTGGCAGATTAAACCCATATTGTATAGTCCATGCTATTTTTCCATGCTTCAGCATGTTCAGAAGAGTTGCTAAGGCATAGCCTCAGAAATTCTTATTTCAGTGCAAAGAATGAAAATACAGGTATTTACCCTAAAGTTAAAAAAACAAAAAAAAAGACCATCTGGAGAGCTCAGTTTTTATATCCAAGTAAATATATGTGGGAGAATGTTCACATGCATGAGTAAACATCTAGGTTAAAAATTTTTAGGAGATGAAAATAAAAATATTTTTTATGGTAATACTTTAGAGTTAAAAGTAAATTCTAAGTAGACACTTTTAAAATCAAGGAAAATTTAAAAGAAAGGGAAAAGGAAAGAATTAACTTGTTTCTGGTGAACCTCAATTGTTCATCTGTTTGTTTTTAGCTCTACAGGATCAGCTCAAAATCAAGATAATTTTGTTAAATTCCTACAGGCCTTCAAAACATTTTTTTCTGTGAATAGCATTTACCAGGTCTCTTGCTAAACTGATAGTATGGAGACGGGAATGCTCCCTGGTGTGTTAGGTGTCCTCTCCTTCAAAGGCTATTCCAAAGGTCTTCTATGCATAAAGCACCAGAAGTAATATGTGATGTAAAAGGCAACACTCCCTCTTCAGGGTTGTTTTGTTTCTTGCACTATCTAGAATCAGAAAGGTCATTTTAGGTCTTTTCTTTGAGTTGCATGTCTGCATTCACATCCCCAACCTAGCTATTTTATTTTTTTAACCTTGGTAGTAGTTGAATGGGGGTGGGGTGGGGGTGGGGTGGTGATGTTGCACAGATGGGTGACTCTGTGTGCTTTGGAGCTATTTCCATAGTGTAGTATCATCTATAAAAGCATCAAGTAAAAAAGTCATTCTCTCCAGTATGCAGAAAAAGTGTATGTAGGAATCCCATGGATTACATCCAGCAAGCTGCTGAGTGCTTTTGATTTCTATTGACATCTGCTGAGGGAAGCCGAGTGCCTCATGCCTTCAAGGAAATACTTAGTACCATGCAGGATTTGTACTTATATGCCAGTGTATTTTTATTTATAAAATTCTCAGATTCAAAATTGTTTCTGAAAAGTGCATTATCCTCAGGGTTTAAAGCAAAACTCAGAGATAATTTCTAAAAGAACATCCATTTTCATTTTCAGAAGGCAGGTAAGGATGTATTTTTGAAGATTAATGTGCTGGGTTTTTGTTTTTGGTTTTTTTTTCCCCTTGTGGGAGTTAAGCATCCTTGAATGTGTCAGCCATAAAGATTGAAGAGTGTTAGGGGGCAAATTATTCCTCCAGATACCCACTGGAGAATATATTTTGATTTATAAATTCAAAGGAGAAGGATGCCCTCCATCAAAGTCTATGGCTTAAGTGACCCAAAATAGAGCACAACAGGGTGAGGGGGGAGAAGAAGAAAAAAAGATGAAAGAAACCTTGAGAAAATGTCCTGAATTTTGTATTTCAGGGATGGACAGTCCATTTCCAAGTGGCACTTCCCTACAGTAAAAGAAAAATAAAACTCCCCACGTGTATAGGAGGAGAAAACACTTGTTCTTGTTCCCTTGTAGGACCAACTCGTAAATTCCCTTTATGGATCAGTAGTCATTTTTTCTGCTTACCCACAGTGCTGTTTTGCCTGTTTTGCAGACCCTTCTGCTCGGTGGGAAAGTAGCTGTGTGATTTTTATAAATTTTATATGACTAAAGTACTAAGAAAGCTGCCGCCACAGTTGCTCAAGTGAAATATTTACTTTGCTTCCCACAGTTTGAGGAGTAATATGCTTTTGCGTTTGATAGGAATTGCTGTGCTTAATTTGAATTAAGGTTAACAAGTAGTCTGAGATATCTGCTATATGCTGTCCCATATGTTTTTAAACACCTTAAGAAAACCAATTCAAGTATTCTGTGATTCTGAGAAACCCTGGCCTTGATTCAGTTATGTGAAATGTATGTTTTCCAGCAAGACTGATAGTTGGTGTGCCTTTGCAAGCCATGCCGCCATTTCAGCAGGCAAGTGCTATGTTCTGTAACCATTAGAACCAATCTTGGTGCATCAATCTACCATTACTTGAGTCTTATATAAATTTCCCTCTCTTTATTACTTGGAAACATGGAGCTGAAAGTCTTAAGCCATAAATGGTGCGAAACCTGGAGTTATATTAGCTGATCCTGCTCATGTTTATGTGGACTACATGTAATAATGTAATAGCTGGCTGAGTCTCCCGCTTAACCGGATGTCTCTAAGCTTTAAACAGCAATTGCAACAAAAAGCAGCGTTGCAAATATCCATTCCTGTCCATACACTGATGGATGACCGTACAGCCGTTAGCAATTTTTCAAGTCAACAGCAGCCCACCGATACATATTCAGCAATACGCTGCTCTCATGAAGGAATGGATGTTTGCATAAATGTTCTTTACACTATGCAACCAGTTCTGCTGTGATAAGTAAATCACAGTGTTCTTGTTGATAGGGCTTAAGGTCTCTGAAGGGGTAGCAGTAGGAAATAGGAAAAGCTTGGCCACTTCTGCGTATGGACACTACCCTCTTTACCCATATCTTCCATTTTGGAGATAGGTGTCTTAAGCAGTCAATATACTTATTACTTACTCGATCTAAATGCAAATGCTGAACCAACAGTGCACTCTCATTTTTAATGAAAAGATATTAATCTTTTCAGCAAATGCATTCCACATTTGATCTCCATATTAACCTCTAAAATATTCATATTTACAGTGATTGTGAGAAAACTTATACCTTGGAGCATATCAGTTCTGAGTTGGAATAGTTGTATCATTTCGTCTTGTCTTCTCTGACAGAATTCCCACTTGCACACCTTTAACTTGTTTTGCAATATAGTAAATTCCATAGCTGGACCCCAATTTCTATGGTTTAGGGTTTTATAGTGACAGATATAGCAATATCTCACATTTCTGCTTAAAATACAAGATAAACAAGGCATTCATCCTTTTCCCTTGATTAATGCATTTCTTATACTGTGGTTCTGATGCCTGTAAACGTGAAGAGCAGTGGGTCTTTGGTCAGAGAAAAAGTGGTGGGTCTTCAATCACTTTTTAGAGATTATTACATAGTCCATTGTGTCTCAAATATTAGAAAATAGAAAAAGGGGAGGAAAAAGCTTCCAATTATAATGCTAGCTTATGAACAAATGGACAGAAATGGAAAATGCTCATTAGTGAGGTGTAAACTCTTATTTAAAGTTAAATTTCTAATGAACTTTCTAGCACTTGGGATTAAATGTCCACAGTGAGAAAATACATCTATTTTACTAGATGTACCAGTAATTCATAGTTTGATTCCTATTACGTTTTTGATAAGAAAGCTCTCTGACATATTCTTAAATCTCGAAAGAGGCTGTGCAAGAGAGGTAAATAAAATTTAAAAAAAATATGTCAATATATGAGTAGTATCATTCAGGTTAGGAATAGTAAAGATTCCCATTGCCAGAACGTTAGAACAATTGTTCATAAAAAAAAAAAAAAATAATAATCCAATCTGCATAAAGCTTTAGTGGCAGAATTTCTGCAAATCTTTCATTACATTGTTGTTATCTGCTTCTACTTTCATTTAATTCAACATACATTTTGATAGTCAGATTTTGGTGTTTTTTTTTTTAAAAAAAAAAGAAATTTATCTGACAATAACAGGGACCAGATTTTCTTTTCTATAAAAATCTGTGAGGGATGAACATATCACATAGAGAACCTCACAGACAGCCATTTCAGCACAATGTTATTCTTTTGGGCAGTGAATATAGTATCAAGATCACAAGGCAGAGAAATCACTGAATGGCTTTTTTTCAAAACACTAAGCACAACGTGTAAGAAGCCTACCTCTGGGAAAAATAAAACCATTGGGTGAACACACACATTTGCTTTCTTTGTAAATGAAAGAATCTCTGCATAAGCTACTGCTTATACTTTGTGTCTTGCATGTATGTACCTTTCCTACTCTGAACGGAGCTTGACTAGCTGCAAAACCCTAGCGACCCTTGGAGCTCCCTTCACAGTCTTGCTTTAGCTCCTCTGTGTGTGGATGCTTGAGGCCACAGGCAGGTTTTCCTTTGCAGTCCTAAACTCCGGTTTGTTGACAGCTAGCCATTGTAGGCTCCACATTATCATCCTGCCAGATCTGCTGGCCAAAATCCGTGTGTAGGTGCTCATTTACAATTTCATCCAATATAAACTGGGATGACAGCTATATATATTACTTAAGATTTTTAAACTGTAGATTGCAAGTGAGATAAATAAAACCCACTTAACAGGCAAGCTTCGGCAAGGACACGTTTCCCTCCTCTGTGTAGACAAACCACATGAAATCCCAAGCCATCTCTCAAAGGAATCTTTTTCTACTCTCTCTGCATTTCCCTCTGATACTGAGGGAAGAAAAAAAGAGCATTTCCAGCTCTTCATGAGGATCCTGGGTTTATTCCTTAGATCGGCTATAAGCTCTTAATTCCTCTAGTACGTTATCCATCGCATTATGAAAAACAAGTGATTCTCAGCTGTTGATGACTCCAAGCATAATTGTAAAATATATATACTGTCATAATAGCTTACTTTCTGAAAAAGCTCCGTATTTTCCACAAAAACATGTGAATATGATTTTTCAAACTTTCAGTTCTCTGTAAGCTGCACTGAGAAATATTTATTTTCTCCCTTTCACATTTTGGGTTAGGAGTTTTGGTGTACTGGCTCCCGTGGCAGATAGTTTGCAGATCCTCTAGACGTGTCGCTCATCTAAACATCACATGTTTCTCTGACACTACTGGAGAGATTTAAAAAATATCATCTTCAAGACACTATAAGAGTGACACAAAGCATATCAGCTGCCCATATACTTTGAATCGAGGCTGTTAACTGAAATGTTATTTTTTTTGCTAGACTTTCTTTACTTAAAGAAATTGAAAGGAATATTAGCTCTATGGATGTTTAGATGCTAAAATCCCACTGTGACAAATAAGTACGTAAGAGGGAAAGAAGTATACAAGAAAACTTGAAGTGGTAGATTTTGCAGAGACAGCTGGTTAATTACTAAATGTTGACACACATTCTGCTGGTACAAATGGCCTAACGGTCACTAGATTGCACCTAAAATGGAAGATAGTAAAACTTAGAAATTCCAGACTGGAGACATACCATGCATTTTGTGGATGCCTGGGGCAATAGTTTCAGTTCAGTAGAGAGGATTGGAAGGGTCAAAAGGTGAGAAAAATCTGAAAGAGTCTCACTGACTATGTTTTTCAATCCTGCCATAGGGCCAAGGAATATGGCTACAAGAGGTAGAAGTAAGTTTCGGTTGATTAATCCCAATAGATCCTCTCTTTCTTGCAAATATCCCTAGTTTCTAAACTGGTTTTGCTGTCTGGATAAGATGAACTCTCATTGTTATAGAAAAAAGTCTTTTTCAAGCATTAACTGCGATACATCCTCACTACTTCTGTCTTAAAAGTTTGCTTTTTTTCTGTCAAATATCAATACTTTCAGAATGCTTAGTGCATGAGAGTAAAAAGAAAAACATCTGGAAGTAGCATGACTCAAGTAGAGTTAGTACCAAAAAGTAAATGGAATTACTTAAAAAACACTATAGGAATAATTGCTTAGCTATGTCAGAGTTGCAGCTCAGAGTACTTGGGACTCTAAGAGAGTTACCCTAGAAATGCTTCAGAAGAGAAAGTTTTGTATGCTTTAATATGAAAGTCAATCACTTTTCTTTCCTTTCTCAACATACAATAAAGCTTTGGAAACTGAATGATTAACTGCAGCAGTATCAAAAGCAGTACCAAATATATACTTACATACTCATGATATTAACAAACACCTAACTCTAGAAGTTCACCAAACATACGTGCATCCGTATGCTGTGTTAACACCTTGGCAAGGGAGAGAATTACCCAGCTCCAAAAATCAGGATTGCACACTGGTCATCTTCCCAAGAGAAAATAAAGAACATCCTTAGATTTATGTTTATTACCAGAAAGGAAAAAAGAATATAGCTCTACAATTGTGGTTTGCATCAAGATTCCTTAACACCTTTTTTAAAAAACATATAAAAGATAATGCCAAATACTTATATGGTTATTTTTAGTGTTTCGATAGCATAATTCAGATTTCCCAGTGCCGTTACTGTGGGATAATTCATCTAGTATCAATAGGCATTACTTTTGGTTCCCCAAATGCCAGTCACATAACAGGTTCATCTTTCTCATTTTATTTTCACTTTCTTTTATCTTTCTTTTTTTTTTTTAACTTTCTATTTTTAGGGTATATGTAGCAAATATTATTTAAAATATGCTGGTTTGTAGGAGATTTTATCTTAATACTATCAATGAGAAAATTCTTTCTCTGCCCAATTGTACCTATCATTTGTGCTGAAGTATCTAACCACAATCATGTGAATTAAAATTGGGGAGTGGATGTTCAGTTTTTACTCTCAGTGTAATTGTATTCTTTTGGCTTCTGCAAAGCATTGTGTCAACAACCCATAGTCCTCAGTCTGGACTACTGTGTTATATAAAACTCAATTCAAGGTTAAAAAAAACCAAACACAAACTCTTAGTCTACATTAATAATGTTATTTTTTTTGTTTCCTGTTTTATATACTCAGTAAATCAATTAAAAGGTAATCTGAGAAGGCAGAATGTGAATGATGTTGGTATGTTTGATTGAATTATGCATTTTAGTTCTTGGAACAGATAAATACAGGTAAATAGACAGAAATATCCTGAACAAACATCCCTTTGAAGGGACCTGGAGATGGCTAAATCATTGAATTAAGCACATATAAATAAAAAGATTCATGCTAATCAAATTCTCCTCTGCTTCTCTTTTGGACTGGAGAATTCGCTAGTAATTTCACTTGTGATGCATTCCTGTAACTTTTTGTATACTTGTCTTTCATTTTTATACATTAAGCAATGTGTGAAATTTTAAATCATAATTGAAATATAGCTGGAACATCCCAGAGAGAGTAGTGACAGCCTTTGAGTCTGTTTTTAGTTGTAAATGTTGGACTTCACAACCATATATAAACATTTCAGAAGCTCAAAATGTAAAGCAGAAATGAAGTTGTTCAATCACGTGGCTGATTACTGTAGAATTAAAGAAGTTCCACTTAGCACAGAAGGGCTAGCCTTTTCTTTATATAGTTTTTGATACGGCTGTGAAAGTTCCCTAAATGATTGACTTTTCCTTGCTGGAAGATCACTGAATTATCTGTCAGTGATCAAAATGCTGCCGTTTATGCATATAATTCAGTTTTGCTGATTACTTTTTACAGTTTGCTTGTGACATCTTTAATTTGATCTGTCTTGTGTCATAGATATTTTATTTTTTTTTTAAGGCAAACTCAATTTCCTTGAGAGGAAATCCATAAAGCATCATTCTCCCTGCAGAACAAGTATAAGCTGACTTCTTTAAGATCATGTATAAATCACGCTTTAGGGAAGACATTGCTCACTCAGAAAAGTGATTTGCGAACACTTTTAAGTTTGAGCCATATTATACTACCATCTTCAAATAGATACCTCCATCTAAAATATGAATTCTGCCTCATAGGTTGATGGTCCCATGGAGCAGTATTTATGAATGTTGACTTTACTTTTTTGACGTACAACATATGATGTTTTCAGACTATGCTGCTTGATACTGCTCGTTTAATGATTTTTAGAATACTGGACCACAACCTGCCCTAGGTGAGGTGTTAATGTTCAACATAAGAATTGAATATCCTTGCCACCTGAATTTTTCTGTATAGTATTTATAGTAGGATGTTGCCTTGCATAAAGTTTGCAGGCACGCTCAGATGGCCCAGGCAGCATGCGTGCTACAGGTGTAATGCATGGTAGTGCTGATGGGGGAGCAGAGCTGCGCTCTTTGAAACGGCGGATAATTCACTGACAATCATGACAATATTTCAGCTTGAAAGGACTGCAACAGAAAAGAGGCCCTAGAATCTGGCCTTTGCTTCTGCAGTGAAGCAGAGAGGAAGTAAATTTTATTCCAAATGTATTTCAATTTAATAAACATCTGTCATGTATATTTAAAACTGCCATTTCAGGATTGTAATTATATCATCTGAAAATAAGTCCTCCTCAGAAGAGAATTGAAGTGACAGGCTGAAGAAAATGAAACTTGACGTTGCTCCTTCTCCTTTCGTCCTAGAGCTAAAATTTAAATTAATTTTCTTCTTCTTGTCAAAGTATTTTAATTGGAAATTATTTTAGATTGCAGTTTTCAGAGAGGAATGGGATTCTTTCCATTGTGTGTGTACAGAAGTTTTTCAGTGTCTGTAATATTTTACTAAATTAATCATTTTCAAATATTTTAAATACTTGACAGCTGTACTGGTAATTCTCAAGAAGGTTAAAAAATTTAAAAACCTGAGATAAACATAAAGATTTTCACCGGTTTTCTTATGTTCCTCAGTACCTTTGCATACAGCCATGTTGTGTTTGTTGCTATAGTTACCCACTTGTTGGGAGAAATGAATATTTGATATTAGCAGTAACTAGACTGTAAAAATTAGATATGCTGCTTTGGTTCAATTTAGGTTTATCACAATTTTTTACAGCTGAATTTCCTTTAAAAATCTTGAAAGTAAGTTATGGAGCCATATTCTTATGGGAGATACAAGTCTCTATAGCCGTGTAAGTTCATTCACATTCATTCTACAGTCCCTCTGATGAACTAAAAGATCCTAATTAAATTTTCTTCCAATATACTTTAATTTTCAGCTTCAGGCCTCCTATAATAGGAGTTTCTCCTATTAATATCTTAATCTAAATATCACAAAGGACAATGATAGTCATGCTATGGCCATCACAGATGATGGCTTTCTATGCTGAAACAGTGGCGCAGCTTACAATTGACCAAATATAGGTGTTTGGCCTAATATCTCACTTCTGAATTATTTCTGGTTTGGCACAATGATTTTTTGAACACTCCGTTCAGCTGTCACTGGACAGTGAAGCACCAGAAGATAGGCAAATGCAGCTCTAAATAGCTATCCAGGTAACAATTCAGTGGAAGTCACAATTTAGAGAGGAAAAAGGTCTGCTTAGTAATAAAAAGAATATGTGGATTTGTTAAAAAATTACAAGACTGAAGCAGTTGCTACTTTGACATTTACCTTAGCATTGACACTGTGTGCATGAAAATCTTTGGCAGAAAGCGTGACTTAAGGAAAACTGTTACTCTGAGACGTGTTTTCATGCAATGCTATCTCACCCATGAGAGGTCACAGAAATCCTGTTGGCTGCGTTATGTTTCATTACCCTCATTTCTGTTATCTTAGAAATTTCTGATTTTTTTTTCTGTGTACTTTCTTTAATGTATCCTTGATAAAACACAAAACTTACAGTGGAGACAAACTGAAGGGAGATCAGTTTCCCCACAGGATTTCTGCCTTTTAATTGAAGCATGGGTGATAAATGGTAAGAGCTGAAATGAGAGAGTTTTTCAGAGGAATTTGTCAAAAGCGTACCACTAATATCTGGAAGTCTAGAGATTTCTACTAATGTGATTGAATATTTGAGGATACAAGAGAAAGACAGTACAATTTATGCTGATGGTAATACAGGTGTGATTTAGGCTTTCTTGATTTTTTGCGGCAGACTTTGCCGCAGGTCCAAGGCAGTTGTGCAGTTGAACAGGGGAATTAGAAGTATCGGGGGTTTGGCTGGACTCTTGACTTCTCACCAGAGCCTAATTATACCGTTAAGGCATCACATTCCTGCCTTGAAGGGAAAATAATCACTGGGCTCTGTACACTGTCATCCCTCCAGTTTTAAAGGTAGCACTTTCAGATGACAAAAGGTAAAAGCATTGCTTTTAGCAGTGTGGCTAAAGGGACGGTTGTAAGAGGTTCAGGGAAGTCAGCAGTGGTTCAGTTAGAAAATTCCAGCTCTTCGAAGTAGATTGTTTTTTTGATAAGAACTGAAAAGATCTAAGCCCATTCAGGAAGTTTTGGGAAATTATGAGTTCGTTTGGGTTAGGCTGCCCTTGCAGCAAGAATGAGGGGTGAGGCAGGGTGTGCTGCTCTGCCAGGTCCCCTTTACAAAAGGGCGATGTGCCACCCCACCAGCCACGTGTCTGATGCCGCCTTGTGCTTTAAGAGGAATTCTTTTCTACCTCCATCTTTCATGCTAGATCTCTCCATACATCTGTCTAGTTTACTGACCTAGCAAGAGGCTAACCCATCAAGAGGAGCTTGCTGGGTTGCTGAGTTGAATCAGCTCCTAGAACTGCCTGGTGCCTCCCAAACTGTCACTGGGATGGAACCATCTGGCTGAGCCAGAGGGACATGAAGCAAAGCCTTTCTTTTTCAGCAGCGGTGAGACATTCATTAGCTCAGCTGCTTTGGGTAATCCCCTCTCCTAGGTCCACAGCTTACTGTCACTTATGTAGATAGTTTAATTGATATAAACTATTCCTTCTTTCAAGCATGCGTAATGCCTGGAAGCTTATTTAGAAACCCAATGCAGAGATTGCATTTAACCTTGCTGCACCATAATTTTCAACACCACCCCCAAAAAAACCTTCCCAAACAAAACACCAAAATAAACCAAATAAAAAAACTGAACAAAGTTTCAAGAGTTACACTCCATTTCATCCAGCAGCAGAACAGCAGATAAGGCTGGCAAAACACTTTTACCTCACTGGGTGGCAGATGTAATGTATCTCAGATCATACTGCCACTGAATTCCCTGTACACTGCTCTGGGTCCGTAAAGTGCATTGATTTCCTTCCCAGTACAGAATGACACAGCTGAAGGCACTCTCCGCCTTGTAAAAAAAATGCTCTCAGCACTATGTCATCAATGACAATATGGCCCCTCTTCCCCAGAGAATAAGAAAAGGAATTTGTTTCTTACATAGTAGAACATTCCACTAGCAATAGCCACAAGCCTGCAGTGGAGTTTCTATCTTGCCTAATTTGTTAAGGGGTGGGTGAGTTTATCTGAAGAACTGTCTTCAGGTAACAGGAATTCTTTACAAATCAGTTCTTGGGGTACACTGCAAATAGGGAGGACACACACACAAAAATGACAGGGATCCTTGAACTAGTAATTGTGAACTGCTTAAGTACATATAGATTTATATATATCTAAATCTATATATACACATATATGTTGGTTGGGTGGGGGTTTTTTTTGGTTGGTTTTTTTGCATTAAGAGTTCTTTGAAATACTTTTTCTAACTGGCTTGCCTTTAATTGGAAAAAGGGACATGAAATCTCATATGCTTCTGTTGTGGCTGTCATATCTTAGCATGAAAGACCAATCACATCACATGGAAAGTTATAGATACAATTAAATCAAGCTTTTACTAAAGCAGATACAAAAATGGAGGCTCACAACTTCATTTGAGGTAGGAAGTAATTTTTAACAAGCAAAACCAAGGTTTAAGGCTGTGTAAATGAACAAAATTTCTTTTCAGCTGTAAAGCAGGTCTTGTCTCCTTCCAAGTGGAAGGAGCAGAATAATGAATACTTGGCTTCAAAAAGTTTTAATAGAAACTCCTGTCTTGTTAGGCACTTTCCACTAGCATCAATGTATCAGCTTGTTATTTTTTTCCCCTGTAGTTCATATATCATATTTAGTTTATCAGCCTTCATATGAGGCCAAGAGGATTTGATTATATGATCTGACATGTCAATGTTATTTTTGGGAGGCAAAAGGGGTTTGATGGTTTGATCTTAGTGACTTGGTAAGTTACTCCTACTTGAAGAGTCAGAATTTAAATTAAACAAGGATATTAGTTTCCAATAGATAAAGCAAGATATATTTTTCTCTTTTCATCCCTGAAATGATAGAAGGAAGTATGTAATTTTTGTTTCATGAAGATGGAAGACAGAAAACTGACACAGATTTTGGAATATAAATTAAGAATTTAGATGACATTTTGAGGTAGTGGATAAGCAGAAGATGCCTTGTGCTTTAGCTGGAGCAAAGCCTGTCTTTTCCAATCCTATCCAGGGAGGATAAATTATATAGTATAATTCAGACTGTTACTGATAAGTGTAATGGATCAAACAGAATATTCAAAGTTTCAGTAAATAGTAGTGAGAAAACCTTTCCAAGCACTTTCCTATTTTCTGTACAGCACATCTCAGGAAATAATAGACCGTATCTTTAAAACAAATCATACAATGCACTGTGGAAAACATACTAGAATATTTTGTATCATTTTACATCTGTTTTTTCCCTTAGTTATAAATATTGGAGAAAACTAG
The DNA here is from genome assembly GCF_023638135.1 of Falco biarmicus. Lineage (NCBI taxonomy): Eukaryota > Metazoa > Chordata > Aves > Falconiformes > Falconidae > Falco > Falco biarmicus. The sequence goes on along the minus strand of NC_079302.1, from coordinate 5,394,360 downwards.
AAAAGTGTGTTATAGCAATTTACATATAAATATATTTCCTATTCATATATGGGCATAACAGTAACCACTCAAAGATCTGACAGCTGATTTAAAACTTGTAGGCAAAAATGAATCTGTTGTATATAGAAGGTAAAGGCCAAGAAATGAATAGTCGCTCTTATAAGAATTCTAGGAGAAAGTACAAGAATCGAGAAGAAAATGAGGAGCAAATACAAATTCTTCCAGATTTTCTGAAGGAATTCACAGCACTTAGGCTTTTGGGCAAGATGTGCTCCTGTATACTCGTTGAGGAAATGGTAGTTTGCTCTTAGACATGTTGCTTAGTCCATGACAAATGTCTGTTTCACTAGGCTGGTGTATGACGAGCCACACTATGCTTAAAAACATTAGAAGGTATGAATCCTCCCCTTGCAGACACGAGGGGTGAGTGACTGCTCTTGTCACCATCTGCAAAAAAGCAGCAGAGGAAAAGTTGGGGAAAAAAGACCCCAGGACAAATTCTGTTTTGCATGATCATTTCCTCTCCCTGGAATACTGCTGTGTGGCTTTTGTACAATTGTGCAAACATCTGGAGAGGTACAATTATGTGTATTCAAAAATCTCAGTGACATGAATTCAGTTGAAAATAATTCTAGGATTTTCTCCTTCCTTTTTGCTTTTAGCTCAGTGTACATCTAAAACTCTGAAGAGTGCAAAAACTTTATCTCTGTGATACGTAGATTATACTAGCTAATAGCATTCTCTGTCATAGGAGAAGAAAATAACACCATCCTTACCAGATAAAAGACAATGATTCATCTCAAAAGAGCCTCAACCAGTCACATAATTCATGGCTTTGTTTTTTATCTACTTGTAAAAGATTCATGAACACTTCTGCTACTGTCTGCATCCATCTGGTTCTTAAGTAACATGAATTAAGAAGAGCACATCTAGTTGCTGTTCCTATTCCATTTTTGTTGTTGTTGACAAATACTCATTCTCAAGTTGCTAGGACCTAGCTAATGCAGGACCACCCATTCCTGCTTTTCCAAAATTCTGCAGTAAGTTGTGTGCTGATGTTGGTAGAGACTGACCAAGAAAAGCACAACTAAGATTTATCCCTTTGCTCCTTATCCTCTTTGTTTTCCTGCAGTAGGGAAAACCTCAAATGGCCTGTCTACACATCTACCTTTTCCTGGGTAATCTGTCTCTGAAAACAATCTTTCATATGTATAATTGTCTGCCTGGAAGGACCAGACTCCTGTGCTGGTGGCACACTGATTTATTCCTCTGCTAATCCTTGCGTGTTTGGCAACAGAGTATTGTGGTAGCTGGTAGGTTAGAAATTTATGTCCTGAAATAATAACTGCATGGATGATGACAGAATAAAAAAGAATGTCTTTGAACTATTTCTCTTAAAGCTATTTTCTCATCTGGTTCTATTTATTTTCCTTTTCCTTCTACAGTTATAGTCTGATAAGTAGTATCTTTTCAGTGAGACTCACCTTCTGATTAATTTCTTTGTTTCAATGAACATATATTTAAGAAAATAATCTATTTTTTGAAGTGTTCGACATCAGTGAGGTTAAAGAAAAAATATAAAGGGACCAAGAGGAATTAGAAATGTATTACTGCAATAACAAAACACAGGTGAACTTGCCACTCTGGAATACATCAGAGCAAAACTATGGGAAAAACAGTCAGAGAAGGGAAGGAGGGATAGGGAAATTTGTAGAAGACAAAACATAAAAAATAATCTGTTCAGTTAGAATTTTGTCTAGTTCACTTGCATGTATTGTATTTCTGAATAAACGAATGAAACTGGATGAATAAAAATATCCAGAAACATTTTCTATCAAAGATTTAACTATGAAATTACCTTCTAAATGAATGTTCACAGGTATACCTTGAAGTAGAACAGAAAAGGAAGTAACTTCCATGTCCGTGCTTTAACAAAACAAAGCCATTTTTTAATAATGTACCAGTCAGAAAAAATAATTTTCAGGCTGCAAAAATCTTTTATTTCCTACATTTAGAGGTGTTTCTTAGAGATTTATTTTGAAGTAAATGGACAATTTTTACAGCATGGAATCAAATTTACCTATTTTTGAATCTTCATGCATAACTTTGTGTTTAAGCTTTCAAAAACATAGAATAAGTAAACAAAAAGGAATATCTGTTTTTAAAGACCTATTAAAATAAGACCTTTACGGAATGTACAGTATAAATCAATCTGTAGATAGCAGTGTTCCTCAGATGTGTGGGGAATATCAGTGGATGTAATGGAAAAGGAAACAGGTGAAAAGCATCTGTGTTATTTCTGAAGAACCCTGATGACTTTTGTGAAGAACAGTTCATTTCTGAATATCCAGATGTTCCTATAATAAGGTGCTATTTAAAGTTAGCACAAACTTCCCTCTATCTCTCTAGATAGCATCAGACTTTTGAAGTCTTTTAAAAGATATAAATTGAGTGCTTCAGTAAAAAATGCAAATCAACACATATAAGCGTGGCAGAAGAATAGAAACAAGAAGGGGTTTAAAATGATATTTTATCCGCATTGTTTTAGATTTTGTGAGTCATCCAAGCTTCTTCTCTACTGTGGAAAATTGTTTCAGAAATTGCTCTGCCTGTTAGCTCAAAAATCACATTTCCAGATTTGTTCATAGACTTCCTACACTTGCTCACATTTTCCCACTCTAAATGGACACTTAGAAATACTTTGGTCTTAGTCCCAGACTTTGAACTTAATTAAGGTGCAAGGTTTTCTGAAACCTAAGCATAATTTTTAAACATAAATATCTGTGAGGCTTGTGTTAAGGATTTTTTCTGTTCCTCCTTTTGTCACCAGCAAACCAGCTCCCAGTGGAGCTTGCTGGCCAAATGCTTTGCTGCATGTTGACCCTATTTATTGATGGGGAGAATTTTGCTGAATGATGAGGGTAATTTCTTTATTCTCAAAGATGATATACTAGTTCCAAGGCACACTGCAAAGATTTACGTTAACTTTAACAGGTTAAGCTTCAAGAAAAGATAGTCTTGGTGAGAAGTCTCTGATGTTTTTTGGTTTGTTTGGGTTGGGTTTTTTTTTGGGGGGGGGGGGGCGGGAGGTAATTGCTTAAGCTATGTGTTAAAATGTACTTTATTTAACAGCAATTAACATTCTTTTAGTTGTTGTAGGAGTGGGCTGGTAGCTTGATCACCACGGCAGACATGTCCAAGCCTGAGAGTAAGCCAAAGACACATTCCTCCAGAAGTTACATAAAATCTCTGTTGACATAAAGCCCTTGCTTAGACGTCATTTCCCGCCGTTAGCAAAGATGAAGTTAACCCAGTCAAAGTAAAACTTGATGATATAGTGTATACCTCACCTGAGTGAGACCATGTGGCAATAGGATGCTGAACATTAGAGATCTGAGGCAAAAATTCCTGTCCTGATGGGTAAAGATAGATGTTTTCCTCTGTATTTGATCATTTAAATAGACAGGGTCAGAGATTTAAAAGTATGGACTTTACCAAGAGGTGGGACTGCTCAACACGTTTGAAATGTGACTGTTTTCCACATGGTTAGTGAAAGAACTATGTAAAAACTTCATTTTAGACAACTGGAATGTCAGATTCAATTGCATTGGCTTAATCTTAGCAATCTGATGAAAAGGAAATGGCAATAGAGTGATCGTATCAATATTCCAGGGATCAGCAGAGGGGAAGTAATACTTTTAAAATATAATTTACTTGAAAATGTTCCTCAAAGACATGCATTATAAATACAAAGGATATGAAGGATATCAAATGAGCTAATAGAAGGAGGAAGACAGCTATACATTTTATTACATCCCCCTTTAATCACAGGAAAATCCATTTTCAGCTAATCAGCTATTGATATGCAGAATGATGGGTTCTTGCAGGTTGAAACAGGTGTTTCATCTGAAGATGCCCCACTCTGTAGCCTGTAGTTCACTTGACCTGTTTCTTTTACACACTTGTTAGCAGATAAGGAAATAATAGTAAGGTTTTGAAAAATGTTTGCCTAGAAAAGATGTACTGAACACTTAAAACAGATCACAGGCTTAAAGACAATGTTCATAAGTAAAGTGTGTTTGGTTTACTACCAGCTGAAATCTTTTGAATCTTTACTTCATCAACAAAATGGAAATTTGTTAAAACAGCACAAATGGATCCAGACCCCAACAGATCAGAACCTTCCTTTTTGTTGCTATTCCTTTGTATACAATTTCTTTGTAAACATATATGGATGCCATGAGTATATTAAGTTACAGCCTTAAACAAAGAGGTAAAAGTACCCCCTTACAGAGATCCCACATCTATAGGAGCAGTCTGTGAGTCCCTTATTATACATTAATGAGCAATTCTGTATCCTCAGGTACTGTGAAAAGCCATTTCAGTGGATAAAGAGTTGTTCTGAAAAGGAAGGTAGTAACATAGTTTTCCATGGAACATGCATGAAAGGACTGTTCTGCACAGGGAAAGTCTTATTTTGGACTGAGGTCTTGAACTGTGAATCTTAGATTGAGATGTAATTTGCTGTCAAAATGGGCTTATTTTCTTCCTAAACTTGGGGTTTATATTCTTCCTTAACTTTGAACCATTGTGGTTGTGTGATCCTAAAGTAAAACACAGCATGCACGATGATAGTGATCCCTATTATTTGACAATACACACAGATTTTTAGATCATATTTTATATAATTATGCATTTGTATCGTTTTTGTTGCTCAAGTTCAGAAAGCCCCATTATTTACAAAGGGAATAGTTTTGATAATTGCAAAACTTATGGAATGTTGCAAACACTAGAAATCAGGTGTGTTCATGCAGTAGCTACATAGGAGTATTCATTTAAATTTACTAAATCAGTAGGATTAAGTTAATATGTAAAACACATCAGAGTTATTTAAAGGTAAAAGAAGAAAATGTATTCAAGACAACTAACCCTTAAGCCAGTTACAGTGAAATCCCAGATCCAAGATGTATTTGTCTGGCTGCATAAGGCCGTACAAGCCCTGAGTCAAGATGATGGTAGTTATGTAAACAAATGCACGATGAAAGATTAGTGTTATTACAGTAGAAAACAGACATATAAATACCTCAAATTTTAGTCATATTCCAGTTTTATGAAACAAGACTGAAACAAAGGAGTGAAATGTGTAAATATTGGACAATGTAGCCTGAATAAGTCTTACACTGAAGAAAGAACTCATTATATAAAGGATGTGTGTAGTTTTCCAGGACATTAGTGAAGGAAAAGCTGGTGTGTTGTTATTGCCATGCAGGTAATACAGGAGTCTGAGTAAGAAAGAAAAAAGAGCTTTAAGTTTTGTAGAAGTTCAGGTTTAGAGCAGGCCTAGTTAGAGATGGGGGCAGAGCCTGTCCTTCCACTCCTAACCTAGGTGAAAAACACAAAAGGCTTGTCATGAGTAAAATTCTGATTATTTACACTAGATAATTAAAACAAGTAAAAAATATTTTTTTCTTCTCTAGTGAAGACAAAGCTTAGGTTACAGCTTTTCCCAGAGGGCATTGGCATTCAGCACAGATTGTTCATATTAGATTTATAGTAGACTTGTAATGAGTTGGTCCATTTGTTGACTCAGAGCCTGAGGTGCAGGCAGCGAGGCTGCATGCACGTGGTTGGTGACATTAATGGGTCTTGGGTAGAGAAAAGCAGAATTAGGTGTTAGTCCACGGCTCTTAGTGTTCGCAACCAGGGCATGTGTAGACGGATTCTTATACGTCATGGTTTTCTCATATCCAGCATTCTGCTGATTCATGTCTGTTAATGTACTTCTGTACAGGTAGCTGTATATCTTTCACCTCAGAGTAAATATTCCACCCCACGGAAACTGCTGCTTTTCTTATTTTGTTCTGTTAAATAGGGTGCCAGAAATGTTCATACCCTGAATTGAAATGTTGGAAAACAGTACCTGTTTCATGAAAATAGCTCTCTTTAATCCCATCTTTTTGCCATCTGAGACTATATGCTGTATTTATAGTATTTAAAAGAAAAAAAAAAAAAAAAAAACAGAGGCAAATTGGGAAGAGCTTTACAAGCTTGTAAATTCTCATGAGGCTTTTCATACAAACCTTCTCCTTCTTAGAGAATGTGAGATGGGTATGCTTATGAAGGGGTTTTATTTAACTGCATTAAAGAGAGAATTTTTGATCTCTCTCTCAGATGCTCCTTACCTTCCAAAAACTTTTCTGCATGGCCTGATTTTAACTGGGCCATTTGATTTCCTGTTAACTTTGGTCTGTGCAACAAACAAAACACAGGAGACAAAATCATTTTTAGAAGTCATTTTAGGCATGGGAAGTTTAGTTAAAGGGTGAAGCATCGTTAATTTTATCAGGCTATATAAACAGAAGAAAAAATAAGTCTAAATAATAGAAAGGTCAAAATCATGTGTATCTATAGTTATTAGCAGAGTTTTATGGGGCATTAAGAATTGATATTCCCTGGTGACTCCCAAATCTATTTTTATAATTGACAAATAAATCTAATTGCTTGCCTTACAGCCATGATTATTTTTTTTTCTTAGTGCTAAGCACTATAGATGCTTATTACTATATTCTTACTCTGAACTTTCAAGTGTTAGAACTGAGACTGATACCTGGGCCTCTGTTGAAACCTTCATTCATCATGGACCTTTGATGGACTAAAAAAGCATTTGGAAAAGCTAACATTACACTCTCCTGTAGCTTTACAGGCTTTACAGGGCTAAGAGAAGTGGAGGGGGGACCATTGGTCTGCAGCTTATTTCAGGCAAAGATTGAGGAGATATGAGTAAGAAGAACCTGTATCCCATTTTCAACACAAAAATGGACTGAGGAATTTATTTTTTTTTTAGATGATCAACACTGAATATGATCGCTCATGTGCTTAAGGACTTGGAAATGGTTGTCCTGCATTAAAATTTGGTTATTTAGCAATTGTTTGTGAAGCTGCCTGTAGCAGAACAGTTGAATGCCCTCACCTCCCTGTGTATAGCCCTTGCCAACTTGCTCCATCTAGGGGATACTTCATGTAATTCATGTTTTCTAAGCTTTAAAAGTCTTTTAATGCCATTTATATTAGGATTTACGTTAGTGTAATGAATTCAAAATCTAGCCTGTAAACAGTAAAAATCTACTTTATTCATACAACAACATGATCATAGCAGGTTTTTTACTTACTGGTACCTGTTTTACCTACCAGTGTTTAGTAAATGTAGAAAAACATTTCGTTGTTTGGGGCTCTGACTTCCAATGTTTCTTCAACATAACCTTAATTTAAGCTGTTCAGTAAAAGGTTTTTAAAAAATGGATGTTTGGCCCACGTAGAGGCTTTTATGGTCCACATATATCTTCAGTCATTAAATTAATCCAGATTTTTAATTTTTTTTAATATAAAAAATAAAAATTGAAATGTTTCACAGTGTATGAAAATAAGATAAAGATAGATTTTATGATGAACACAGAGTTTTCCAAAAGGGGTTTTGACTCTTTCATGCAGTAGTCTAGAAATAGTTTTAATGGCTTTGAAAAAACGTGCACAATCTAGAACCACAAATGCTGGTAATACGATGCTGCTCACATTTCTTGCATGACCGTTCCCTGTGCTGACCCTACATTATAGACTTATTTCAAGTGAAAGGCAGAGTCGGTCATTAGCTGCTAATTTGCTCTAAACTGATGCCCGGGCCTGAATCAGGCCATTTGACTTTCGTGTAGATATGCTATTTCTTATTAACTGATACTGATTTTAATGTATTGACAACATAAAAGTACTTTAACTGAGCTAAAGTTGTGTATATTCTTTCCATCAGTAATACTTGTGTCATTAGCTGTATATTTTTAAGGTTATTTAGTTGCAACAGGCAAAATTTTATGCAAAATTAAACTAACTGTCAAACATTATAACCACGCCGGAACATTTGGTCTGTGAAGTAGCTCATTCTGAGATGTGAGCTCAGCAAAAAGCACACCTTCATTCTGCTACTGGTTTTAAAAACCCAAAGGTAGAGGTTAACGATCAGGCGAGTAGAGGGAGTAACGCCAGAAATAATTTGGGGCTACTGTTCTTGAGCTGAAACATGAGAAATAACACAGGTATCTGGCCACTAATAGGGGCAGGGGGAGGAAAAAACCTCTCTAAACAGGGACCCCGCAGCAGTATAAACTCTGGATGGTTGAGGATGATAATGCTAAAAAATACTGCATGCAATTACACTTGCTGGAATAAGGTCTGAACTATGTTCTCAGTCCAGGTGATTCTTTCCCCTGAAAGCCACCCGGTGCCTCCGTTGGTGTGGGCTGTACCGATGTTGGTACTCTAAGGAATGCATCTCCCGAGCTGTCCGCGTGGGTTTGTGCTTTCTGTGTGTCACTGGGTCACCCAGGGATGCCAGCTGGTTAGGTTTTTATCCAGTGCTAACTGAACTGACACAGATGTGTCAGCAGAAAGGCAACCTGAATTTACACAGGTTGAAAATGCATGTTGGAATCAAATTCAGATCTGATTGAGAAAGGAAATCTGACTTTTTGATAGCTGTGAGGGAGGCAGGACAGTGACACGCTCATCAACTCCTAGTGCTCGGCAAGAGCGCTTAATTCAAACTAGCCGCTGTTGTTCCCACCCTCTCTCAGGATTTACCGGACCTTGTTAGCCCTGGCTATACAGGCATCCTCCCCCCTGCTCTGGCCTTGACCTCCTTATCGCCCTCACCCTGCCACTGCATAGCCTGGAGTCACGCTTTCCCCTGCCCTCCCGCACAGGGTTTTGAACTTTGCTGCCTGTCTGGTTTTGAGTGAGTGAGCTACTCGCAGGCTTGGCATTTTCCTTTAACCTTCCCCTGGATTCACTTCTGGCCAGATCTCTGTGTGTGCTCTCCCTGCAATGCTCTCTGTTAGACACTGAAAATATAACTTGTGTTGTCTTGCAATGAAAACAGCAAATTACTCTTATTACTCATTTCCAGTCCTTTGCTGCAGCAATCCGTTATGAAAGAAATAACCACTAAAACTAACAGAAAAGGACAAAAAGAGCAGCTAAGCTGAAATTGCAGCTACCTTTCAACACTGATGACTGCTCCCAAATTATTCTGCTGTTTGTGGCCCCCCTCATTCAAGATTTCCCAGGTGCTTGGCCCGTAATAAGAATACCTTTCAGTGCCTCTGAGAGTGAAAGTTGTTGCTATTGTTATTATTAGTTATTATACCAGTTTCACAGATGGAGAAGGTGAAGAATGATGCATGGGAATAATGACCATCTAGGCTAAAATCAGCTAGGAAATTTCAATTCATAAAATTTACTTAAATCACTATTAAAATAAAAGGAAAATATACAAGTTAAACCAAACATAACTACCCTCACACAGTTTTCTAAATCAGGCCCTGTAAGTGTTCATTTTCTCTTTTTCAGTGCCTTACAGATGTTTAAGGCTGTGATTAATATGGGAAGAAATTAGTGTCATCTTGCATTATTTTATGCTTTTACAGTTCAGCTTTCTTAGGCAATGCAGTAAATTAACTGCAATGAAGTTCTCAGTACTTTGGAGTATATTTTCCATTAGTTTGATAGTAAAAATTCCACCTGCACAGGTTAGGCAACCATTTTGAATATGAGCTTCCGTAATTAGAATATTGGGCCTGAAAACTCACAAGAGAAAGTTTTTTGTGCAATTTTGGACAGCTCCTGCTTTAGCTGGATTAGAAATTGCACAGAAAGAGTTCCTTGTGCAGTAGCATCAACAGTTGTGTTGCCTTAGATGTGGGTTAGGAGGGGTAATAAATATTAAACCTAATCTTCTGTGTCACTGATAGAGACATAGATTAAGTTGTCTGCTTAAACAGATGATGGTATTGCTTTAAAAGGCAGGTAATACATTTCAGTGTGTGTGGTACAAGGCATTTGAATCTACGCATAGCTACATATTTTATAAACTTTATTTAGAAATCAAAAGTGAAAAGCCTGAGTACATGTCTGTCTGTCTCAAATATTTATTTGTCATCCCCAGTACTGCTTAGTTGAAACATTTGGAGCTTCTCTATTTGATCCCATGAGATGTCCCATAAAAGAGTTTTGCCTGTGGGTATCAATATCTATATGCAACACAGCTGTTAGACTCAGCAGTGTGATAGATTCAGCTTTTATGAACATAATGAAATGGAATTTTTAAATGCAGTAAAAACAGACATAAGACGGCACATCAAACAGAATAGAGTCCGTCTGTGTTCTCCTTTTCAGGAACACTGCATGCTTCTGTTGCTTTCAAAAATAAGAACTGCTCAGGAGATTCTGCATCTTCCTTTCAGCATGCTGAAAAAAGGGCTGCTCTGCTCTGCTCTGCTCTGCACAGATCAAATCAGGCTGGATTGCATATTAATCAGAGCCCCTTTAGCAATGCCTGCCACTCAGCGAGACCGTAAGACTTCCATCCTTGCACAGAATGTGCTGTCATAATTGGTTTGTGTTGGGTGTTAGAAACATCTTGTGACTGAATGACCTGTAACTAATAAGAAGCAATACTCAAATGAAATGAAGGTCCTTGTCTTCCAAGCACTATACAAATGGGTTCCATCTGGCAGTATAGTGACTTAATGCGTGATTTATGTTGGACTCTTATGTGTTATAGGGTGTGAGATTTAAAGAACCTCATCAGAATGCAGGGTTTCCTACGACAGCTTTTAAGCTTTTGAACCTTACTGGAAGCTTTAAAGAGAAGTTTAATCAGGAAAAAAAGAAGAAATGTTAGATTAGGAATTTTAAGAATAGTTTAATTAGACTAGGACAGAGCATACCTTTCCTGTTTAGTTTTCAACAATTATCTGAATCAGCATTAGGACAAAGTAGAGACTGTTAAAAAAAGAAAGATAAAGTGACATGGCTAGAATATTCACCTGGAAGCACGCTCTGTGTGTTCCATGTAAGGATGTGAACCTCAGTGTGTTTTTAATAAGACCAAGTTTATCTTGATACACATATTTCATTGAAAGTAGTGCTTTCCAATTAAAAATGATGGTCTTGAAAGATCAGTGTTTTGTGATTAAAAGTCTATTTAATAATAAACTTACAAACTGCTTATAATGGGAACAAAGATTGTCTCTCAGAATTTAGAAGTCCTGGTGGTTTCATACAGAAAAAAAAAAAAAGAAAAAAAGAAAAAATGCTTCTTGAAATGAATGCAATACTTGTTTCTTGCCATCACATGTTCAAAGTAAACGTGATTATCTCATTAAGTTGTATTTGAAGAGAGTTTGGGAAGATCACTGTTGCCTTCACAACTTTAACACGTGTTGCTTTTCACCCCAACGCTGACTTTTTTCCTCTTTTCTCTCATTCTTGGTTCCTTGTTCCAGCTTGCTTAAGGTTCTTCATATTCATCCCTTGGGACAGGAGGTGTTTCTGTTGCGTTTCCTGGTTCTTGGGTGGGAACAGTATGAGTGGTTCATGTGGTAGGCTGGCAGCTGCAAGGGATGTTGTCTGATCGCCTTGTCCTTTTTCCTGCACACTGTGATCCAGGGAACGTAGGGTGGAGAAATGCAGCCACAGGAGGTGAGCAGTGACAGGAGGTTTTTTCTTTATCTGGGGACAGCAACAAAGTGTGTTCCTGTGGGAGCAGAGGTATCGGGAGTGCAGGCATAAGAGAAAGACAGCAAGCTGAGAGCCTCTCATGCAGGAAACAACAGCAGACACCCAAAAAGAGCAGGGAGCAGATCTCCAGCCAAGCCTCAGTGGCTGTGGAGAAAAAGAGAATTCCTAGGAGGTCTGTGTGAGTTTGTTACAGATTGAGAAGGCAGTGCAAGTTGCTGGAGGGAGAGGAAAATTGATCCTCACCAAGAGTTCACAGTGCTCAGGGAGAGAACTTTTTCTTTTTTCCAGTTTTTTTTAAATCCATTTCACCCACCGCAGCTGAATTTTCTCTTTTAAAAGTGAAAAGCCTCTAACTACCCACCCACCACACATGCCAAACTTACTCTAGCTACTATTCGTAGTATTCTAATATGATGCAGTTCAGAGACTGATGATTTTGTCTCTCCTCAATGCCTGGCTGACTCGGCAGCCTGTCATATCCTTGGGTAAAGATGGTGTGCATAGCGCACCTGCTCCTATGAAACATGTCCATTCTGATGGATTCAGTTTGCTCTCCATATTATATTTCTGGATTTTGTTTGGTGATTTTCCCCTTTAGAGCCCAGTAGGAATACTCTCTGAAATGGCATACCTCTCTTCTTTTGCCCTTTTTATCATCCCACACGGAAGGTCTTGGTATTTTAATTTTGTCCTTGAAAGAGGATGGAACTGCGACTATGATTTTCAGAGAACTATTGAAATAGCCTTATTTTCTTATCCTGTCTCCATCGTTGACTTACAAAATGTAGAATGCTGCATTTGTTCTCTTCTTTTTTTTTTTTTTTTTTTTTTTTTTTTTTTTTTTTTTCCCCAGCTCACCATCTGCCTCTTTTCTCTTTAGTATAAAACTTGTAGATTAAAGGACTGGTTTTGTACCTGTCTGTTGAAGATATAGCATACTATCGACCTGTAATATTTCTGTTACCAGGTCTACAACTAAGAGAGGTTTTTTATATGTCCTCCTATGTCTTTACAGAGAAATGGGTTACTTGGCCTTTTTGGTTTATGTGGGGGAATAGCTTTGATTATACAAAAGATCCATGCAGCTTTTCTTGTATTGCAGTACTAGATCATTCCAGGCAAAAAACATTCTAGCACTTTTGTGATAAGGCTTTATATAGAAATTAATAAATAAATGCAATTTAAGATTTAATTCATCTCAGTTCTGTGCACTACTTACCGTTTCTAAACTAAGAAAGCTTTCCAGACATACTACTGCAGGGAGCTTAGCTGTCCCATCCTAGCCAGCTGTGCTGTATTTAAATGTGTGTTCCTTAAAGGGCTCAAAACCTGCAGCAAAGCTTCATTAGTGAAGCTAATAAATCCAGCTGAGCAACAGGAGACACCTTCAGAAGGCACCCTCTTCTGACTGATGACTAGCAAAAGCAAATCATGTTGTCCATTCTAAATCTCCATCGTGGCTGAGAGGCATATTAAATGGTCCTTTTATTGCTGTTCTTATTGCCATGTCTTACTGGACCTTATCGTAGGTCATTTTTCCACATTTGGGACTGTTCTGCTGTTATTACTACTAGTGTATAGGAATCTCAGTCCTGAACCAGGACCCCAGCATGTCACATAACTGTATTAATGTGATGTAAAAACTCCTTAATACTTCCTTTAAGGAATTATGATAAGCATATAGGAAAAGCAAAGCCAATGGGAAATACACATACAGGTGAAACTATGGAATTTCTCAGCACGGTGGACAATAGTTGTAGCATCCAGGAAGACCAGATTTTAGGGGACCCTGAAGGGGATGTTGAAAGAAGATACTGAAACACCTTCCCAGATGCACTGAGTATTCCCACATATGGCCAGGGCAGCCCAGGAGAAAGCATAAGAGCCTGCTCTCGATGCTAAATGAGAGTTAATATATTAATTATAATAGACAGTAATATACCCTGATGCAGAAGAAGCTTCTGCTTGTTTCTTAACTAGGGTTATCTTTTATTTCCTAATTTCCTAGCTTAGTTTTATCAAATATGTTCAGTCTTGTGCCAAACAGTGATTTCTGGTCTGTCCTTTAGATACTGAGCTCGTTTCAGACTCAGAAGGTGCTGAAGGTGTTGAACTCTCAACATTTTTTCAGGATTGCTTTATAGATACACAACTGTGTTGTCCTGGAGGCATTTTGTCATGTATGTCATCCTGTAGTAACTGGTGCTCTTCTTACTACTTTGAAACACATACATTTTTTCTCTCTGTGTTATAACTACCACCTTTTCCTGGTACGTGGTTTGTCAGGTCATAAGGATGCCCCTAAAGCTGTTAAGTTATTCTAGAAAAGGGGCTATAACAGCACTACTTTTTGAAAACCAAGAAAAATAGCATAGCTTAATTCCCAATCCCTTGAGCCCTATTTTTATAATAGATTTCCACTCACTCACCTGTGTTGTGTGCATAGCAGGGGATAGACTTTGTATGATTTGAAGTGATAATTAGAAATGATGATGGGTGGCTGCAGAGGGACTGCAGATCCACATCAATAAATGTGTCTCGACAGACTGAGGCATCACCTTCTCATGAGAGAGTTTAATACTACAATTTATTGGAATTAAACCTGTGAGTTCATAATCAAAGGGCTTAGAAGGAAAATAGTCGAATATTTCTAATTTACTGCTAGCAGTAAATCATATGTGCATACAGAACTATTCCAAACCAGTACTAATACTACTGTTAGAATATAAATTAATATTAGATAATGCTTGCTTTTTGTTATTGTTGTTTATGTCATAAAATGTATTTTAGGAAGAGGTTGCTACTATCACGGTATATATTTGAAGGGATCCAATTTAAGTAGAGGGTCTAGTTTTGGGAATGTGTGGCTTTTTATTTGGTGACACGGCTGTTCCTCAACATTCCTTGGAGCAAACTCTTTTACCGGGTAATGGGCAAAGCCTACTGAGATGTAATGCAGGCAGTGCGAAGCGTGCATCCAGGCTTTTGCAGCACTAGTCCCGTGCAGAGCTCACTTAAATGGATTTGGATGAATCTGTGATACCTTTCTGCCTTTAACATTGCAGAATGTTATTCCAAGGTGTAACAAATGTAATTCGGGTGGCACCTGTTTGAATACTGCCTTGACTGGAATTTAATTTTGCTTTCCAAATTAGCATGTTTCATTACTGTCCTTTTCCCAGTGATAAACAAGATAATTCATTTTGGGTATTTCTGCACCACAGAAACATAAAAATTTGTCAACTTTAAATTGCTGTAGGTGTCATTAAAATTCTCCCTAAACAACCCAATACATTCCACATATTTTTTCGGAGACACTTGCAGCTATTTTTAAACCACCTGCTGTGTCTATACATATTCAGACCATAATGGTGAGGCACTGCTGAGCAATTCAATAGAAAATCATTTAAATAGAGAGGGACATGAGAGTAAGTGATAGAAAGTTCAGTAAGTTAATGCACTAGTTTTAAGTCTTTGTCCCCCTTGTGATCTTCCCCACACTCTTTCCTGCATGTCAAGCTGCAGATTTGGCTTGTGTTCCACTAAAATAATTTATGTGTAATTGCCTTCCAGTCTTACAGAAATGTTTATGTTAGGAAGTCAGTACCTTGTAGCACCAAGGGAAAGCTTATATTTTGTCTTTAGAGAGATATTAGCGATGATATGCAGAATGGCTGCTTGTAAGCACAGAATTGTAGCAGCTAAACTGTATGGAGGATTGCACAGTGTTTGCCTTGTGCTTTTGGTAATCGTGAGAACTCTTTTATATATTTGCACAAGTTCTTGAACCCCTCTATAATGTCTGTTTTATGATTTTTTTTTTCTTTAATACCCATTTTTAAGAGAGCCCTGTGGTTCTTTGCACTAAAGTCTAAGTCTTGCTCTTAAAGGAGAACTCTTAGAAAACACAGGATTAGCTTTTTTCTTGGCAACTTGTTCCAGCTAATAGGAGGGGAAACCAGAAAGGGAGAAAAGGTGGTACTTGTTTTGACCACTATTCTCTTCCTGGAAGTGTTACAGTTTCTCACAAGCTGGGGATGCTCTGTGTATATATTGGAAATCACATCCATCAGTTGTCTTATGCTTGTAGCAGCCAGTTTTTGCATCCGCACTTTGTATTAAAGGGATTATTCTTTTTTGCGCTGTTTATGTAGCAAAGTGATAATAAATAAACCAAGAATGGAAGTTGATCTGACCATGGTAGATTGGTATCTGTTGGTAGGGTGGAAAAATATCAACTTATTCCCTAGTTTTTCCACCTCTTTTCCTTGTTTCTCAGTTCAAGCATATTTTCATTTGTTTGAAGTATATTGTAGCAGATGACTTTTCTGAATCCATGAAGCAATAAGGTAGTGACTCTCAGTCCCTGACACCAGATACTGTCCAACACAGCTGCAGCTAATTTGGAGAGCCACTAAGACACCAGTAATGGTAAGTTGCTTGTCCTAATTGAGTCACAGATATACAGGAGGAGCAGCGAAAGAGTGGGAATTGTGTTGGATGAATGATCTAGAGTTGTAACCTGAAGTGGGCTTCTGCTGGCACATTTAGTAAGCCAGGACAGCCTGTGATAAGTTTGCATTATACAGTAGCCTCAGGAAATGCACTCCTAGCCTGTGGTTGTATGTGGGGTTTGAGCAGCTGTTAGCAGTGCTGCTTTTATTTTTGAGTACACTTTTGTCGACTGAAAATCAGCTTGTTCAGTCACCTTTTGTAAAGCCAAAGCCTCACTGGACCAAAATATTTAGATGGACAAGGGGGGGGGGGGGGGGGGGGAGAGTTTAATTGCCATGAGTTGTCAATTATACTCTGGTTGAATAGTCAACTTAGGAGGAACATGGAGTAGCGGAGGTTCAGCCGAAGCATCATGCAACTTTGAGCTAGCAACAAGCAAGTTATACTGGGACTGGAAGCAGTGTAGCTACATCAACACCTTGTTGAACTGCCACTAATTAGCTCTGCTGACAGACAGGGCTGATTGGGTCTGGTGGAGGGCTACATTAACAGCCCTAGACATTATAGGACACCAACCACCACCTCTTCCTCTGCTGACCTTTGCCACATAATAGCACACTCTGGGATCCTTTTTTGTGCGGTTCTGTTGTTGTCAGATGTGCCTCAGGGTGTTCTGGGGACCCAGACTCATTGGTAGGTCGTAGAGCAGAAAAGCAGTTCTAGTCAAAAATAGCAACAGGGCCAGCAGAGATAGGAGCAATATTCAGGCCAGGATCAATAACCAGTGCCAGGTCCTGCCTCGAAGGCTGCACAAGCCAATGCAGTTTAGTGGTCGTTTGATGTCCAGTTCTGCAAAGTGTTTATAACTGAGATGGTTTATTAAAAAAAAAAAAAACAACCAAACACCACTCATCGTTTTGTAGTGGTGCAGAAGGTGCTGCTGTGGAAGCCACTGGCTGTACTGTACTGTCAACCGATGTGTTTTGCTTGTATGCTGATGTTACTGAAACTGAAACTGTCCTTCTTCCCCTTAAAGTTAGTGATAAATATGGACTAATCTGATTAGTGCAGCCTTAAGACTTGTGTTTGTAGAGTGAGGAGTGCATGGATAATATATAATCATTAAGGAATTGCTGACAGCATAGATCATGAAATGTTTAATTTATTTCTCACATAACTTAAATGAAATGATAGACCAAATGACCTAAATGAGGCAATTTTTATATTTATTTAATCTTAACTTTAACTCCTAACAAGAGGTTTATCATATTTAAACAGTCTTTCATCATTAGATCAGTGACAGACTGTGCTGCTGGTGACTGAATTTTCATTATCCTCAGGTTTGGTCTTTAGATGGTCATTATTTTTTATTGTGCCCTTTTAAAAAGTGAATAAATTAAGAGAAAGTAATTCAGAGCAGACAGTGACAGATATTGCTGAGTTCAGGTAGAAGGCAAGAAAATAGGGGAGGAGATTGATGGAATGGTGGCAAGGTTTTGAAATTCAGATGCAGAAATATGTAAGGGAATTTTTTACATTATTTTTAAAGCATATGGGACTTAAGTTTGATATTTTTGGTTATAATTTAGTCTATTTTGTGAATCACTTTAACTCTTAATGCTTGACTTTTATACAAATGTGGGATTTTTTTACTCCGAAAAAGAAAACAGAGTGCCTGTTACGCATTATGTAGTGATGGCTGGCAGAATCAAAGTCTACGAACTTTGAAACCAAATACAATCCACCCAGCTTTGCAGGAACTGGGGAACATCATCTGTTCTGGCATAGAAGTCAGGGTAGACAGACTTTTCAATCAGTTCCAGTCTCAAAAATTGTTAATGTATCTGGAACTGCCCATTCACTTATTGCCAGAGCCAAAGTGTGAGATCACTTGTCAAAAAGGCTGTCACTAGTCTAAGCCAAATAGCCCCTCATTTCGCAAGTGTTCCTGAAGGGCAAATAAAAAGAACGTTACAAAAAAGTGTCTACTGTACCTTGATGGCAATGGACAGGTCTGCCCAGGTGTGTGCAGGTTAGCTGCACGAGCAGTCCATGAGAGAGGCAATCCTGTTTGATTTATTTACTTCCCTGTAAAGTTACAGACATGTATCAAGGGATGTTCAACCTGGCATCTGTGCATCATGCCAGTCTTCACTGCTGAATCCCTCCTCTGTTACCTATATTGTAATTCTCTGTTCCTAAGCACAATGAACAGTGGTTTAAAAGGTGCCTATTGCTGAAAGAGAATTTTTCTTTTTGTTTGTAGTTTCCAGTTAGTATCTGAGCAGTGCGTTTGCTAGAGTAAATATATGTCAGTAACTTAAAAAGCTTTTTACCTTCTCATCTGTCTATTCCCAAATATAAACCCAGGTTGCGAATATCCATGTCTCATTTTCATTTCCGTATAGGGTAGAGTAAAGGACTGAATGTCTTTGCTAAATAAAAAGCTGTTTTGTATTGGGAATCAGAAGCTATTCCAAGATGCATAGACTTGCAATTACAGCTTTGTCCTGGGAGTGAGGATACCAGAATCCTCCACTGACACAAACCTGGGGAAATATTTAAACACTTCGTGCTTAATTTTTCTCCTGCTGCTACATAAATTTTTCAGGGTTGCATCTTACACCAATTGATTTGTATTTTCTCTTTAATCTGGCAATATAAAATTCTAGCCTTTTAGCTACATAATGCGACTGGATGACTTTGCAATTGATACATCAGGTACTGGCCTGATATTCTTGGAATCTTTTAATTAATTTCTACTTTGTCATTACATGCCTGTTGCTTTAGAATAAATTGAAACAGGTGAAAAATATTGTTCCACTAATAATTAATATTCTGAGTGTTACTTAATGTCGGAATTAGTGACATACTATTGTCTTGATGCAGGTGAATCAAAGTTTGCAGTGTCAAGTCCAATTCTGCTTCTATTTAAGAAGATAATAAATTGCCCACCGAGCTCTGCTGTGCACGTTGTGGCCTATACTTCGTGTTGTTACAGCTTGTTTAAATTTCTAATGAAGGCACAGAATAACTTATGCTCATATTATGGTTTCATTATACAATGTAAAATGCCTGTAGGAAAACATATCCCTAGTCAATCATCAGTTTGAAAAGTTTTCTCTTTCACTGACTAATACCCCATCAGTTTGATACCTTATAGTCAGGTTTTGCATTCACCTCATGTCCTTGGTGTCTACAAAACAGCACAGAAAAATAAGCCAGTGCCCAATACCATTATAGCGTGTGCTGTTAGAGCCCATATGGTGTTAGTTTCTCAAGAATAAATCACACTGAGAACTGTTGGATACATACAGGGGCCTTTTCCAACCCCTCTCGAAGGATATGCTACACAAAAAATATTTGAGAAAAGCAGTAATGAATGCTGTATGAGAATTATATAAAACAAATGAACCTGGGATGGATTAACGTTCACAGCATTAATAAAAATTAAATTTTAATTACTGTATAGTAAACCACATATTATAATTTAATAGCTGATTTACCATCAAAATTACAGTACTTAGAGCAAGTTTCTAGACCAATGTTCTGCGTAGCACATTGATGCTAATGCTTTAATGCATGTATTGGGTAAGCCCAACTGTCACCTCTATTGCACTTCTGCATGCACTAGATAGACAAGCTTTTTATAAACAAATTTTTCATCTTTTGGGAAGCAGAATCCTTACTTGCACTTCTAGAAAAACAAGTGGAAGTTCAATACCTCAACAAGGTACTGATACCTTTCAACAATTCTTAAAGCTTCCCCTGGGCACACAAGGGTCATCCAGGCAGTTGGAAGGTGAACATACCTTGAAAACTGTATGCTCTTTCAAAAAGTGAAAACTAGATATGCTTTTCAGTGGCAAATGAAGTCATATTATCTTCAAAATATCAAAGCTATTATCTAAGCAGTATTTTCAAGCTTCTCTGGGCTGATGCATATGAAGACACTTGTTATCTTTGAGGTATGCACCTACGACTCATAGATACTGTCTTGACTTAAATGATAGGTTCATCTACTGGAATCTGTATTTACAGGCTGTGCCATATTCATCTGATTGTATTTTTTTTACTTAAATCTCAGTGTTTGCTGCTTCCTTTTGGCACAGCAAAACTTTCAGAAACAGCTACCAGACAGGGAAAGTTGAACGGCCTTAGGTGGAACAAGCAACTTGTTTTCCTATGTCACCTTTGAACTTAAGTTCTAAGAATTTTCACTGATATAGAGTTCACCAGAATTTTGCAAAAGGATCCTGAGTGGTTAAACCTCTTGCTAGAATAGATTAAAAAGGAAATGCTGGAAAGGAAGAAAATCAAAATAAAAAGCAGCTTTCTCAAGATGAGAAGGCAGTGTTCCTGTCCAGCTCTGGGATAGCTTTGTTTTCTGATCTTGTGTTTTTACAAGGTTATTTGAAAAGTCAGTGAGTGGTTTGCTGTATGGCACTAGAACAAAAGAAGACTAACATAAAACAGGGGAAATATTATGTATGATGCAAAATCTATCTGCATTTCAGGAGCTGTCAAAGTGAAAAATGAAACCACAAGTTTGGCCTTTAAAAATATTAATTTATTTTGAAGATGAAATGTAAAAGTGCTGGCAAGGAAGTAACCTTATTTTCAGGAAGAAGCAAGCAAGACTAAATTCCTATCGCTCCTCCTAGATCCCTGATGGCACTTTCTTGTCACCCTTAAATCTAAAAAAGGGATCTAATTGTCTGTTCTTGCCACCATAAATTCCTGAAGCATTTTTGCTCTATTATTAATGAAGCATTCATCAAATGCACTAACCACAGCTTAAGGTGGTATATTTTCAATGCACGTATTTATCAGTTTTACTGAGTGATGTGGGTTCAGTTCGGTGTTGACCTGCAGCAGTAATTCTGAATTACAGCCATGTCTTATTGACAGAAGAAAGCACTAGCCATTAGGGTGTAAAAAAAGTTATTGGTATTTGGCTAATAAACTGACAATATCCAGCTATAAGGTACAGTTTTCATATGCATTCATTAAAAGCCTATATTTAACTGTGTAGTTATGCGTAATATGAGGTTTGTAGGGATTATTCTGCCTCTCCGAGATAACTGATTCCACATAGTAAACTATAATCGACTGATAAATCTATGACCTTTATTCACAGTAAAATAATACCATAAAGTAATATTTATTTACTGTTTCAAATGATAACTTGACACTGTGGGGTGTTTTTTTTTTTTCAAAATACGTTGCAGATGTTTCTCAAAAATTATGTGTCTTAATTTCCTATATTTGGGGTTTAGATGTGGCTTTATGACCTAATCTGCATAGTACCAGTGAAAAAAGAAAACCTCCACTAACATAGAAAGACTGAAAGAGGTAATAAAACAGATGTGCAAGTTTGCTCCACAGTGGACTAGTTTTTAAAGAGTTCATTTGCCATGGCTGTCATAAATAAACCCTGGTGCTTGAAATAGGTATAAACAACTTGCTGCCGAGCGCCTTCTCTTGTCCTCGCAGAGAGCAGTCTGATTATTGGATCTGTTGGTGTTATTTGAGCTGCTGTTCCTGCTCCCTGAAGGAGCAGCAGCCCCCAAAGATGGGGGAACAGGAGTGCTGGATCCTCCTCAGTTGTAGTGCAAATTCATTGCTTCCCATTTGCCTGTGCAAGATTGTACTGGATGAGATTCTGAAACTAAATTCATGCTGTCTAATGCCTGTTATATGATCTGTCCTTGCAGGCAAGGTTGTTCAAAAAGCAGTAATGAGCCAACTATTTCAGGATGTGGACTTCTTGCATGGTTTTTGCTTGTTGCCAGTCCCGCATCAGACCTGGTTACTGCCCAGAACCTGCTCTGGTTCCACTTCACTTAGTGGCGGTTGGTTATTCCTACCTATAGGAAAGCCTACCCCATTTTCAAGTCTACAAGTGGTTGATTAGTTCTGAGTAAAGGTCTTGCAGGTCACAAGAAAGGCATTACATTGCTCTTGGGAGAGTCCTCTTTTAGAGATCTTCAAAACTGCTGGCTTTAACACACTTCTTTTTGACTTGTTAGGGGAGTTTATTCTTTCACATTCTTCATTTTGAATGGGAAGCCATGGTATCTAAGACTGACTATTTGTAAGCCTTTTATAGGTGGATGTAGTGCAGCTTTGCCCTCATTTTTATTGGAACAGGATAAAGGTAGCACCTAGACAAATTGCAGATATGAATAATTACTCTGTGTATCACTTTGAGGCCTGAGTAGGTGGTAGAACCATTTTTGGTAACATAACAGTGCAGTTGATAGATTTCCATGGTGAAGTGTACCATACTTTTGTCTTTAAAATTTGCTTCCTATTTCAAAGGATTAGAGCCTCAGTTTTATTGATCTCAGGGGACATGGCAAAACCAGCACTGTCCTGGCTTTTGCTTGTTTTTAAGAAAGCAAAATGCATCACCCTGTGAGGTGTCTCTAACTGGTTAATGAAATTACCTCATTTCAAATATGTGACTGTAGTGAACTGAAGAATATATATGTAGATAAAGAAGGCCTTTGAACTGATTTTATAATGATACTGTGTAGAAACTTACTGCAAAATGGTGTGGGTACCCACTGCACTTTTTTTGACTTTGAGTTGCAAATGTGAGTGTAGCAGTAAGGATTCTCCTATGGGGGATGGTTCTCCCACTAGATCCTAGTCTACACCTCTAACACACGCAAAATAGTATTTTACCCACTTGTGGGGGCAGTGTATGTGTCAAAGGGGTGACTGCCTTTCTTAGCAGTTTGTCATCAGTTGGCAGTCAGAGCACAGAAATTGGCGCTATTTGCTACTGGGATAAACCAGTTGCAAAAAGTGGGAAATCGTACTCTCAGCCTTAGCCTTATCCAGAAGGAAAAGAGTAATTATGTGTTTCTGGCTGTGGCTGGCATATGCAGCTGTATGAAATGTAAAAAGCTAGGTGCTCCTGCTACACGCAAACAGTCTTGTCTGCCTGCTTTCTGAAGATCCTGTGAATATCACAGGAGGAAATCCATCAGAGACAGCGTTTCAAGTGCCTCCAAATCAAGGCTTACCATTTAATTTTGACCTTATGTTGTCTTTCACAGTCTATGCTAACTGCCAAAGAGATTAAAGCTAAATTTTCAACATAATAGGCCTAAGGCACAGCTTTTGTTCTATTAATTTTTTTTCTGAGATCACATTTTAGTCAGTGTGTTTTGAATTTTCTAATTATCAATGCCTTCAAATTTATCAACACAAATAGCTGGACAGAAGTTAACCTAATCATAAATCAGTAATTTTAGTAGAAAAAATTATATTGTACTTCTGCAATCACACACAGATATATATATATATAACTCAGTGTCATTCTTCTTGCAATACTGACTACAACAATGTGTCTCTTTTTTTTATTTTTTCCTGTCATTTGGTGGGGTTTTTGTTTTGCTTTGTGTTTTTTTTAGTCTCACCTCCCCCATGTCCCCAGTTTCTGTTGTTAGGCTGCCACCTGGTAGTAGAAGTGAAGGAAAAGCTGTTGGGTAGAGAGAGGAGTAAGCCTATAGTGAAGAGCACATACAGTATAACCACAGCAAACCAAGAGAAATAGAGCCTTTAGTTTGTCTTTTGCATTCATAAATACACCTGCCGTTTCTTTCTGAGGTTTAATTTTCCTTGCAGCTTGTTTTAATACTTCAACCAAGTGGAAGTTCAATATAAGAGAGCATTATAATGAATATTTCCCATTGTTTTATTTCCTAGTGCCATAACCAATGAGGCAAATAATCCACAGCCATTAAGCTTTCTGTATAAAGAATTGGAATGTATGCTGAGCTTACAATACAATGAATAAGAGAGATCTTTCCTTAGGCCTTCAAAGGTTGACATACACACCATTTTTTCAAGTGGGTGTGATGATCTTTATGATATTAGAATATTTTTATTACTTCTTCAGAAATAGTTGTGTGTCACTTGGCCATTGACAAATTTAAGGCAAGTGGCTTAAGAATTTCAATTTTCTTTTTTTTTTTTTTTTTTCCCCCCCCAAAGTACACTGAAGCTCAGGTATTATCCTCCAGGTAAAAACAACAGATAAAAAAAGAAAAATGTTCCATGCATCTGAACATTGTGATCATCAGAGAGCCCTGTCACATGAAAAAAACCAAACCAAAGACAAAAAAAAAAAACAACCAAAAAAAACCCCCCACGCCAACACACATAGCAATTAAATGGTAGAAACGAACTACTTCCTGGAGGCTTAGAGGATTTTAAGTTTGTCTGAGGAAAATAAGCATACAAATGTTGGTTCCTTAGGAGAGCTAATAAGCAAGGATATACCCAAACCAAACTAGCTATGCAAATATCCCTGAAGCTTATTGCCTTTAGAATTCTGAGGCAAATATTCCAATTAGAGTCACTCAGTAACAAGCAGTGAGCGACTGACCTGTTCTGAAACCCTGCCATTCCTGCTGCCTTCTAAAGCAATTATACTTCTGATTTTACTGGAGCACTTAGTAAAGATTGTAATATTCAAAAAAGAAAACCATTGAATCACAGAAACCATGACCAGCAGAAAGTAGGACACATGCTCTTTTCTTTTACCTTAATGTTATATTTGTGGGGAACGCAAACTGCAGATTCTCAGCCAGAAAGGCAAGCTGGTCAATAAGTAAGGCGAGGGAGTAACACGAGGGATGTGTACATCCATCTGAAGCAAGGAAATTGTGCATGTCATTGTAAAAATAGGAAGGGGGTCATAATCTTTTTCATTTATAACTAAAAGAGAGAAAGTGGTAAGAGTTATGGACTAAGAACTAGAAGTCTTTTGTTCTGTCTACGACTGATTCTCAGCACGACCTCAGTCATGTCATTTATCATTGTTTCCATTAACCCGTCTATGGGGTGTTGCTGTACCCAGTTAATGGATGGTTTTGGTGGACATCAGGATCGTCATGTAAAGACACATTTCATTACTTCTGGTTATTATGCTGCATGTTAATTAAATGGCTACACACAGTAAGAGTAGCCTATTGCTCTGTCATAGGTTTAAATAGTGCATTATTTAATAGCTGAATCCTTCCTTTAGTGAAAGGCTTGGATAAAGAAGTCCTGTTAACAAAGGCACTTGTAAAGATGAAATCTTTGCTCTTTTTAGAGTCGCTTAACTAAAACTGGTTATTTCCTAAACATGTTCATTCACATGAACCCATACAACTGCCTACATGGGAGTTATTGAAGCACAGCTCACTCTTAAAGTGTGGATTTCTTTACAGGCTTTCTCCTGTTCCTTTTTAGCCTGTAATCAAGACATTTCATTTTATAATTATGAACAAATTGCATATCCTGGTAACTTGTCTATGTGGGGAAATGAGTGAACAGAACAGCAGCATGTAATTTTACAAGGCACTGGCTGCCTTACACTAGCAGACCACGTGCAGTTCCTACCAACAGTGCGTATGTGAGCGGTAGAAGTAGGCACCTGCTGGCTTTTGCTTCCCAAGTGGAACTGAAGCCTTCCTGGCTGAGTCCTCACTACGTGTTGCAATAGTTTCCCTTGAAGAGAGCATTATCTTTGGAGGTGCCTTTATTAGTAGCCAATTGTTTCTGGGATTGCTGGCAAAAATGCTACCAGTTACATCAAAGTCAAAGATACTGTACTCTTTCTTTTGACCCCTACAGGTGGAAAGATACATTTTTCTTCACAGTAATTGTCCAGTGCTACTCTGGACACTGTCAGGACCAAATACGTTGACCTCTGGTAAACAGGGCACCCATAAATAAACTTTAAGGGCAGAATCTGATGCTTTTTTTTAATGTAGGGCTGGTTTTGGAGAAGTTGTAGTCTAACAGATACCATCAACTGTCTAGTTTGAATATTGATGGAGGAATGTCTCAGTGGTATAAAATTCTGTTAAAATGCTTAGATTCTGTGGAACCATATCTCAAAAATATTGATTAAACTCAACACAACCCTTCATTCTTCCAGCACTGATCAGAAAATACTTTGTAATTTGCTGTTATTAGGAAAGCATTTTAAAAACTGTATATTTTCCTTTCTCTGTGTATTTTTCTTTAAAGTGCTTCTCTCCTAAGTATTGTAAGGGAAAATTTGCATTGTGAATTATGCACTGTGGACCAAATAATGAGGTGTTAGTTATCTCTGTGTGGGTATGGTTCAGTGGTTTACTCAAGATGATGAATGATCTGAATGCCTACTAAAATGGGTGCTGCTTGGTGCTGCTCTTCACCACCTGGAACCAGAATACACTGAAAATGAGAATGTGTCTGATAAACTCGTGGATGTTATAAATCCGTTTTACCTATGCTACAAACAGGGTAAAGCTTTAAGTCCGGGGTATCAGTGGAGTGCAAACTCATTATTCTCTGATGCTTTGTTGTAGGTCCTCCTTCACAAAACAGGTTTTTAAGCAAATAACCTAAAGTGTCCCAGGCAAAGCTCCACGTGGACTAGATATGTATTAGTATGCCCCCAGACTAGGCTCAACTGGAGCAATGTTCAGGCAGCAGCATGAGCGAGTTCTTATGGCACCGTTATCGTGGTCCCCATCCTGAGGCATGGGGGTCGTGCAAACTGCTATCCTAACTGTTTATTAAGGAAGGATTTTCTTTTTCTTGACCTTAATAGCTGAGTTCATTGCATTTTTTAAGTCCCATGAAAATGACATCTGTCCTGGGACACAGTATACTCCAGGGCACATTCAGACCTTACAGGCAGCTTTTAGTTGTTGTATATATATCGTTATTAGTTGAGAATCATGCATTTCATTAAGTGTTTTCTCATCAAGCCTGGAGAACTGCAGACAGTTTCACTCCCATGGAGCAATAACCTTGCTCGATTTTATCTCCCATTGTGATATCCCTCCTGACAGGAAGCACATCTGGCTGTGCTAGTTTCTCATTCAGTGCCTTTGAAATATTTTTGAAACAGAGATAGATGCAGAGAAAGCAAAGCTCGGGGAGAGGGAGAATCCTGGAAAATAACCGAATTCTGCCTTGACAATTTGTTGCCAGACTTTGAATTCCCAGAGAGAGAAACATAGACGCTGATCTTTTTATTCCACTTTACTTTTGTTTGTGCATGATGGTTCTTGCTTTAATAGGTTAACACATATCTAATATACATTTTATTTTACATTTTCACCAGTAATTGCACTCCTCCTTCAATAAATAGGATCCTTCTAGGCTTAAGATGCTGAACATTTGACAAAGACAATATTTTAAAAGTGTCTTCTCCATCTGTCTGTTGAGCGAAGTCTTTTACTTGTAGCTTCCCTCCCAATCGGTTCTGTTTAGTGTAATGTTAGCTCAGCATTTTCTACCTCTAGAAATCTGTTTAAATTAAAGTGACCTCAGCAGGCTTTTAGAGCAGCAGCAAATTCAATTCTATTTTGCCATTTTCTTGTGAATTTGAAATTTCTCTGTTCCTTTTCTTCCTCTCTCAATAAAGTTTATGCAAATAATATTAAACTTTGTAATTAGACTAATGTTTTTTAATCTCAGTTCAAATAGTGGATTTGTATGAAATCATAGTTTCAAACACTTCCCTTGAGAGAGAGAGAGAGAGAAAGGGTATTGCTTTTAATACTTTCATTACTGTGCTACTCTTGTTAAGCTAGAATTGTCATTATGATTATACACCCTATTTTTTAGTATTCAATATAAATTATATTTAAATCCCATTAGATTTATATTTGCTGTGCCCACTTTGATTTCCTTGTTACTAAAATATTTTGGAGTTGTTCCAGGACATTAACCTGATCCTGCAACTCTGGCTCATTTGTTGGTTTCAGTAGGTGATTTGTGCATATAAATTAATCATATGAATGTTTCTTAGATTCAGTAAAGGTTACAGGGCATTCCAAAGTGACACCCAAACTCTGACCTGCAGAAATGTCAGGAATTAGGTCTTGATTTGATTGAGGTCAGTATCAAATGTACCGTTGGTCCAACAGCTGTTGAACGACATCCTGAAATATGAATTGTGGATTTCATACGTTCCCCTGGTTACATTCTAGACGCAGAAAATGCTAATCTGTAAAGAATTGAAAAGGTGCCTCGGTCACTTATTTGGCATAAATCACAAATCTTTATGAGATGTCAGGCAGTAATACAAAATTGCGCTTATCTACACGTGTCTAAGATGCGCTGCGCTGGAAGGATTTTGACCCGGTTTGTTTCATGCTATTAAAAACTCTTGCCTTGCTTGTGGGCAGACTTGCTTATCAAAACATTTGGACTATGCCCAGAATTTGTCTATAGTATAGTTTCTGTCTTCTGCCATATGAGCTATGCTAAAATGCCATGCTGGGGATTACAAGGATGTATGGATCCCTTCAGACATCCATGCTACTTGGATCAGCCCTCCAGGCACACGGAGAAAGCAGGCTCTGCGCACAGACCTCCCCAGAACAGATGCGTGTGAATTTGGCAGAGCTAACAAAAACGTACAGTTTAAGAACGTGCCACAGACACATGGAGCACAATATGCTTCTGGACAAGCAGCAAACTACTAATCCTTCACCTTCATAGCAAGAAATGAGGGAAGCAGGACAGGATTGCAATTTTGAACACTATGCCTGTGGCACGGTCTCCCCATGGCCAATCTAAGTATGGTGGTGCTTCTCAGATCCACAGCTACAGCTCAGCACGTTCTAGCTTTGAATAGTTCCTTTAATAATGTTATGGGTGTCTCTTCCCACTTCTTCAAGGCAGTTAAGCATTCTTTCCCCCCACTTCTTTTTCATGCTAGCAGTGCCTCCCATACCATTCTCTTCTTTGCTGCTTTTATTGCTTTCAGTCTATAAGAACTGCCTGGAAATGGGACTTCAGATTTGCAAAGCTCTTTACGGACTCACTCCATTGTAGTTCCCTGACCTCTGCTCACCCCCACAGCTACCCGTATCATACCTTGTATATTCACCTCCCTTCTTGTCTTTCCATGATAGTAGACGTTATTCACTTAATTGCAGTTTGTCTTTCCTTAATACACAACAGTGGATTTCTCTCAGTCATTAACTCTTCTCTTTATTTCTTTCTTAATTTTGCAAATTAGTAGTGATATTTTTTTTCTTTCTTTACACTGTGTTTTGGGATCTCTCCTAAAGGAAAGTGGTATATAAAGCCACTTTGTAAAACAAAAGTCCTCCAGAAATTTCTGAGGTTGATTAGTATGAATAAAGGATGTTTTGGTACCGCGCTTAGTATAAAATATGCTGTGCAGTCTTAGCTCACTATAACTTCATTTGTACCAGTTTAACTAAGTTACTTTATATGTGATATAAAACAGTTAAAAGAAGACAATGTTGTAAAAGATTCACTGTCTCCTTATTAAAGCACAGCACGTAAGATTTCTTAGACCCTTGCTTGTGCGATGTCCTGATTATAATGAGGACTGCATCACTGAGTGTTGCTACCTGAGGAGACGGTTGTACAGAATGTGTCACCCAAACCTGTTGAAGCTGAAGGGAACTTTTCTATTAACATTCCTGATCTCTTGGCCAGGATGGTCATAAACCTCCCAGATCCATCACATCTCAGACCTCCTGGCAGAATAGTTCCTTGAACAGGAAGACCAGGATAACAGGTCCTCAGGAACCCGATACAAATATTTTACAGTGATACTTCATGGGGGAAAGCAGACAAAATCAGCCAAATACTTACTTTTTGAGAATGCTGTTACTTCAGGTGAATTTTTTAACAAATACCATAGCATTGCAGTGAATAAAAATATAATGTATTTCCTATCAAGCAAAACTTCTTTCACTGAGACAAAGCCTTGAGCAAAGTTTTGGGCCAGAAAACAATGCTGTTAAACGTTTAAAAGAACATACAGCTGCTGGATTGTACAGAAGGGAAGTCAAGTTTATACTTCAGTATTATTTCTTATTACTGAGCAATGTGTCCTATATTTTATGTCAAGTATCTGCCAGGGTTCTGATGATTATGCCTTTTTGTGATATTTTTTATTTATCCAAAAAGTTATGCATTTATTGAAACTTCCAAAATCCTTGAAAGGAAAAAAATATTCTCATGAATGATCTTTCCACACTTACTTTTTTATGTTTATTTTTTGTTGGTTTTCCCCTAGGTAACCACACTACATTCGTACTATTAGTAGATTGTATCTTAGTGTTGCTAATAAAACAAATGAGTTAGAAAACAATTCTTTCTTTTATAGTGAATGTGAAAAGCTTTTGAAGATTGATTTAAAGAAAGAAGCTGTGTACAGTTCTAGTACACAGGCATAAACTTACAAAAGGAGCAACCTGTAGCAGGTCAACATCTCTTACTGTTCACCAAAAGTAACTGTACTACAGTGCAAAATCTGCACAAGGCAGTGACTTACTAACTCTGGAAGTGAGAATAAACTAGAAATCTTGCTTTGGTTGCAAGAACACAAAGCCTGACTTTGGAGGGAGCTCTTTTGTTGACAGATGCTCTTAGAAGATATGAGTAGGTTTATGGAAGTTTAGCAAAAGTAGAACTTATTAACCAAAGCAGAAAGTACAGGAGTTCTAAATAAGGCATTTAATTATTTTTTATCCTGAAAGGAAGCTGATAAAAAGATATGTAGAATTAAATAAGGAAAGAATGAAATTGACTGGAGAAATTTATAATGGAAAATACTATGGTTACGTCTTTCATCAGAAAGTAAATCCTATGGAGGGGTTGCTTTTTCACCCCATAGTGTGATAAGCTTTTTGGTAAAACAGCAATAGTGTAATTGAAATCCATTTCACATGATTTTCCCTTGGATGATTTAGAATTAGATCAATTTATATTCTGCGGGTATAACCCAATGAGAGTACAAATGCAGCTTCTAGAATTGGTTTTGTCCATGAGCAAAGCCAATATCATTTACTGATTCATTACACACCCAGCAGGGTCCTTTATTTCAAAAGCTACCTGGAATTATTACTGGCAATAGAACACTAAACTCTAAAATAAGATTTGCATAAAAAATTAAAGTTAAAGGAAAATTATATTAGTGATTAAAAGTAACATTTGATGACTATTTTGATTGGAATACCACATTTAAATAGTAAGTGGTTCAAACAAGCATGGAGAGGTTTTTTGCAGCTCCAACTTAGAATGCACCTATTTAAGTACAATATTATGCTCCTGATAATATGCCTGAAAATAGTAGACAGTGCTTCCATTAATATTTAACAACATAAACATCAGGCAAAGGTTGTACGTCTGGAATCATAGAATATGCTTTCTGCATTAGGGTACTAATTTTAGAAATAACCTCTGTCTGCGTGGGCCTGCTGATGTATGGTTGTCATAGTAAGTCAGTAATTGAGTTTTCTGAGCATTTTGACCACTGGTACAAATTTGCAAAGCAGATTACACAGCAGAAACACAATTTCCATCGTGACCTTTATAACATCGCTTTCTGTTGTGGGGATTGGAATGTTTATGGAGGGAAATATAATCTAAGTGCACCTAATTTGTAAGAATGTGATTTCTGATGTTAACCCAGTAAGCTTCATTTTGATTCATTCAATAACAGATTATGTAAAGACTTGGCATTAGGGAGGGAGGGATCGTAAAACTTATTATCTTTTATTACCTAGGCAGAGAATATTGGTTTAGATTATTATAAATTGGAACTGAAGGAAAACTTTCATTTTCAGCTGCTGTGCAAAGACCCTCGAGAAACCTGTTTCCCAGTGATCAGTCACAGGACCTTAGTGAAGAAATGGCCATGTTCACATCCTTCAGTATGAACTAGGCACAGGAATAACACTAAGCTTTTCTATATCTAGAGGTGTTGTTTGGGGGTCAGAAAAAACCTCTGCAAAAAGTACTGTCAGATGGTTTAGTGGATGGTTCATCCTTGTCTTGCAACTGCAACGCTCTTGCAGTGTCACAGCCTTTGGAACTTCAGGAGTTCTATCGGTTCTTGTCCCTGGTGTTGTCTCCTTGCCTGGTCAGGGTTAAGAAGTTGCTTACTGTAAACTCTGTATCTGTTAGTTTGTTGTGAAGTGCAAAGCTATTTGTGTGTTAGCAGGTAGAGTAGACCAGTAGAAGCGCATCTGTAGAGTGAAATAGTTCATTCTGAGGACCTGACATCCATATTGCATGCTGCAACTTTTCACTTTCTTTTGTTTTGGTTTGGTTTTGGGTGGTTGGCGTTTTTGTTTTGGTTTTGTTTGTTTTTCCTGGTTCCCCAGACTGAATCAGGGGGTGGAAAGAATTAGGTGATGTCCAGGATACATTCTCCAGTTGAATTTCAGCTGAACAAGATCCAGATGCCGCACTCGGTGTTGCAAACTAGAGCGTAGTAAGTGTAAACAGTGTGAAAGTTCATTTTAATAGGTCTTTCCCGATAGTTGCTGAAGCAACACTGTATACAAACCCTGCATGGGCACGTGGTCAGGCAGCTTTCTCTAGGATTGCTATTGTCAACTGAATGCATTTAAATGAACTTGACTTGCCTGAATATCCATCTGGGATTTTATGTTTGATGAAAAGATGAAGAAAAGCACTGGGTGGGTCTGTGATGTCTTGGAATGATGGGATAGATTGGTACAAGTGTTGCATTGGCATCCAGGCAGACCTCAATGCATAAACTTGATCAATCTAAATTCAGCTCTGGTGTTATGATAGAGTGCTTGATGGTGGCAGATAATAAAATAATCAGCATGAGGTTTCACTTAGTTTCCTGCAATGCATTCCTTCAAAAACATGTGCTGGTAAGTGCAGTCTGGGAGTACAGAGACCTATAGGGTCCAGGGTCTGAGCTATGTTACTGGTTTGCTGTTTCCTTCAGTGGATTCTGTGAGGAAAGGGAGGAGTTGGGAATAAGATTAACTTGAATTGCTTCAGGTTTTACCTCTGCCTTGTTCAGACCCTTTTCTTGGCACCTTAGGAAGATAAAACTCCAGCTATTTAGTTTTTTTCCACCCTGCTTTGGCAATGCTTTTTCCGGGGGATGCTTCCATGAAAAGCAGTGCTCGCTTTCGGAACTGTTCAGTATCCTCCTCCAAAGCCTGTAGGAAACACTTCAGGGCTTCTGGAGCCTGATTCAGACTCAAGGAGGAGCAAATTCAAACACTGATAAGCATGCTTGACAGAGCCTTTTGTTTCTTTGCTCAGTGAAGGATTCCCGTGATTCAGGGCTGCAGGTGTAATGTGTGTTTAGCAATAAGATCACTGATAACTGACATTGGCTGCTGTCCACACAATTTAGGAAAGCAATTTTTTTCCCCAGTAAACAGAGGGGAGTGCTGACCAGCTGCATGTTATTGCTTTGTATGAAATATTTATACCATGGATTGATCCCTCTCCCCAATGGGTTAAATGCATAGAACGTCTCGTTAGTTTCCACAGCCTGTTGCACAAACACCCTCTTGTGATTACTGATGAGCAAGATTTCCCTAATTCTGATGTGATTATACCTGCAACAAGGCAGGAAATTTTACCTCATCCTCCTGTTTTGAAGAATTTGGGGACTTCTTTTCAAAGTGTGTGTTTTGGGAACTTTGGCTCTCCTGTTGTTGATGCTATAATGATTTGGAAGGCAGTGTCTTGCCCTTAGTTCTGCTTTGTTTTAAATGCAAATCTATGGGAATCTGCCAGTTTTACAAGAGACACAAGCATCTTACATTGTGACATGAAAGTGCGTATGCATGTTTCATAAACATGGTAAGTTATAGCTTAATAAATGTGTAAATAAACTAGGGTAACCCATTTAAAGTCAATGGAGCTATGCTGATTTATGCTAGCCTGAGGATTTCTTCAGGCTTGAATACTTTGGGGGTTGCTTATGATTTTTTTTTTTTCCTCTTTAAGTTACAGCACTCACCTCTGTGTACTGATCCTTATTATGTGACCTTTACACCCTTCATATACTTAGGGAATTCTCTTGGCAGAGGTATTTTAATATAGAGGTATTAGAAAAACTGTCTCTACTGATAACCCTTGTAGGTTACTGTGTTGGAGAAACTTGTCTTTCCTTTCATGTTTTTAGATTTAAATAGACTCATTTCTGCATTTGGCAGGGACTGAGAAAGATTCAGTAATTTGCAGCTAATAATTTATTAGAACAACTTTGCCCTTATTTCTCTTCACAAATTGTCTGCAAACAGATTGTACAAGTCTAATATGTTAATGGCTGAAAATTATTTGAACATTTTTTCAGCAAATATCTTTTGGTCGGCAGATTATTTGAATTGCAAATTGTGACTGTTGAAATATATAATTAACACTGCAAATAGAACTGATTGGATATTACAGGAGAATAGTTTTTATGGAAATATATTGATTTGTTGAAATGAACATTCGCTACAGAAACAGTGATTTGGGGGAAAAAAAAAACAACTTTGTTGAAATAAATAGCTGTAATCTAGAAGGGAGTTCTTATCTTGAATGCTCCTGACAGCTAGCTTGGGGTTTAGTACTTTCTGAAGCAGTCGAGACAATCAAGTTGAACGTCCTGTTCAGACAGAAGTGAATCTTACCTTCCCTTATCCAGCGAGCTGTGCTGACGCAGACATTTATTTGTTCTGAGGCAAAGGTCTTCTGGTACACTCTGCTCAAAATGTTACCATTGTAAAAATAATCAAGTATAAATTGGCAGAATGGGTAGTATGTTCAATATTCACTTACAAGTGTATTAATGAGGACTGGGGAGAATGGTGGTTCCTACGCCCATCAGTCAGACTGTTAGCATTTCTGATCATATGCTCTGATTTTGATGAAAAAGTCCTTGGATGGTTTTGCTTGTTAGCATTGTTATAGGGTTCAGTATGTTAAGGCTTGGAAAGTGTTAAGCATCAGGGAAACTATTTGCCACCCACTCCCTCAATAGTTTTTATCTGGGTGCAATTAATTAACGTAAATAACATAGTGTTTTCTATCCAGCATCAAAAATCAGAATAGAAACACTGGTAGGTATATAGTCAATAAGGAATAGATGTAGTGCCATGGTTTCAGCAATGTTTTGGTACTCTGTTAAAGAACCAAGCTAGCAGAACAGTAGGCGCTTCATTTACCAGAAGGGTTGAGGGTTCTTTTTGGTGTGAGCACTGTGAAAGGGGAAGTGTTATCGTTAGGAACACGCCGCACATAGGAAGGTGTGTTAGGGCAGCATGTCACTTTGTGAAAAGTCAGAGTTGTGAAGAATTATGGATAGTGGAAAGGATGCTCCAGCCTGGGCTGGTTTCATTGCCAAATCGGGTTTGTGTGTAGCAATTTCAAAAGCAGCTCACCAGTGCCTTAGCCTCCAAACTCACCTTCAGCTGAGTTAAATGCTTCATCTCCTGAAGGGTATATCTGGCTGCAGGAAGGGTGTCCAAACTTCAACTGGCCGTAGGGTGGCAAGTTGGACTATGGTGTAACACAGAGCTCAGAGGAACTTGGATCTAGCAAGTATGGCCATACATATTCTTTAAACTTAAGACAATCTTTGGAGGGGCATAGCAGAAATGAGTCTTAGTGACATGTAAACACAAAGGGAATGTTTGTATCAAGGTCTGTAGTTGCAAGTAGGCTATACTGTAGTTCTGTCCTTTATTCAGACCTACTACTGGAGGGTAGACACTACAGCTGATTTCTGCTGTTGACAGAAGTTCTAGGTGAGATGAATGTAGTAGTTGTATTCCCAACACCTCTGAATGTATGTAATAATAATAGAATGATTAAATGGTTTAAAATCAGCAAAAGAAGTTACATAATAACTGATGCTTTCACACTGGAATGAAAGGTTTTTGCAGTACTTTTTAATTATAAGGATCAATTGATTTAGTTTTGATTGGTTGGTTGTTGTGTGGGGGGTTGGGTTTTTTTTGTTGGGTTTTTTTTTGGGGGGGGTGGGAGAAGAGAAAAGAAATTACATACATTGGTCCAGAAGGAAAGCTGAAACATAGCTTGTGGGTTTGGTTTGTGGTTTGTTGTTTTGTTTAGGTTTTTTTTTTAAATAAGTATGATTTAATGTCATTTAACAGGGACTATTTTCTTTGGGACGTTGTGATTCTTATTCTCCATTAGTATTTAAAATTATTAATGTACTTTATATTTCTAGCTGACATGGAAAACATTTCTTTTCCTGAACCATGAGCATCTAGTAATAGCTGTTGCAGATCAACATGCCACTCCTTCCAATGTTTCAAATGAATTATACTTCAGGGGAATATCTTTAGCTAGTAAAACTCTGTGTAGGGTATTAACTTCAATGGTGTTATATCTTTTATGATAATTAAGGATTTTGTTTAGAATACTGAATAATTGCTCTCTTCCCAAGGTTTATTTTTGGTAGTAGCCTAACTAACAATAATAATTTAAGTGCAAATACGTCAGACTAAATGGAGCTTCAGTCACTGTTCTGTCCTAGATATTGATGATCTCTACCCAAGGAGAAATTCCTTACTACTAACATCTTCAATGTAAGGATGCTCCCTTAAGTGAAGTTAATGTCTGCACAAAGACTGTGGTGCTTGTATATAGTAGCTGAGATGCACATTTGTGCAGTGAGTGAGCAAGCAGCAAACAGGTTTTCTCTGCGGATTTCTAATATTTCTCCAAGGAAAGCTTGTCACCCCACCATGGCTGGCAGCCTTCTCCAAATGATATGAATTCAATGGCAATTCTAAATCCTAATTTGCATATCAGTCAAAACTGCTAATTTTAAGCAAAATATTGGAAACATGTACATAGAGTTCCTGTAATTCCATGTAAAATATAACAAACATATCCATGTGTATCAACCCTATAGTTGTGTCAGCATTATGAAGAATTAAAGTCTTGATCCTACACATCCTATCTATTAAATAGTTATAGATTTCCTCTTCATGGGAAACAAATATCTCTGGCCAGGAAACCTATCTGTATCGAACAATTTGGAACAATTTCTTTCCTTTTTTAACAGCAACTCCTGAAGGAGAAAATTTAGTTTTCCTTTTCCTTCCAGATATACCTACGAACTATATGTCTCCTGTGGTTAGTAAATAGATATTGATTTTCTTCATAATAGAAGTACGTTATTACAGTGATTAAACTGTAGACCTTCCTTTATGATACAAAAAAATTGGAAATTGGTGAGCTAAAGAGTATTTATGTTACAAAATTGTTTTGGTTTTTGTATTCATCAAACTGTAATTCAAGCTCTAAATGCAAAGCCTCTGCGCATATTGACCTTTTTAAGCAGCGGCAATTGGCATTTAAAATAAATGCTGATATTATAATTATAAAAGCATTATGTCCATTAGAGTTGTTAATAGTCATATTACTTCTTTTTTTTATTCTACATTAGTCAAAATCCTGACAGCATACTCTGGAACAATATTAGATTCAGTGTTGATATTGTTACTCAACAAGAACATTGATTATGTCTTAATAGAATGTATTCAATGCATACTATATGCAATTATCATCTTAAATAAACCCAAGCATTTATTTAGCATGAACTGAAATTATTTAAATCCTAAAATTTTTTCTTTCTGGTTAGTATTATGTTATAAAGGCATTAGTAATACCTATGGTAGAGTAGCAAACTATTGCTATAGCATTATGCATTAACATATAGTTTATAAACACAATTATAAATAGAAATATTGAGGCATTGTTACAGAAAATATTAATTTCCATGAAATAGTGAAAAAAACCCTATTGGTAATAAGTAGTAAGATAGCCTTTAAAACCTTTACAAGAGTTTTGAACATTCTGTACGGTATTTCCTTCCCAAACAGTATTTGTCTCAATCTTAACAACTGAGTACTTTGTGTAAGTTTGGGAATTTCTGTTCTCCCCAGTTATTTTCAGATGAGGCATTGAAACACCAAGGGAAGGCTGTGTGCCCTTTTCTGGCCATGCAGTTCATAGGTGTCTTGCAATAACTGGAGAGCACTGGATGAAGGTGTAGCTAAAGGCACTTCATGGGGGACACCCAACCAGGAGGAAACACTGAGGAGGTGGTTTCTGGAGTCCTGTTGTTTTCCAGAATTTGGTGCCTCTCTGCAGCTTTTAGCTGGGTGCTGATGTGAGGCAGGGATTCACAGCCTTGAAATCATTAGCAAGAGACTAAAATTCACTGAAAGAGGAACTAGAAAATATACTGAGTTGGGCAGCAGGCTGATGATGTGAATAAATACAAAACAATGCCGTTTAACAGAACTATTCTTTTTCAACCCCCCTGCGTATCATTTAAACACCAGTAGTAAAAAGTGTTGTGAAGATCTGCAAGAAAATATGTTGAACTCCTGTTTAAACATCTTTGAATTACAGATTAAATAAAAGGCTAAAGTAGCCTAAAATTTTCAACCTGTTCCATCTTCACATGATGCAAAGAAGATTAAGGCTTAACCCAAATTCTTCTTCATTTAGCTTCTGCATTGCAAATGGATTTCCAGACACCCCATGGTGTGTCCTTGCAGAAAGTAACTAGATAGTTATATCGGAAAAACACAAAGCGTTATTTTAGTAAATAGGCTTCCCAATGTTCATAGTCTCTAACAGACTCTAACAGTGATCAGGATTTCATTTTTTAGCCAAAATGAAGTGTTTTTCATATATGTGCAATCTATATGCCAGCTTTAGAGATCAGATGTAGTAATAACTGCTTCGGGTGTCAATGGCAAAAGGAGGTGTTTATTACAAGAGTTTTCTCATACTCTTCCTTCTTGTGAATCTGCTTTACTTATTCTACTTTTCTTTATATTCAGATAAAAAAGTCTGATTGAATTTTTTGAACTTCAGAAGCAAAACTAGATTCTTTCCTACCTTCTCCCACAACCAAAAGTAAAGTTACTACGGCCATCAAATCCAGATAAACAATTAATCATTCACTGCTTGAATATGCTGCTTGAATACAGTGCCAGAATATGATTTCTGTTCCTCACTTTAGTGCTACCTTTTTTGATCTTTATGAAATCATTAAGATCTTCAGCCAGCTTTAGTCACGCACCAAGACAGGTACGCTAGGGAGCACTGGGCTCCTGCGATCATCAGTGCAGCCAAACACAGAACTAGTGCCTGTCCTTTGACTCTATGACAGTGATGCTCCAAAAGTTAGACACTTAATTTGAATTCTAAAGTTAGATGGAAAAAAGCCAGGCCTCAGTGAAAACATGAATTTCCTGAGTGACTGCACTTCCTTACCAAGATAGATGAACAAGGGAGGATACATGGGTCACACTTCTAAAAGCTTTGGACATCTGAAGTTGCAGAGAGGGGATTTGTTGTTCTAGCCATACCAAGAGTCCATGTTCATAACTAGAAATTCAGGACTTGAAGTTTGAAAAGACCAGTGGTCACCTAAGGGTTCTAAACCTTTCCTGTAATTATGCAAGTAGTCCCACTTTTTTCTGTCTTACATTTTGAGTCCTACTGTGCTGAGGATGCTGTCAATGCCAGCTGAATGCTTTACAGCCTGCAAGTGATAACCCACACCGAGACTTGGAATGTTACTGCCAGTGGTATGAAATACTAGCCATGGCTCGCTTCTCTTAAGTCACTGATAATTTTTTATTGTATCTGTAGGAAATATTAAAAGATTAAAACTCCGCAGAAAACCATCATTATCTGGTTTCATTTAGCGCTACCTTAAAGTGGTCGCTTGGTTTGTTCCACCTGTGTGTATCTGCAGTGAACTGTTTATTTGCCCCTGTTGTGATTAGATCCTACTGGCTTTGTCAGGAACCTGAAACCTGGAAAAGTGCCTTTCCAGCCTCTGGTTCCTTGCTAGCGCAGAACCGGTTATACCAAGGCAGCAGGGGAGCAAAACCTGACAGGAATGTTTTACACTGGTGAGAATGGCAGTGGGTGGACCGTCAAAGACAAACACAGCTCACCTCCTTGGCAAACCAAACAATTTGCTGGTGTCACCCCTGCTGCGGCTAAATGACGAGTGAAAATTTATGGGGAAAGGAATGGTTCTCCTGCTGTAATTCTATAAACCTTCTCAACAGTGTTACACTTCACAAAGTCACAGCTGATAAATAATAAGCCACACAAACAGTGACTGAATGTTCATTTATTAAAATAATCTATTATCCTTTTTAGCTGTAGATCTACTTTGCTGAGAATTGTTGCAATATTCGTCACGTGTCGCTTTCCAAATGGTATTAATGGGGCTGTTTTTGCAAGAGCGTGCTTCAGGGGCTGCGTCACTACTTCAAGAAGCAGGGGGCCTGGGTTTAGTGACAGGCAGTGTCATGGTGTGACAACAGTCTGAGCTACTGTAGGGTCCCAAAATGCTACCAGCTGGGTATTACCAGCAGCATTTATCCCTAACCTGCACAGTGTAGCAGGGACGGAGAAGGTGAAGGCAGGCTGCTTTTCTCCTTCACTCCCTCCCTCCAGGAGCACTCATTTCTCACAAGATGTGAGCAAGGGCAGGGAGACAATGCACGGGGGAAAAAGACATGAGGGAACAGAGGAGGAGGAGGTGGCAGGACAGCTTGTGCTGCAGCCCCTACTGCAGGGGTGCCCCCAGCCCAGCCCCACACCCTCCCCACCATCATCACAGTGTAACAGGCTCAGGAAGAGCGCGGGGACCCATCGCTGTCCGCAGATACCCACTGCCACGTCCCAGGGTTTGCCACTAATGTGATAAACCACACAGGTCCAAGTAGTTACTACTAGTGCCCAAACTGGGCTAGGAGTATGAGAAGTGTTAAAAAGCCCTTTACATGCAATCTCTGCTGTAAAGAGCATCTGAAGGGAATGTGCCTCTGCTCTCAGGTTTGGAACTTGTAGGAGCTGCTTTCTCTAACAAAGCAAATATTTGGTGACAGAACGAGACATAGAAAGTGCTGCATAACAGGAAAGTGTGAAGTATTCATAATGATATGAAATACTACTCAAAATTCAATGTTTTTCACATTTAGTTGTGAGCTTAAACATTGGACTCCTGTCACAGAAATTTCTGCTGCAGTAGGCGCAATTTCTAGCATAAATGGGCTTGCTTTCAATAGAAAACGGGACAGCTTTCAAAGGAAAAAAGGCCAGTTTGAGAGTAAAAATGGGCCTCTTGCTCAACAAAGAGGCTTACAGGCATGAAGTGATAAATGGTTTTGCAAGTTTTTCATACAATAATAACAATTTTCTAATCAAAGTAATGAAAAATTTGCATCTACAGGAGGGGATGGAAGCTCTATTCAGGTTTTAATACATTGAATGCATTTTAGAAAATAAATATATGAAAACTATAATTTTTTTCCACTCTATACTCTGAATTTGTGTTGGAGAGATGTAATACTTTTTTGTGTATATTTATATGATGTTATAAATCAAAATCCTGTTCTTGGTTTTCTTTCTTCTGAGATGAATTTCATGGAATGATGTTGTAAGACTTAAGGAAATATATTTTTTAGGATCCCCTACGTGGCAGTGGCATCTGATTTTCTAGTAGTCCATATGTTTTTAGAACTAAATATATCTTCTGGTTTAACTCATTGATTTTACATGCAAATATATTGCTTCATAATTACTGATCTGATGAGCAAGTGGTATGGTTCCTTCTCTCATGGCCTAAAAATGCTTCACAATCTAAGTGTTGGGATCTCCTTCTCACACATGCTCAAAAAAAGTTGTTGTGATGTACCAAGGAAAATGCATAATGCAAAATGCACTATTTAGTGAACGCTTTCAAATCTCTTAGCTACAGAGAAAACTGTGTGATCTGAGAAGTTGCTTTGCTAAGCTAGAGATCAGAAATAAGTCTTTTAAAATTTTAAATGGTGAGATACAGGCTGGGGGATGAATGGATTGGGAGCAACCCTGTGGAGAAAGACTTGGGGGTACTAGTGGATGAAAATCTGGATGTCAGCTGGCAATGTGCCCTCAAAGCCCAGAAGGCCGGCTGTATCCTGGGCTGCATGCAAAGAAGCATGGCCAGCACGTTGAGGGAGGTGATTCTGCCCCTCTGTTCTGCTCCGGTGAGGCCCCACCTGAAGCACCGCATCTGGCTCTGTGGTCCCCAGCACAGGAAAGACATGAACGCATTGGAGCAGGTCCAGAGGAGGTCCACTGAAACTGTCAGTGGGATAGAACACCTTTGCTATGATGAAAGGCTGAGACAGTTGGGCTTGTTCAGCCTGGAGAAAAGAAAGCTCCAGGGAGGCCTTCTTGTAGCCCTTCAGTAATTAAAGGGGACTTAAGGTGGGGACAGGCTTTTTAACAGAGCCTATTGCAATAGGATGAGGGGTAATTTAAACTGTTTTTTTTCTTAGTTTTTAATTTTAAATTTTTTTTTAACTAATATAGGGTTGATTCAGTCTAGATATAAGGAAGAATTTTTTTTCTGATGAAGGTGGTGAAACACTGGTACAGGCTGCCCAGAGTGGTGGTAGGTGCCCCATCCCTGGAAACGTTCAGGGTCAGGTTGGACGGGGCTCTGAGCAACCTGATCTGGTTGAAGATGCCCCTGCTCATCGCATGGGGGTTGGACTAGATGGTCTTTAATGGCCCTCTCCATCCCAAGCCATTCTCTGTTCTCTGCTATGGCCCTCACCTTCCTTGATTCTGCTTTATAAGTCAGTGTGTGGATGGTAAAGAGAGATCACTGTGTTGCTATATGGATTTTCACACCAGTTGCTGATTCTCTGTAGAAGTATTAAAGGACATAGGATAAATGGTGTCAAACGTGTAGCCTTGGTTCTTGTAAACAGAGTTGGCTGATAGAGCTGCTCTGAGGTTAAAGAAGCCCTCTAAGAGTGGTGCCCTAGCCACTGTTTCAGGCACCATTATGTCCTTTTGCCCCTGAGATCCAGACTTATTTTTCAAGGAAAGTTTGAAAAATCATTCCTGAGCATATGTGATATTCTTACCATATAGTTTTAAAGGTGACCGCAGCACTTCCCCATCTGTGTCCTCCACTGATGATGCGGCACATATGGTCTTTGGGCAGATGGTTCCATATAAGGCAGTCATACAAACAGGGAAAATATTCATTGTAATTAGGTGCCCAGTCTTGTCTCCAGTGAAATCCATGTCAAAATTATGATTTCCATGGGAGCAGGTCCTGATGCCGATAATAGATCCCTTGGATGGGATGTATTACTACCCTGTTGCTTAACTTGCAAACAGATGTGCTTTTGTGCCTGATGTGAGAGAGGTGAATTAGAAATGCTGTCACGTTCCCATTGCAGAACGTTGGCCACATTTTTTTTTGCCTAAATTAGGGCTGTCTTTTGGAGGAGGGAAATTAAGGATGGCTTTTGCTGTGGACCTATGCTGTCTGGTTCTGCAGTAGCTGGGCTGTCAGATAAGTAACCATGACATAGGCATCAGATATATTAGATGTAAATCATTAACATTACGATACACGTTTGCTTTGTGCAATAACTGGCAGCCGTTGTCCACTTTAGAAACTGCTTTGTTGTTTCTTACAGTGAAGCAGACTTAAATTACTATTCTAAATGCTAATAAATGTGATTTAATAAAATAAAGAGAATTTATATGTAGATTGTGACATTAGTATTTAATTATGTACCCATCATAACACTGATGAAGCAAGCTGCTAAATATTGGTGCACTGAAGAGAGAGCTTACTTTTGAAGAGCAGGTATATTTTAATTTCTTTCCTAATCTCCTTAAATAACAGAATAGATTATGTACTGTTTACCAATATTCACCTGCACTCCTTCACGCTGTGTTCCTAATAAGGTTTCCAGTGTAGCAGCTGAAGCTCATAGAAAGCTGTGCTTCTGTTTTGGTAAAACACTGTGATAACAGATCTGTTTCTATGCTGTTTTATCAGGCCAAATTAAGGTTTAAAAGTTGATTGTTTTAATGTGAATTAAAGGTAGTATGTAATCTGTTGTGGTGGCTTTTTTAACCTTTCCTTTTTGTTATTTTTTTCAGACTATGGAAACCCCGAAATACGAGCTAGTTATAGAAGCTAAGGATATGGGTGGTCTTGATGTGGGACTAACTGGCACAGCAACTGCCACTATTCTTGTTGATGACAAAAATGACCATCCACCAGAATTTACCCAGAAGGAGGTAAGAGTTTGTCATCTCTGTTCTATAAAATGTTGTATGCAATTGTATTTATCTTCTTTCTAAATATAAAAATGTTCCTTTATGGAAGAAAATACTTAAAGACATCTTTGTAGCTCAATGTTATAGACTTTCCTGGAGCTTCTTTTTTCTTCTACGTTAATAAATGCGTATGCATTATTTCCATGACAAAATGCAACCACAAGGTAAAAATTTATGCCAAGAGATATCATTCAGAGGTTGGCTAGCAGGATGAGTACCCGTAGAATAAGTTTGCTAGCGGTGACTTTCTTTCTTTTGCTCCTATGAGGGGAAATAGAGAATTCCCTCTTGCCTGTGTTGTAGCTGAGGGCTTTTGATAAGCAGGAACACGGGTGAAAGCAACATGTTTTGTCCTGGCTTCAGTAGTCACCTGTGAGACAGTGTGTTGAGGGTTCTGTAATGAAAGCTCTACTCTTAAAAGCTTTAAATTTAACCTAAAGGTGGAATTTTCAGGGAATGATTTTTTTTTTCCACGGAAGTGTGCTGAAAAGTTAGAAAAAACCCAACCCAAACCAAAAGATACTCACTGCCTGTGGGAGGGTGTAAGAGTGCTACAGCAAAGTTTCTGGTGCCAGGCAAAGCATCTACCAAATTTCCTCCCTTCTCGTGCTGCTTCCT
Source organism: Falco biarmicus (assembly GCF_023638135.1). Classification (NCBI taxonomy): domain Eukaryota; kingdom Metazoa; phylum Chordata; class Aves; order Falconiformes; family Falconidae; genus Falco; species Falco biarmicus. The sequence goes on along the minus strand of NC_079302.1, from coordinate 5,349,750 downwards.
TCCCTCTCCCACATTTATTATTAGTCTGGGTTTTGTTGGGGATTTTTGTTTGTTTGTTTTTGTTTTGGGTTGTGGGCTTTTTTTGCTTCTGATATTTGGAGAGAATTAGAGTTCAAAAGTTTTACCTAATAACAGCTGGTTTGGATTTTCTTGTAAAAGTTTCCTGAGGTTCTTCAAATTTTAAGGAATATTCCCAAAAGATGAGAAGTAAACATGACAGATGTTGATTTTAAGGTAATTTTAGGAAAAGAAAGGGAAAGCTTATTGCTATAGAAGTCTCAGTTTTCTGCTTACAGTATATTTTTACATTTTTTTTCTGACCTAATTTTAGTGATTTGACAATAGATTATTTTGAAACAAATTACTGTAATTTTACTTGAATAATTATTTCTTTTATAAATGCAAAGTGGATAACCAGATTAAAAAAAGGACAGAGAAAGTTTGGGGAAAAAAAAAGGGGCGGGGGGGAGGGGAGAAGAAATAACAAATAATGAAAATTTTGCAAACAGGAATGTTCAGTGACAATAGCTATAATTGCTTCAATAAAATGCTTTGGCCAGAGCATTTTATTAACCTAAAAAGTACCGTGGAGAGCCTGATCCAAAACTTTCAAGTACATAGATGATAACTAAGTGGCTTCGATCAAACTGTTAATTCCCTTGGAATTACCTTTTAGATCAGCTTTTAATGCTCTGAAAGCTGTTTCCAGACAATAAGTAGTTAAAATGTATTTAAAACATGCTAATTTTTATTCCTCTGGAACATAACAACATACAAGGACATCTTGGTGTATTTAGAAATAGGAAGTAATTGTATTAATACTGATAGCAATTCATGACATTCAGAGTCCTACCTACTCGAATGTCCAAACTTTGACATTTCTTCTTTTGAATGAATCATTCTATATATCTTTCTACAGATTTCTTTTGAAGAAATATTTCTACAACTATATGTCCTGTTTGACTTAATAGTTTGCTAATTTGGGCAAACATGTTAAAATACTTAATGTCTACTTAGCCCTAAACGTACTGTTAGTGTCTATTTCTGTGGAAATTTGGAAATGTTTATAAATCCAGTTCTGTCAGTGATATTAAAAAGTCTGGTGGTTGGAGTATAGAAATAAAATAGGAGGTGTGAAGAGACAGCATTATGCAGACTTTTCAAAGAAAGTTAGTCTTATACATTTTTCTTGTACTTTATATGACATACAAATATTCCCATAGAGACGTCTCTTTTTTTTCTTTTCTTTTTTAATATATTGTGACATGGGTTTGAACCTTTTGCTGTTTAGAAATGTTAATGACCTCAGAAATCTTCCCTCTGCCTTGCTAAAGGGATATTCTTGTTCTGTGAATAAGGCAGGAAAAATCAGTCTTCAGATGTATGGTGTCAGGCCCCTTTAGGAACATATGCTCTATTTAAAATAAGTAGCGTAAGAAGGAGAGTGCCTATTAATAGAGCTAATGCCACTTTGTTTGGCTTACTGCTTAACATACTTAGTTACTGTATTTAAATACCAGTCGCATACCAACTGCTGCAGTACCATTGATTTGAATAAGACTTGAAAGAAAAAGACATAGTCTACAAGATAACTTTTGAAGTAGAAAGCTCACATTCAGTAAATCTGAAGGTTTGATTTCAGAGTGCATCTTCTTTTACTTTGAGATTGCCTGCTTTGAATCGGGTTCTTATGGTATTGACATGTTTCCCCAGCTATCTTCCTTCTCTTTAAAGATACTTTTTCTCAATGCATTTTTCCCTTTTATAAAACAAATGCTTATTCAGTGGCCTATGTTTCTTCTGTCAGTATAATTTCTACTTAAAATAGCTCTGCCGTTCTCTTCATCTGTAAACACCGGGGCCAAATTAATTTCTGATCTAACACAGTGAAAGTCGACGAAGTTATGAGAGACGCATTTGTTCAAAAGTCTGGACACTGTATGAGTGCAACACTGGGTACCCCAGACTGGGCACTAAATAGGGGTTTGTAGAATGCATTATTATATATATCTTAACAAAGATATATATTATTTCAATAATATTAATGCCAAGTCAGAAGTTTAATTACTTTTTCAACTGTGGAGAAAGCTACGAAAAATGTCTATAATTCTATTTCCAAGAAGACTTATATGTTTTAACGGATATTTCTTTGATTCCTCAGTGCGAGGCAATCTCAGTCATGCGTGAGCAAGTCTCTGTCCATTAAAGATGAGTTTTATCTTTTGTCACTTGACCAATCTCCTCCTCTTTTTGCTCTAGAAAGAAGTTTATGGATCTACTTCTAAGCACTGTTATACTGCTGTGTACTTCTGTTTACTGTATTTATTCCTTGGAGGTCAGGTCCTTACCCACCTATTCAAAATGTTAATTAACAGTTTTATTTGATGTTTTCAGAAAGGTCTGAATGCTCCATTGTTGCTGCACTCAGTTTTGGTTTTATGTAGACCTTGCTGGAGGAGAGGGTACTCATCTGGTGATCTGTTTTTCCATCTCCTGTTTTTTCCACGCCCGTGCCATTCTGATGCGGTTCCTGCTGATGCAGTGCCCTTCATGCTTAGGGACAAATTCGTTGTTCGTATGTCAGGGCATGATCACAGAAGCAGCTGAGCAACCTGGCTGTGATCCAACGCGGCACTTCCATTAACTTTGGAGGAATAGTTTAAGCCCTTGAGGTTACAAGTATGTGTCAGGTACTTGGATGGGTTAATGTATGAGACACTCCTTTGTGGGATTCAACCCAGTTAATTATTTTGTTACTGTCTTATCACTCTACACACCTCCAAAGTACCTGCCTTGTATTTCACATACATACTTATCCTTACTGTTCATAATAGGCTCTGAGCATTGCAAAGGTCCATTCAGACATTCAAACAATACCCTGTTCCCTTCAGGGGGTTAAATAATCTCATCTTTAATGCCTAAAAGAGCAATGTTTTAAGAGCTCCTTCAAAAATCCCAGGTGAGGTAACAAGGTCTACCTTTTAAAAGGTCACAATGGCTGGGATACTGTGCCAGATTTAAATTATAGAGAATTAAAATTAAGATACTTGTAAATTTAGTGGCCTCTTTTTCAAATTTACAACCCTATTTCTATAATATGAAAGAGTTTTTAAATTAAATTTGTGAATTATTACTGAATACAGCATGTATTTGGTATCACAAAAACCAATTTGGCATTTCCTTTCTAGCAAGTTAAGGCCTTAGGCTCAACTTTTGTTCAGTAGCAAGGGATTACTTATGTGAAAGTAAGAAATGAAGCAAAGCAAGGAGCAGGAATTGATCATTCTGGAAAATCTGATACCTGGTTTGTGTACTGTGTGGGAACGAGCTAGACTGAGTGAACATTAATGGTGCTGAGTACTGGTTTTATACCTAGCACATTCAGAAAAATGAGAATTATTTTCTTGTGTCACTTTAACAACAGATGACAGACCACTGCAGTGTTGTATGCCGACAAAACAGTGATTTTAGTCTATAGTTAATATCACTGTGGTTGAAGTGTGATGAAAAATTAGCGATGTAGCATCTGCTGGAAGCCACAAGCTGGCAAATACTTCCCTTGTATCTTTCCCTGTAGGCATGGTTCTGCCCAGATCTTCCCTAAGACTCAGTGGAAAAAAAACCCACGTTGTTTCAGCATGACAAAAGTATGGGTTTGACCCCTTCCTGTCTATTCTTCCTCCTCTAAAAAAAGTAGTTCAACAAATCCTACTTCTGATCTTATACCATTCCTGAAAGCAGAGTATATGCTCAAAAATGGGATTCTACTGAGTATATTGGCCTCCTGCTTCTGGCCTGATTTTTTTAAGGTATCTGTTCCTAGGAAAGAAGCTTCCACTGCTGCTCTTCAGTAATATATTCTTTTTCCTTAATATATGATATGTTTTTTCCTTTGTAAATGCTGTCAGGCATTTGAGAGAAGAATGAAGTCATGTGGCTGAAGGGGATGATTTTGCTATACTCCACCTAGTTCTCACATCTGTCCTTCACCGCAGAGCTGGGACAGCAGCATGTCCCTAGCTGTATATTGAAAAGTAGTGGGACTTGTCAGAGTGCTCTCACCTGCACATAAGAAAGAGAGACTTCACCTAGACAGGGAATAGTCTCATTCTTGAGACAATTCCTCTTTCTGCCACTTTCATCCTCACCTTCACTTTCACCCATTTCTGGGACAAAGCAATGTAAAATAGAATTCTGTCACATCAGGGACAGTAAGATTTGGAAAAAGATTTTTCCTAGTTTAGAGGCTTTGAATATGTGTTCTTAGAAATCTCTTTTTCAGTTAAATAAAGTAGCTTGCCTCCTTTGAACAGAATAAAATCTGTGTAATTTGACAAAATATCACCACAGTGAAATCTGAGGCGTACTAGTGCTGTGAGTCTTAAGTGAAAATTATGGTCTGCTCACATTTTGAATGCCTACTGATAAACGGTTTATAAAAGAGTAATAAATGACTAATGTGTGCTTTAATAAATGTTTCATCAATTCCTATAGAGACCTGTAAGTGAATAGGTTGCTTGTCACCATGATTTACGATGACTTCCAGCACTGTCTTCTGATTCAGTTGTGCTACCCACTGGGGTAAAACAGCCCCTGGAGTACAATATGTATCTCCGTCTGCTCTGGTTCAAAGAGGATATGAGACTTCCAGAGCACCATCTGGAGAGATTTATTTTTCAGCTCAGGCTGCTGAGAAACTCACTTGTAGCTTTGTGAGTCCCTGTCTTGATTCTTGGTATTGGCTAAATCATATTGAAGACCAAATACTGAGCTAAAAGCACTTTTAAGGTTGCTCCTGGCTCTCTCTTTCATATGTCTTTCACAAAAACTTCTCTCTTAGACATGATATTGTTATTTTCCATGCTAGATATACCTTAGCATCACAGGCCAGATCTGTCCATTTAGTTTGCACACTTAAAAACAACAACAAATCTCGCCTCCCCTTCTTCTGTCATCTGAAAGTCAAACCTGGTCTTTTGTATCTTGTCTTAGAGGGGAAATGTTGCGCTTTGGGACTCCTACTTAAACATATTCCTATCTCTGTGGGTCTTTCCAGTGAGCTGGACCTTACTTTTGAAAACTAACAATTCTGTTAACAGTAGGTGATTCCCCTGCAGCTCCCTCCTCTAGACCTTTACATCTAATTTGGAGAAATCACCAGTGAGGACCACAGTTGTGTGCAAAACTGAGCAAAAGAGTCTGTCCTTTAGCTACCACCCAGTTCAGGAGCACGGCCAGGGTACCAGCCCTCTTCCACTGTCCTGCTGGGGGCAAGCCGCTGTGTAAACCAGACTAAACAGAGGCAAAATACCAGCAGGAGCTGCTGGTGTGGCTCAGCAAGGTGGTTACAACCAGCTCAGTTGGCTTCTCCCCTTTCATCTACCATTCCCTCCGGCTGGATGTTACGAGGCCAGACCGAGCTGAGGTACTTGAGCAGCAACAAGCAGATCTGACCGGATGAGAAGAAGCCATTGCCAGGCTAATAGTTAAGAAATAGAGCTGTACTATGACCTAAACGTTAGGGGAACCAGACTTAAATTCTAGCAGCCTGTTCAAATTGGAGCAAACCATCTCCAGTACTGCTTTGTCACGAGAAATAATTTTGTGGAATGGATAAAATCATTTTAGCAAAACCACATGAACAAAATGCATATTGGAATTTCCATTTGGCTCCCATTTTTGGACTTTGAGACAATTTACATGCAGGGAAAGCAGAAGTCATACAGAAACTCAACAGAGCAGGACAAAGCCTCTACGGCTATTAGTAAACTTTGGCATACAGATCAGATTTGTGATGGCTAGAGTTCATCGGAAATGAGCTCTTTGGCTATCCTTGTTTTTTTCTAGAGCTGTAAATACAGCTAGCAAGTCTCCTGAAGCACATCTTAACCTTCAGAAACCCCCTACACTAGATAAATATTTGCACTGACCTTTTCACTCAGCTTTATTTCCACTTCATACTCTTGTAGCAGTTCACTAACACACTTGACATATCTGAAGTTCCAGGTGCCCAAAAACCTCCTTGAAAACAAATGAAAGGCATTACCTGGTATATTTTTCACATGTTAAAGGCAGAATTCAAAAGTAATTTCTTTGGTTATGGAAAATAGAGGAAACAGGTTCAAGGCAGGATTGCTAATCCTATGTCATCCTTGTAAGACATCTGTCTCACCTGTTCTTAAAACATCCAGAGATTAAAAATCAAAAGGCTCCTCAGTCTGTTCCTGCACAAATCTTAGCAATGAAAATTTCTGTATAGCCTGATCTGAATTTCCTATGCTAGAAATTAAAATCATTATGTCTTCTGTTATCCTCATAGATGTGGAGGACAGATTATGCCACTAGTATTTCTTTTTATTCTTTTATAATCAGGAGCATGCATGAAGACAACTTTGCAACTCAGGATATCTTGTCTATTTCTGAAATAACTCTTGTGTTAAATGTGTGATACTTTTTTTTCCCCACGAAGATTAACCTAGCAGTTTTGGTGAAAGAAGAGATCAAGTTGTCCCATAGCTGACTTGTGTTCTGTCATGTTTAAGCCGAGCCAAAGATGTAGATATATGTCTGTTTCTACTAGAGTCCATTGCAAAGTACCTATTAATTAAGTTTACAGAGTATCTATTAGTCAGATGAAAAGCTATTCATTAAATCCATGTCAAAGGAAACAAGCACCTAAATAGTTATAAATATTTTATTTTCTAAATGAAGAACTGTGGGCATTCTCTTCTCACTGCAAAATAACACAATATTTGACATTTTCAGTAAAGCTCTATTAACTGCACCATTTCTTCGTGGTTAATAATCGGTCACTACTCTCAGTTGTGTTAAAGTCAAAGGCATTCAGAGTTTTCTTAGTTGTCATGAGCTGCAGAACACGTTTTCAAAATCACATCAGCATTTTAGAAATCTTGAGTATCTAAAACCCATAGGTATGTAAACCACTTCCTCCCCCCCCCCCCCCCCCCCCCCAATTCATTTTGGATGTCACAGTTAAAAAAAGAAGATCTTATTGGACTTTAAAAATAGACGTTAAGACTTCTAATCCCCACTGGAGTTTAAAAAGCTGGTTTAAGGGCATAGATGGCTTTCACTCTCAGTGCAGTTAGGTTCACAAATTTCCATCTTTTAAACCTAACCACTTTCAAATAACTTGGAAAAATGCCTGTGATCAAGAATAGTTGTTAACATTTCTGAGTTGTGTTGTGGTGGTACCAAACTCAGGACATCTGGGAGGCTTATTTAAACAATCTGGCTATCTGGATAATGAAATTACTGTTTTGTTATTTTTTTTTCTTCTTCTTCAATAGTGTGTGTCAGTTCTTATTAGAATTAGCTGGTTTGAGGTTTCACATGTGATGAGAAATGCTCAGCACCACTCAGGATTGAATTACCAATGACCTTAAAACAAATACTCTGCTGTAGCATCACAAGTGGGAATGGAATAATTTTAGAGAGAGAAAGAAAAATAAATACTCTTATTCTGTGCGTTGACTGTAATAGAGGACTGTTCAGCAAAAACCAGGGTTTGGAAGACCAGTGTTTCCTGTACTCATCCAGATTCATACTGCGTGCATAATAATTTGTATTCATGTGGCTTTCAGCAAGCTATCTGCATAACCAGTGTAAGCACTTTGTTCAAGAACTTTTGCAAAATATGTTTAACACCGAGTCCATCCACTTATCACATAATTAGAGCTGGATACACTGCATAGCAGTAGGCAGCAGACTTCTACATTTATCTTTCCTTGTGAGGGGTGAGTTCATTGCTTTGTTTCTCTCCACCAAGGTCATGAAATACATGAAGTTGTCTATTTAATCTCCAGATAAACACATTTCAGTGGTACATAAAACAACAGAGTGCCTGCTTCATAATCTGAAAGCAGCTGAGAAACACTTGTGTAAGTACAGGAAAGGTTCTATGAATAGAAATGATCATTCAAACAGTGTGAAATTGGGGAGGAACGCAAAAGCGCTTCACTGCTGCTCCAGATCCAATTTTTTTCCCAGCGTTCTTGCTCTCCAAGTCAGCTTACATAGTAAATTTGTATTTTTGCCAGTCCTTTTCTTTTTTCTTATTTTCAGTGTTCCTTTCCTGACATTTATTTAGTTTCCTTGATTTGTTATGATCAGCTGATCTGAGGAGTCCTGATGCAAACTTCTGCGTGAGTCCTTGCCTTTTGTAACCCTTTGGTTATGCTTGGAAGGTCAGTGGTAATAACAGCAATTCTCTCTACAGCTGGTAAATTCTCACCACAAAACCATTCCAATGCTGACTATCCTCTGAAGACTTCTTCCATCTGCTTCTGTGAACAGCAAATATCCAAACACTGCAAGCAACAAAAAAGCCATAAACCCACAATTTATTGCTCTCTTCTACAAGAAGTGAAGGTTAATATGCTTCCTCAATGTGGTCTATGAAGTGTGAACTTTACGATAGATATTAAGGTCTGAATTACAAAGCAAACAGTAGCAGTAAGAGTATGACTACATCTAGCACAAATACGTTTGGGTAAGTAACTGGATAGTAGAAATTAAAGAGGAAGGGAAGGCTCAAGCAAAGGCTCTTGAGAGAAGCACAAGCTAAACAAAGATAATGTAATGTCTCCAGACCTAGTCTTGGGCCACTTATTCAGGAAAGCTGTATAAACATAATTACTAGCAGTCATTGCTAGGAATGGCTATGTGCTTTTCCAATTAAACTTTCTCTCCAGCTGGAATTTTGCAGTTGCTTTCAAATCAAATTAGAACTGCTTTCTAGAGATTTCAATTTTAATATAAATTTAAAAATTGGAGTCTTTTGCCCGCGCAATTAATATTATTTTTTTTTCTCCTCTGAATGTGCTGCTTGAGCACTCTATGGAAATTTCCTTTAATTTCACTCCTCTCCAAGAGTGGTGCTGTACCTCACTAACTGCCCAAGGAGTTCCATCTTCAACATCAAGTGCAGGCAGGTGACACCCAGACTTCAAAGAAACTTAACACAATTATTTTCAGATCAAGGTGAAAGAATGCATCAATCTCTTTTTCTCAAATTAACTTTTGGGTTCTGTATTGGGAGACCTCATTTGGCTGTGACATCCAGTTGACTGAAATCCCAAGTTCAGTGTGGAAACGCTGTGGTTTCCACACAATGGTACTCATTGCAGGGTGGCTCCTAAATCATCATCTGATTCAGCCTAGACAGTATGTACATTGGTGGGCAGGTAGTGGGGAGGAGATGACCAGGGATTACCCTTGTGGTACAGCCAGTAAACATTTTCTGTGCCTTGAAGGGACTTTTATATTATGTACATAAACAGTTACAGTTCCTTGCATGTGGAATGTGGAATCTTAACAGAAATACGAAGAATTCTAAATCTCCTTTTCTGACAGCACAGCTGATTTGAGGAGTAATAAATACAGGAATTGTTAGATGTGTAGGAAAATATCACTCTAATCCCATGAGTTAAAAAACCCACACTGTTAATACGCCTCTAGCATCTGTAGGAGTTCTATTTTAAAAGTCGGATTAAACAAGATAAAACACTATAGATCTTAACATATTCAATTTGCGCCAGACAAAACCCTATTTAATAGCAATTACACAATATGTGTGAGCTGGTATCATAGTTGCAGTTTATATGAGCAGCAGGGATTTATAAAGCTGAAGTATATTCATACAAAAATAATAGTTATATGACTGCTCAGGTCATTCCACTAGAGTGGAATGAGTTTTGTGATCAGTTTATCAATTCCCTCACTGACAAGTGAGATTTTAAGATTTTTCGTCAGCAACACTAAAACTGATTTGGCTACTACAAAATTTGCTAACCATCTGTGCACACGAATCAAAATGTCAGGATTATTTAGACAAAATATCTTTTTTCCTTCTGCTCTGAAACACTAAAATAGCGAACCGATAAAAATCACCATGCTAAAAGGAGCTGTACATTTATTTAAGTAAAATTGTTAGTAAGTGCCTATGAAAGAGACTCATTTGGAAAGTAATAAAATTCTATAGGGCTGATCATCTCTTGAACTTACTGGAATGAAAACGGTGTTGATACATTTAAGGAAAAAGCAGATTAGGGGATTCAGACAGAACTCTCTGCAGTTATAGTCTCTGTTGAGGAAAATGGTCCAAAAGTGTAATTTATTCATATCCTTGTGCTTTCTACTTTGGCTTATTTCCAGGACTTGTTTGCCTTAGAGTCCCAGATGCTTATTTGCTTAAAGGGTAGCCCTTTCTCTAGCCGGCTGTCTAACAGTCACTTAATATTTATTTGTTTTTACAAATGTTTTCCCCTGTGTTCCCCATCCATATGTCACAAGAAAAAGTATAATACCCACACTACACAGAGTATTGATGTTATCCTCACTTTCCTGTTCTCGACGTTGACCCCATTATGAAAAATCCCTGAATCCCAGTTGCTTGCCTGACCCTGTGTTTCCCTCCAACACTATTGATTATGGCTGGTCCTTCTGAGTTTGCGCTGTAACTCCTGTTCTCCTCTTCTACTTAGCTTGATGCAACTTTATAGAGATGTTTTTTTCATGTCTCTGCATATTGTGGAAGATTTCTTATAGCTACTTACTTGTCTAGTCCTCTTGATATTTAATTTGCCTAGTGCTGAAATTCATCATTGTCTTTTTGCATCATACTTCAAAATCCCTTCTGCCTGCTTCATCATTCTCTTTTTTAAAAGCAAAACAAAACACCCTAAACCAACCAGTCAAACAGAAAACTCATTTTTTTAGGGGGGTTTCCTCCCTTTCAAGCCTATTATTGAGTCAGCAGCCTGTAAGAGCTTTCTCTGAACTTTAATAATTAATTAATGTTTCCTTCCTCTTTAAACTCCTTGAGTCTGTCATTTGACTCCCAGAGCCTGAATACGTAGCATCCCTTAAATATCTCTCTGCTCCTGTTTCCAGTTCCTGTGTCAGATCTACCAAAACTAATTTCAGTGATGTATCCATTGACTTCTTTTTGCTGAGCGTGATGTCCCCTTTCTCTCTGTTTTTATTTTCATCGCTTTCCCCACTGTCTTTTTATATAGAAAACTCTTCAAGTATTTCATAAAAAGCTGTGTTTCTGACCTTTGTCACCTTATGATCCTCTTTCTGTCCCCATGATTTTGTTCCTTTAGTATTGTTTCTGGAAGATCTTCCTTTTTCCATTCTTTGATGCTTTCCCCCAGTGAACTCTTCTTCCCCTCAGTTTCTGCTTCCCTTGGGAACCACCTTTCCGTTTCCATGGCTTAAACTGACTGTTTGCTTATGGCTCACAAAAGTTCATGTACACTCCTTGTCTGCCTTCTATAAATCGAGTCCCATCACTGTCTGCTTCCACACATCATCTCATTTTTTTCTTTTATGCTTTATTTCCTCCTCCTCAGCTCATTTGTTTTGACCGCCTTCAGTCACTGAGGCCAGCAGTGCCCATACGTTATATAGCACTGTCAGATGTTCTTAGATCAATGATTTTTCTTCATTTAGAAGACTGATGGTAAGGAGAGTACTGCTGTCCTCAACAAGTTTTACAGGGTTGAAAGCAATCTTTTAGTTCAAAAAAAGTTTTAAAAATCTGAGGAGTTATGTGAGAAACTTTCAAAAGATACGCAAGAAAAATCAATCCTGCTAAATAAGCTTAAATCTAAACCAAGAGTTGACTTTTGCTGAAATAATATCATGGAAAAAGATTTACCTATAGTATTGATATCCTTAGCTGCCTGTATCCAAGCTATGGCTCCCATCCAGGCTGTTCCATGGAGACGTGAATGCAGGATTAGACTATTAATGTAAATCTGGATTTTATACATATGCAGATCTATATACATAGAAACATAGGCCTACAGATGCTTCCCTACCTAAACTGAGGACCAGATGTTTTATTGTCCTAAAATTGCATTTTCTCATATGGATTTAAACAAAAATGAAATTTAGTTTGGGTTTACTTGTCTACTTGAAAATAACACAACTAGCATTTGAAAACAGAGAACACTGTACCTGATTAATTGATTCACTGTTGAACTAAGCTAAGAAAAAAAGTGTATGTTTGAAGGCAAATGAAGGACATGCTTTCTAAGTTAGCAGCTCTGACCTTTTCAAGTTTTCCGTCTTAAATAATAATTGAAGCCATGAGTAAATAAATTCAACTTTGCCTGCAGATGTTGAACTCTCTAATGTCCTTTTACTCCGACGTAGCCACTGCCTGATATTAACAACAGAACCAGTTTTATCGTGCCCCATGCTGGGGCTGACTGGCAGTCTCCAGGAACTGTTTTCTTTCCTCCAGCCATATGATTAAAATGCAGTTCTAATCAATAAATCTGTACAGTTTCTGTCAACGGTAAGTGTTCGCCTAGGGGTCCTCTCTGTCCCAGAGGTATTTCCTTTTTTCAGTTCTTCTGTATTCATGAGAAAACCAAATTACAGTAAGTCTTGTTTACCTAGGCTGCCTGTTGAGATTGGGTTTGGACCACCTGCTGGAACTGGAGTGAGCAATACAGAGCACACGAACGCACTCACATGCTGGTAGATATAGATATAGATGTTTGCATTAAGGTCCCTCTTTTAGCAATACTGAGTTCCAGCATAGCCTCTGTGAAGTCTTTGCTTTAGGAAGATTAAATTTTTAAGCATGCACTCTTGGCTTATCTGGCATGTAAATAGGAAGCAGTATAGGGTGGATTACAAAAAGAGGTCTCAGATTCTGACAGCTGATTTCAGCTGAGCTTCACCACTTTTCTAGATGTCGGGGTTGCCTGTTTACCCTTTTCTTGAATGAGGATTATCTCAGTTGATCAATGAGGCAATATGGGAGCAACTAATCAGCTTTACATTCTCTTTACTCTAGTAGCAATTGTTTTAATGCAATCGATTAAAAGGGAATTTTAATGATCTTACTAATTGTGCTTTTAAAGGAAACATGACAGCTACTATTGAACTCTTAAGTTATTATTTCCCATGGTGATCAGTTTGGAAAAATCAAAACATAAGCTTTTAAAATATGACACTCCCTGCAGTCTCACTTGTTTACTTCTTAAATTTTTATATCCTCTTTGTAAGTAATGGTAAAATAGAAGCAGTGAAGCAATTGTATTCAGCTCATAACTTTTTCTGTTTCTCATTTTTGTGTTATGGGAGATGCCTGGATTTGGCAGAAAGTCTTTATGTGTTTCCATGCATACACACAGCCAAGAAAAGCATCTAGTTAGTGTCTTCACAAGAAAACTTTCAAGGGGAAGTACTAGACTGTAGCTGCCTATAAATGCAAACACTAAGTACTAGTCAGCAGAAATAAATGCATTCAGCTACAAGTTGCACATCTGAATTATTTAATCGGAAATAATAAGCATGGTTTGTCAACACTTACACAGAGGGTTACCTGTTTTACATAGTGAAGTTATTGTAATGTCTTTCCTGGACTAATGTGTAAGTATTCAGGAAGCACCTTATTCACTTTTAAATGCCCAGAGTCCAGACTATAGGTTGAAGCTCACTTATTCCACAAATTTATTTTTCTTAAATTCATAAAGTATGGGCAGCATTACAAATGTTAATGTTACTATTATAGGATCATAATTTCAAAATACCAGCATTCTCAAAGGGCTCCAGCAGTGTGTCATTTCCCTGCTTTATTAAAATGAATGAACAGATGTACAATTTATTTCTGCTGAACTATCATCTAAATTCATAAGCTATTTCTCATGTGTCTGAAATCCATGTTGGTTTCCCATTTTCGTTGTCTTAGAAAAAAAAAAATATTACACTCTCACATTTATCACTCTGGGGATATAAACGAGAAGTATACTCTCCACTTCATTCACTTTAGACTAATACCCTCAATGCAATTTAAATCCCATCTCTTCAAGGCTATTCAGCAAAACCTAGGCACTGGAACACCCAGGATCCGATTGGAAAACTCCCTTGCCATCTACACTGAAGATTGGCAGGTGGACTCTGACTCTGAGGACACTATCTGTTCTGTCTGACAGAATGAGGTGGCACACAGCTGCGTTTAATCTTTTTGCTTGGCATTTATGATGTTGGTGGAGGCTATGCAATTTCTTAGCAACAAGTTGGGAAAAACCAAGAAAGGGACAAATAATGACTGGAAAGTGGGAGAGGTGAGAAGGTTGGGTGTAATTATAGTGAAATCTGCAGCTAAGGAACACACCACCTGGCCCCAACCACTCATGAAGATGTCTTTTATTTGTCTTGTGGCAACCAAGGAGCGTGGCAGGTGCTCCCTGGAACTGATAAACAAACAAAACAAGACAATGCAGGCATTAGATGGAATAAAATTATGGAGGCTTAAAGATGCATGAAACAGACATGTTGCCATGGAAAAAAATGAGTATAAAAATCCCAGACAGTGTGATGTCAGCCTATTACCATTCTTATTTTTTGGCAAGGTTTGTGGGCAATGTAAGGGTGATATTTTGCATTAATTCCATCTTAGGAATGAGTGGATAATATGCCCTAGGGGTTCTGGCAGCATTCCTTCTGTAAGCCTTATTTCTAAGGGTTTATATTGTAAGCAGACTGTAAAAATTTTCAGTGGTTTGAAGTTGACAACAGAATTCTCAGGCTCCGATTGTGGTTTTTGGGGGGATTTTTCTTCTCTGATAAAAATCACTTTGGCAGAGCAAGTAGTGTAACAGAATGTGAATCAATCTGCTTTCTTCATTTCATAACTGTTCCGGAATTTAAAGGTAGGCCTTTAAATACCTCTTTGCCAGACAATTCAGGAAAATTATGAAGTAATGGTTGAGATTTGTAAAAAAGCATGATTTTCTTCAGAAACTTTGTCTGCAGTGGCAGGAGGAGTTTGTCCCTGTGAGACAGCTGGGCAAGAGTTGTTATTCACTAGTAAGAGTGGAGGAGTTGTAACTGGAGCAGGTTTTGTTTTTTTATAGTGGCCACGTTGCAGACAGTCTCAAAACAATTAAATTTGGGTATCTAGCTCTGCTGTTCTTTGTTCCCTTTCAATCCTTCCCAAAGCTGAGATCATAATTATTTTCCTCTCTCCTTTCCTTACGTTTTGTTGCCAAAAGAGAATATGACCAGCTAGGAAAGCAAATGCCAGAGGCATCGTTTTCATCTTTTATCTGCAGTAGGGAGAGCAAACGTGATTTTGCAGTAACACCCTGTATCTCTAGCTGTCAGCACCAAATCCAGTGTAATGAAGAGTCTTGTATGATGGGGAGTTGAAGACTAAAACCTCAGTTGGGGAACTCCTTGCTATCACTTGATTTTTGGCACAGAAAAAAAAAATAGGCAATCCAGTGAGCTTCATGGAAATTAATGAGCGCCATGGACCTTAAAAATGTTAGAAAACTATGCAGAAGTGTTTAGTTCCCCTAAAGAAATCTGCAGGGAGAGGGTTCTCAGGATATCCTCAAGTGCCTCCCTCTTATAAGTGCCAGTATTTGCTTATTTTTCCTTTAAGAGCTTTGAAGATACAGTATCTGTGATCTCCCAGCAACCTACTGCAGTGCTGCAGCTACCCTGCTAGTATCAACCTTTGCCTCACCTCTGATGAGAACGTTCCTTGCCTGCACCGAAGCCCATCACTTCTTGGCCTTGTGCACTAGGAAGGTGACATACAGACAGTCCTTTCATCTACAGCAGCCCTGTGTGCATTTGCTATGCAGATTTGTTCGAGACCGTGAGCTTTAGACATCTGCCTCTCCAATTGCTCTTTGCCTTCCACACTGCGGGCAGGAGTCGGGTGCTGTAATACAGCTGGGGCTCCCCAGCGCTGAGCAGATGGAAGAATTCCTGTTTCTGTCTTGCACACGGTGCAACTTCCTACACATCCCAACACAGTTTTGCTGGTTTTGCAACATCAAATTGCCTTTATTGTCCACAATTCTTTTCCAGTAGCAGAGTAAGTGACAAAACTAACATCTGCTATATGTGGTTTCCTCTTCTTTCATCCTCACCACAGGAGGAAAAGAATATGCATATTTTAAGCATTTTGATGTGATGGGATTTTGCTGCTGTTTGTTTTCTTCTATACATGTGGTTTTGTGTTTAATAGGGAGAATTTGATTATATCATTTGAGTGTTTTCTTTGTTTTGGGTTTTGTTATAAACAGGCTGAGGATATTTCATACACAAGTGAGAGTCTGTAAGCACTGGATAGGGAGCTTTGTGTCCCATTTAGGCACACTGTGATCCTTTCCACATCCCTCTGCTAACACACCTAACTTCGGACCTGCAGTGATCCTGGAGTTCCTATTTGAGGTTTCTCTTGAGGTAAGGGAGTCTGACAGCTGCGTCAGACCTTGTGCCGTGGGCAGATGTACACATGGGCTTAGGAGGATATTCATCAGTTCCAAAGTTAGTTCAGAGTGAGTTTCATTAGAGAATGTTT
The DNA here is from genome assembly GCF_023638135.1 of Falco biarmicus. Lineage (NCBI taxonomy): Eukaryota > Metazoa > Chordata > Aves > Falconiformes > Falconidae > Falco > Falco biarmicus. The sequence goes on along the minus strand of NC_079302.1, from coordinate 5,333,384 downwards.
TATAACCATAGAGCGTTTTTCATTCCAAAGAACCCCAAAGGAACATACAGAAAATGGATCCTCTCCGTGGGCAAGCAGGAGATTAAATTGCAACTTTCTGCTGCTTGCAGGGAAAATGGAGGTGTAAAACTTCATTTCCTTTATTAAAAAATCTTACTCAGGAAAGTTCCTTTAACTTCTAAAGAAGCATTGCAAATAATGGCTAACCCTGGTGTTGTATTGTTACACTCAGAATCTTGTTGATGTGCAAAGGGTAAGCCCACCTTATTTATAAAGCCAAGAATTTATTGTTAGTAAACTGGAAAACTAAACCAAGAACCATTGTTAATCCAGATTAAATTGCTGCAGAAAAAAAAAAAATCTACTCGGGAAAACTTTCATTAATGATAATATGACAGTTATAAAATTGTTGTACACATTCTTCTTAGTTTCTACCCCTTTTTGTGCTGTTATTCTCGCTTTTTTGTGGTTCCTCTAAGTCATAAAGTTGGTGTTTTTTCCAGTGTTTGTGGTAGAAGTCTTGTGGCAAGCTGTCAGCACTGGAGTCCTTTGCCAGGACAAGCATGATGCTCATGTTGGTCATTTCTTCTTCCTCCCTTTGGGATCACTTGGGGTCATTTTTATGTATTTGCTAACGTACTTTTACACATTGTTGTTTCTTCAGTGGTCGAAAGCTCTATGTTACGTCCAAATTTAGTATATATGATGTCTTTTACATTTGTTGGATACTTTTTCTTTATTGCCCCTAAAATCAGTTTTGTCAAAGACAGTTCACGCAGAGCCAGCCTGACAAACCTCCATCCGGAGGTCTGAGGCCTTGCAAACTCAAAACTTGGTGTGTTGCTAGCAGTGGCAACAGCATATTACAGAGCAACACAGTTACTGTGTCATTCTGTGTTTTCTAGGCTGCCGTTAGCATTTAACAATTGGGACAGCACTTGGGTCCCACATGTAGCAGAAAGAAGTTTAAGTATCATGGCTGGTCTGGACTGTGCAGCTGTGGCCTGTGCCTTGACTGATGGAGAGTGATGTGCACTGGCTCCTTTTGAAGTGTGATGAAAGCTCTCCATTGTAATTAATCCACTGAAACTGTGATAACCAACCCATTTCTGGGTCGGAAGGCAGAGTCAGTGCTGTGGCAGTAGCCTCAGGACTCACAACAAAGAATATCTGTGTATTAGCAGACTTGGGATCGTTATGTAGGATGCAAACCTAACTAGCAGGAGTCAAACTGAGTTGCTGGGCATTTGTACTCGTGAGAAGTGCCTGGAGGCTTTTAGGGAGTAGTAAGAGGTCCTTTTTGATATGTCATCCCAGACATAGTCCTTGCTGCTCCAGGTGACTGAAGTTCAGTGCTGGTATCTTTAATGAGCTCCCCCAATCTCCATCTGAGCACACACAAACGTACTGGGCTGTCTGAATGTAGGACTTGGGATATCACAAGTGATCAAAGTCTCTTTGCTTATAAGTCAGATGAAGTGGTACTCAGCTAACGACATTAAAAGTCTACAAAAAGTATAAGAAGAGCTAAAATCTGGCAGTGGCAAAAGAGACAAATGGAGAGAACCAAGAGGTCTTTTCTGAGCCACCACCAGAGTGTGTAACCAGGAAAACCACAACTGAGCCATGCAAGTGTGCGTGTCTGTGAGAAAAGGGCATTATACAGGTTAATACAGGCAGCTCTTCCTCCTCTGGTTTTCTTTTCCTTCTCCAGGCTAAATACCCCTGACTTCATGAGTGAAAATATTGCAAGTAATTGAAGTTGCAAACCCCAGAAGAATATTAAATCAGAAATTGAGCACAAATGTTCATCAGTTGGAGCACAGAAATCCTGGACAAATTTTCTAATGCAGTGTTACACCAATCGGAATGTTTTTTTTTCCCCCAACTGCTTCACTAACTGAATTGATTGAATTAAATGTGTGCTGTGGTGCTAGCTAACCTCTGACCCGGTTACTCAGGGGGGTAATCAGCCTGCCATGATCTGAGCTCCAAACGAACAAGAATATTGTAAGGTTCAGGGAGCCTATGCTGGCATTAATCAGATGTCATCGCAGTTTGATTATAAATCCTAAAGACCACCAAATTGATACAACATGGTTTGATTCACTAAAAAATAGGTATCTACATATTGATCACCAAGCTGGATATCTGAAAGTGATTGCTCTTCTAGTAAGTGAAGTCAGATGTCGACACTTTGGAATGTCCCACCGTTTAGTAATAAATGTAATGATCAGCATCAGCACAAAAGTAGCATTAGCCAGATTAAAAAAGATTTTGTTCTAACCTTAAATAGATTTTTCCCTCCTGTTGGAGTTTAAAGCTCCATTGAAATTGTTCCTCATGTTTCTACTCTAATTACGAGCTTACTCAGAAGCAAGAAATAGTATATGTTTCAAGTACCTGCAAACACAGCATTTTTCTCCCTTCCAAGGGGAGAAGAGGTGGCTGCTTACAGTATATCATACTGCTGTGTATAAAAATAAAGTGGTATTTATTGTCCCTTAAAATTATTTCCCCTAGAACTGGTAAGCTAAGTTGAAAAATCTGTATCTAGAAATGTGTGTTAGGATCCAATTAATTGCTAGTGTACTTGCTTTCTCTCCTTGGGAAGAGTTTAGTGTACAATTTTGATGCAGATCTATTAGCATATTATGTCAAGATTTGCTACAGAAGAAGGGGAAGCAGTCTTAAGAGAGAGTAGCAGCACAGTTGCTTAATAAACTAATTTTCTTCATACATGTCCTGATTTAATAAATATTCAATCCTGTGGAAAAGCTTTTTTGATGCACACCAATGATAATACCAAACATTTAGTTTTTTGGCGTCACCTGTATTTCCTGGGAATTGCCTTTATTTGCATTAGAAATTTGGTCTGCTTGGAACTGGAGCACTTAAGCTGCTGCTCATTAGCTGTGACCAGGGTGAAGTAATTTTATGAATTCTGGACATCCCAGCAAGAGTCAGCTCTAGCGATTACATGCTGCATAGGTGCACTGAACTTTCTGCTCCTACCCAGAGGTGTGTGTTTGAGCTAGGTGTGATGCTTCTCACCTTCCATCAACATATTACACTGATGGTCTTCACAGCCACAATATCCATGGTGTGCCACTGGGACAGGCCACACTTGCTGCTCCTGTTCAGGTAACCTCTGTCACCCATACAAGGTCAGTCTGACAAGCTTGATTCGATGTATGTAGACTTCACTATGTACTTGCACATCTTTCTGTCCGAAGCACAAGTGTAGTGCCTCAGCCTGTCTTGACCTCCCTCCCAGTTCCTGGTGCTCAGACACAAACTGAGGAGCACTGCCACCAAGCTTGTAGTCAGCCACATGTTCCAAATTGCTTAGAGAGAATTCAGTGTCAGGATATACAAAACCCCTTAGTTCATGCTTTATACTCCTTATTAATAAAAAGGACCAAATGGATACCTACCTATTTACAGCAAAACGCATCCAATGGAGGCTATACCTCTGTGGGTGTTCCAGAAAGCTGTGTAAGCAGTGAATGTATAGTCAGGAAGACATAAATTAGTGGTGAGAAAGTGAAAGGGCCCTGAATGTTCCCTCTGCCATGTTCTGGACAGGAAATGAGCACACAGTGGGCACTCACAAAAGAAATGTTTTGTCTGCCGTTAGTACAAATATTTTTCTTTCAAGAAAAGGTGAAACCAGCATTGACAAAAGCAGCTGGGCAATGGGAGGAGGAGGCCATGGGTATCCTTAAAGCAGAAAGCAATAAATCCATTTAGCATACCTTTGCCTTTTTCCTGACCTTTTCCCCATGTGCAGTGCCAAACCATACATCTGTGGCTCCCTGCTTCAATCACTGCTTAGTACTGTATGTCTCAATATATGCTGAAATCTTACGTGTTTTCAGAGGAGGCCACCCCAGCTGCAGGTGAACTCCCAAACTGCCTTTGAAACCTCCCATTACATTGCTAGCTGGGGAGGCCTAGATCACTCTGTAGTCATTAGTCAAATGAGCTGCATTTATTTCTATTATTCTTTCTTGATGACCTCGTGAAAAGAATTTTTCTGTGTTAATAGGGTTGGAGACTCCAGGACCTCATTGTCCCCTATCAGGGTAATGAGAGCTCTGTGCTTACCTGGATGTTCAAAAGATGACAAAGGTTTTTCTGCATTGGGAGGACAAGAGAAAAGGGAAAAGATTAATCATGAAAGTTCACCTATGTCTGTGATTTCTAAATGAGTCTTTGTCTATCATAGCATTTTGATATAGCAGTAATATTTATGCTCAATGAATGTTATGCAAACCAGATGTAGGCTAGACAATTTGAGGAAAAAAAATCATTTATATCCAATAGAAAAAACTACATGCAGGAGACTTCATTCATCGCTTTGTTGGCAGACTTGGAAAACTTACTGTGTTCAGATAAATTGAAATATGAAGTAGTGAGCCCAAATTCTCCCTTCCCCGCCCAGTTTTCCACAGAAAACAAAATGCTGGCTAGAGATTTAATTTTTAAAATTCAGTCAAACTCTGTATCACTGCAGATAATACTGCCTGTAAACTTCCATCTGTACCTCCTGCCTCCACTGGAACAGTGTGAAACCTTGCAGAGTTCTTATCTGCTTCCAAAAAAAGAGTTTTCAAACTGGGCTAACTTCAGACAGCTCTCAGCTGGAGGGACATGTAAATGTAGGGCATCTCATCCTCATCAGCTGGCACAACCTAAAATGCCAGAAGTCTGGGGAATTGATGAAATTCATTGCTAAAATATTCTAGAGATACAAGTTGCTTTGAATGCTTCAAATGGTGCTGCTAGGCATGGCTCACCAAAGACCATGTGAAGAAGCTTTAACCACTGTCAAAACATCTGTTATTGGCAGCATGGGTCGTGATCAGCTGTAAACTGGCATAGTGAATAACTACCTTCTTTGGAAGCAATATCCTCTCAGGGCAGAAAAAGCAAGGTTTTCTCGTTTGGATACATATGCTTCTTTTTATCAAAGAGCCCAAAGATTCTGCCATGGAGAAAGTCTCATTTACATTGTACTTTCTACCTCTCTGCAAAGACATATTGGCTTCTTAACCTGATAAGAGTATGGTTCAGTCTTGCAATAATAAGATACCAAAACAGAGTGTTTTCACAACATTCTGAAAAGTGTGTAAAGGATTTGAAAAGCCCCATGTTAATCTGTGATTTCCTTAGGCAGGCAATCTTATTTAGAAATACTGTTGAATTGTGACTTGGTTCCAATCTACAATTTAATAATGAAATTGTATTTGACCTATGTTTTAAACCTGATCTTGAACTGGGTTCTGAAATATTGTGCCAGTTGCTATAAAGCTAGTGTCTATATGTAAGAGCTTCATAGACTAATTTGTTATTTCCTTATTTATGTGGAGTTGAGAGGTAATCATCATCATTTTAAACAGCGAACAAATAACCATTGGAGCTGACTGTCAAAGAATTTCCTGATATTCTTATCACTTAGGTTCTTTAAATCTAGGACTGGTGGGTTTTCAAAAAATTGTGCTGAACTTCAAGTTGTCAGCATTGATGCTGAGTCACTGGAGATGACTATTCAGAATTTGTTTGAGCAAATACTTAAAACAGCCAACAGCATTACAGAATTCACATAAATTAGACTATGTGCATTCAAAAAACTGACTGCATTTTCTATTTGGTGTTCACATATGTCAGGAGAAACGCATAGAAAAATGTATCTCACTTTAGGTAATGATTGCCTGAGTAAAAAGAGCATCATCTTAATGAGCTTTTTCTTTTTCCTTTTTCTTTTTCCCCATCAAGACATGTATAAATCCTTGCTTGTCAGAACGGATTTCTTGGAATTTTATTTTTTTCATCAAATCTGTACACGGTTGTAGATCTTTTCAGTTCTAAGGGCATGTTTGGTAAGGTATTCAGGAATACCTTATTCATTGCTAAGTCCTCAAATAATAGAATAGAGGAGTGAACAAATTTGTGTTGATAAAAATGTAAGAAATCATGAAATTAGGATTTCACAGAACATTCATTCCTAACTGTACTAGTAGTTATATAGGTGAACAAGATCTCTCCGGAATTTTATCTAGGAAATGTTTGTTCTTTGACCTATTTAGAATGAAGCATTTTCTATTAAACTTCTTCCATTAGTTTGCTTTTATAAGCACTAAAATACAGGTTTTGTACAAATATGAGAAGAAACCCTGGAAGTTACCTTCCTAAAAAGAAGTCACAAAACCCCTTCTCTATCTCCTAAATGTAAACATGACAATAACTTAAAAATCATCAGTAGTTTTCACCGACTGAAGCTCTTGTCACTGCCCAGCTCCCTCTCCATCAGCACAGAGGACATATTGCCTTTATTTATATCTGGGAGGAGACTAAAGCCACTAGTGTAGTTTCTCCTTCATTCCTCCAGATCTTCCAGACTTTGTAGCAAATGAACTGGTCTCTGCCTATGGACATTAGTTAAAGCTATCAAAACAGTTTTTCTGTTGTGATGAAATTCCCCTTTTACCTACCTCTTCAGTGTTCAGAGGGGAGCAAATTCATCTGTCCTGCTGTTAAGGGAGCCTAAATGGTACAGGTGCTAACTTCAACCATTAAGTTGAAGATGACACCTTTTCTGAACCCTTTCCACATCCAGCCAAACCCCCCAAAAGTGACAGGCTGGGAACCAGTAGCAGGAATTTGTTGCTTATTGATCTGACCCATGGAGCAAATGCGTCCCACCTGTAACTAGGACTGGCAGGTGAAGCAGTCTTAGTGGCTCAAGACAGTTTGCATAAATTCCTTGTCACATAAGTAGGTGTCTTGCACATTTTTTTCTATTAGTAGGCATTTTCAGCAAGCTCAATCATATATGTTCAGATGTTAATCTTCAGCATCAGAAAAGTTGGTTTGGATTGGAAAAGTCTGCTAAAAGTGAAAGAGGAGCATTTAACAAGGGCTCCTTCCCATCCCTCATGATTGTCATTAGCATAAGCGAGAACTGTGTGGATTGATAGGGGAAAAAGCCTGTAAAACCTTTCTGCTCCTAAAATGCAGTGGATGCAAAAGAAAGAAAAATCCAGCTACGTCTATTCTATCTAAAGTTCGTTCTATTTAAAGAAGACATACAGCATCTTAGAAAGAAGATAGGCTTAACACTACTCTCGATGGGAAGTGCACAGAGGAAGAAATAATACATTGCTGAGTTGGCTGAATACATCACAAGTGGTCTCATAAATGTGAAAAGCAGATCTCTTCCTGGTGCCTAGGCAGCACTGATGCTGCAAGAGGTGAATAGGTGTAGTCTGCTCTTTCAGGCTTGGTCAGATCGTTGTTTTCTATGATGCTGTTATTTTAAACATAGGTTTTTCCTACCTGAAAGGAAAGAATTTTTGACAGGTAAGAAAATAAAATCATTATTTCTTCAAGTCTTTTTTTCTCACAAGTACCTTAAGTGTAGTAAATCTTATAGCGATGTTTCATTGTCCTCTGTCCACCTGGAGAAAAGACTCTTTGTTTTTCTATGATACGACCATCAGTCTGGAAGTGTCTGTTGTATTTGTGGGTACTTGATTTATTCTAGAAATAATTGCATAAAAATGCACCTTGCATTTATAGGTGGAAAAGTGAAAAAAAGAATTAATCCTTTCTAAATTACTTATATATTCTGAAAAAAAGGGAGCATGTTTGTCTTCTTTCTGAATCTTCAGAGAACTGTACTACATTTGACGTATACCCTGGAGGTAACAGGCTTTGAAGCAAGCGTTCAACATATGATTAATACGTATTAGGAATATCTTTTTGCCTTCACTCAGTGAGGCCATGAGCTGGGCTGAGAGAGTCAAAGTCTAATGTAAACAGAAGTCTTCAAAATGATTCAAAAAAAGTGGCTATTTTCAAGTATCCTTCACCATCACTTATTTACAGTCCCTGAATGGCTTTTTAGTCTTCTGCAAGCACATAAATGAGAGAATAGAAATACAACGTCAGCCCTGAATGGGGTTTCAGCACTGCTGTGGGAAAGGAGCAGGAAGGAGAGTTCTTTAAATTCTTTTGTGAATCTTATGGGGATCTTAATCTGTAGATCTTCCAATATTTTCTAAGATTTACAATGTCTGCAAGAGGGATAGAAGAACTTTTCTCATTACCACTCTGGCAGCTTCACAGACAACTCTCACAGCACCCAGCAGATGACCCAGCCATCCATTTTACCCTGTTATTTTTGCATTCTCTCCTTGTCCTACTCAGTCATGAATCCTAATACCTAAAGAATTCTTGAAGGGGTCCCACTGAATCCCAGAGACAGCTTGGCTTTGTCACAATGGAAAACTGCTCACAGAGGGACTTGTACCTGGAGCCCTGATTAATATTTTCTTGTTTCTTTGTTGCATCACTAGTAGTCCTTGGCAGTACTTTTCCAAGCAGACTGATGAGCAGCAAAATGAGATAGTCATGTTGAAACTTGCCTTTTTTTGATCATTTGTGATTAATACCAGTGATATCCAGCATCTTTATGGTTTTCAATGAAAAGGCACACACATGGAGCCTGCAGAAATTGTAGCCATGTTACAGGGAGCAGAACTTAATGTTTGGCCTTCCTTTTAGCTAATTAATCTTTTGGATTTGTTGCTGTTGTTGCAAATGACAACACCTAGTAGACAAAAATATTCATTAAGTCTTTTGTTGTTAAGCAGTACCTTTATTTTTGTAAAGTAGCTGGTGTGTGCCTTGAAAGATCACAAGGCATTTACAATACATAGCCTGTGAAAACAATTCAAAAGTAAAAAGTGAAAATGCTTCTAAAATTATTATGGTCAATTTCATATATTCGGAAAGATTTTTCCTAAGCAACAATTGAATTCTTTCTGTAATTTCACCAGGGAAATGGAAGAATATTACGTACTTAGAAAAAATATAGAATAAAATGAAAGAAACACTTTAAGTTAAGAATTAATATAATGCCTACGAGCCAGCATTATGGCAGTAAGACAATGACAATTACTAAAGACTGTTTAGGTGACTCATAGCTTTAATTTGTGTTTTATATCTAGTTTACACCATCAAATCCTTGTCACGCTATGATAATGCTTTATATTTTTACATAGTATCTTTCATCTAAATGGCTTCCAAAGTGCTTCATATGTTGCTTCATGTACACCTTACATCAGCTGAATCCATTACGTTAATACAGCTTTCTCTATAGTGAAATACAGCAGCTATTCCTGTCCATATAGTAAAGGCTAAGCACAGTTTTAAGAGGAAAAATACCTTCAAAATCTGTAGAAAACATTAGGGTGAATGTAATACCAAGTTACAACTTGCCCTGCCCACAAAATTGGCACTTACATTGCTCACGTGGAAAATTCGGATAAACTGATGTTGCTCAGCTCCCCTGTTTTCAGCCCGCCCCGGGGCCCCCGAAAGCAGGCCAGCACGTTTGGTGATGGTGCCAAGATGAAAGGTGACTGAAGAACCATCAGTATCACTTTGTTCAGTGCACAGATGTTACACTAAATAGCTCCACCTAGTACTTCACCTGCCTAGTTCGTGAAGTCTGATGAGCTCCTAGTGCCAGACTGCTTGGTTTGTGGTTAGTGCTTGAGCTGGGCTTCGTATCCCAGTGAATTCCACAAGAAATTTCCATTACTGACATTTAGGAGGTTCTTAGTCCTCATTGCTTGAGAGTATGAACCCTTGTGATCACATTGAAAATTCATTTTTCCTTGGAGATATTCCAGATACAGAGCTATGGAAAATACATTGTTTCCTTAGCAAATAAATACTGGCCACTCAAGTGCACACATACCGAATGACAGCGTGTAAAGTAGAAAACACAGACAAAGAGCAAACAGATTGCAAGAGGTTGTGTGAGCTTGTCTTCATATTTTCAAGAAAGTATGTAGGAAAAATACAGTTGCAAGAGAAGTGGCCTTCAGTGGAGGAGGACAAATACAATAATACAGTTTCCCTGGGAAATTTCTAATAGAGACATCTGAATTAATACATCCCATTATTTTTTATCTGTTATGATATAGATGAGGAAACAAACACGTGATAGGAGCACAGAATACCTTCAACTGGAATATCACCCTGATAAATGCAAACTGACATGCAGTTTTAATTTGTTTGTTCTTGACTGGGAATCACAGCACGCAGAATCTTAATGAGTCATGGGGTAGTGATCACCAACCCCAGGCACGTTGATCTTGCGCTGTGTTTGCTGCTTGTGGCAGCTCTTTAATTTGGGTATATCGGTACCCACTCTGAGACAGTTTTTGGTGGTTTCATAAAGGTATTAAGGTTAGTACTGCATGCTCATGCTGTTGCTGGACAGTAGGCCTACAGCTGATTCTGAGGCAGTTCAGTTCATTTGTTACCCTGTGCTCTGAGAAGCAGAGTAAATAAAATCTCACTTACTACAGAAGCCTTAAATAATGCTGTCTGATAAGAATTCAACTTTCATACAGGTTAGGTGCTATTTCTAGTGGGGGTTTGAGGCTAAGAATGGGGTTAGTGCCTGGATTCTCAAGTGACAACATTTTGCAAAGTGATCTTTTCACGTCTCTGCCCCATGGCAGAAATCTGACAAGACTGTTTTTTTCTTGAGACCGCACAGAGCCACTTTGCTGTTTGGTGGGAGCTGTCACTGTCGTGTCCCACCAGTTCACCGCAGACCTCAGTGTGGAGGAGGATTTGGCTCAGTGTTATATTCTGGGTCTGCCAGGGAACAGCTACTAAGATGAAGCTGTTGTTCAATTAAGTTTGTTTCCCCACTTCTCCCTTTAGCTAGCCTTTTAGCAGGCCTAATTATTCTCACTAGATACCTGCCATCTTGAACTTCCTATACTCAGTAAAAGAAAATTCCTGCCAGCTTGGAATCATAATTTTTCATTTTGTCTTCTCAAGCTCTGCACGCAGTTTAGGAGCAGGCTTGCAATATCCAGGGGAGGGAGGAGCAGAGTTTGACTGCTGGACTGAGAATATCCCTTCCGCTCAGAGCCATCCCAGGCACTGTTACGCAGGCTGTACTCTAGCAGTGTTTTCAACAGTACTTGTTTCCTCGCCATCCCTTTACTGACTTCATTGCAAGAAATACGAGCTGCTTGCTTTCGCTGTCAGGGACCTCCATGCCTAGCGGAACCGCCTTTGCCAGCTCTCACAAGAACATCCAGTGGTCAATATCTGCTTCCCATCAGTCCATCATGATGGCAAACGTTGCTCATTTGTTATATTTTCAAGTCTCTTTGTGCTTCCTCACAAGCTGCCTTCATACTCTTGGAGGATCTCTTCATCTACATCTGTCATTGTATTTCCTCAGTGTGTTTCAGTTACACATTAAAAGTCTCATTTGTCTACAAAACCCAGATGATCAAGCACAGACTGCTGGCTGCTGTTTACTCTGTTTCCTTCTAAGTTGTTATCAGTCTGTTGTCTGTTCTTCTGTGTTTTTTCCAGAAGCTTTTGGGTGCAGAAGAGGATAATAAGGTCTTTTTTTTTTTTCCTTACATTTATAAATAAATATGACAATTACTAAAATTTCCAGGCTGTATGCATGATAAACACAAGAAATGACAACATGGCATAGCACTCCACAGAACAAGTTAACCTTACATATTCAAATGCTCAGTAGTAGTAAACGAACATAGCTCCTTCCAGCCTTCTAACTTACTATTTTTAATATGGGTGCAGATGATAGCAGTTTAAATAAAGTACTGAACTCATCTATTTTATTGTTAATTTATAGTGGTGCTTAGGGGATGTGCAGATATTTAAAAAGACTGAAATCAATTAACTTGTGATCCAATTAGTTGTGTTAGCCACTGTGGGGTTTTATTTTAGAGCACTGGATCAGACTCTCTCAGTTAAGCACCATGCTTTGAGAATGTAAACCTTTTATTTTGAAATATGATGAACTTGTGGTTATCTTTTCTCTATTTCCAAATGTAATTCCTATTTTTGTCCTTTCATAGTTTTTTAAATTCCTGTACTTTATCGTTGAAAGGGATCCAGTATAAATGTAACAGATTTTTCTAGATACTGGGAAGGCTATTTTTGATATACAGTCTATTCTTTATATAAAGGTGGCTGAACAGGAAGAAGGGCTCAACTTTTAGATAATATACACGATATTTCACTATTTCACAGTCAGTATTTATCTTTTGCAATCACAAATCTGTGATTTATTACAGCTTTCACGTTATAAATTTAGAGTAGATCCATGTGACAGCTTCTGTGATTCGATCACTCCACTTTTTCACCCATCTTGAACAGATTTTAGTCTAATGTTCCAGACAGCTTCAAAACACCCTCTGTGTTTATAGGGTCATTTCTAAAATGCAAGGAATGCTAGGGGTGTGTGCACCACTACTCTTGGTGTTACTTGGCTTGGCACAGCCTTTGCCTGTAGACGTTGTCATTCCCTTGATCTGCAGGTGCCAGCAGCTCTGCAGTTTTATACCCCCAGCAAGTCTATGTCCCCTTTCTGCGCTAGCTCACTGCAATTGAAGCTGCTGAGAGCCCTTCCTAAATAAGGAGAAAATAGGAATGCAGAGGAAAGCCGACCCTAGCTGAGATATCCTTGAATTAGGTATCCTTAAAGTGATAGTCAATATTTTCTGAACTAGCTGGCGCATCATGGCAACCTTTCCTATCATAGTCTGGCAGTGGTGGGGTAAGCATAATAAATTTATCTCACCGGCTTCACAATTATGTATCTGAATAAAATAGCCACATCTTGAAACGTTTTTTTTCCCAACAGGTCTTACTGTTCCCAAGGTGATCCAGGGAGTATTGAACACTTAATTGAATCAGACTAGTGGATTAAGGAAAAGATTTTTCAGAAGGATCAATATGAATTAGGAGCAGATGCCAAGTCAGATCTAAGGGTTAGATTCTTTAGGACCGGGTTCCTTGAAATCCAGTCACCTTTTTGCATAGCTCGATAGGAATTGTTTGGTACTGAACACTTGCTGGAAAAAATTCTTGCCTTTATGGTTCTGATCATCCTCTAGCTGAGACAATATGAAGTAACACAAAAATATCAATCAGGCTAATCGCTTATTTTCAGTTACAGTAAGAGGTGTCCAAGTGTGCTTTCCAGTGGCAGCATTTTGCTGAGCAGGAAGGAACACAATCTTGGTAATCGTTCCTGTGTTATTTCCAAGATTCTTCATAGAGCTTTTTTTGTTTGTTTTATAGCAAGCAAAAATATTGTTATATTCTCATTTAGAGTTAATTAAATTGTCAATGAACTTAATAATCTGTTGGAAACAAAGCTCAATCACATCCTGTCACATATTAAATATAAAAATCAAAATAATCTTTACATTTCTTCCTTAAATACACTAAAGAAGGTAGAAATAGCCAATCATTAATGTCATCCTTTAATAAAATCAGGTTTGAGGTTGGAAAGCTTGAACTGAATGCCTACATTCAAATAGCTAAATTGAAAAACGGTTTGGAAACATAAATCTTTTGGAAGAAATGAAAACAAAGATAACTGAATGCAGGAAAAAACATAGTTGTCTCTGCTGTATTTTACTATGAGGAAATCCATTTTACCTGCTATTTGTCCAGATTGTGAAATCTATATATTAATAAAATGCCATTTTCTGGATTCAGTAGTCTCACAAAATCTTCTGTAGTGTTATGGCTTCATGTGGTCTATAAGGCAGAGCAAAACACATTTAGTCTATTCAGGTCTTGAGGCCACCTGGGTGATTTTTGCCCTTGAGTGATATATTGTCACCGCATGATGTATCTTTTAAGCAGTGCACGTACAGCAAAGCCTATTTGTGTCATTAAAGTTTGTAATTTCAGACTTTTCAAGGCTTAATCCCTAGAAATGCTAAGATTTTCTAATGATCTATAGTGGTGCTGCTGATGTTCAGCACTTCTCAGGATTAGGTATGTTATCATTCTGGTTTATCCACCTATAAAGCAAGTATTATCACTCTTATATACAGTGCTTTTAGCACGTCAGCCTCAAGTACTTGAAAGGTGAGGAGTGTTATTAAGTCTGACCCTTACAAGCTTTTCCAATGGTTTGCTTAATATTTTTCCTACATAAATAAGATTGTTGTTATACACTGTTTGTCTGGATAGTAAATTAGAATTTTCTCACAGGGTTTGGCTGGCTGAATAGTACAGCAATGCAACAAACTTCACAAGGTCATAAAAAATTCTTCCACTGGAAAAAGAAGCTAACATTGACTTTTAGTTATGCAGACAAAGTGGTAGCATGAGGTCCAATTATTTTTGAGCATGTTAGAGCAACCCCTCAAAAAAATGGTATGGGAACACTTTTTGTGAAAAATATTTCATGTATTGGTAACAGTATAGTGAAAAATTATTATGGGTGGAGTAATTTATGAAAATAATAGTCTGAAATGCAAAACTGGATTATTTTTAAATAACAGTACATTCAAGGGCAAGAATGGGCTATGTTAGTCAGCATATCTTCTGCTTCGCTATCAGTATAGTTCCCTTTCTGATAGCATGGGCACCTACGCAACACTATATATTTCCAAGATTCACTTTTCCAGTATTACGAGATGGACTGTTGTCTTGTGATCAGAATCTTTCACAACTTGACTCCTATCACATTGCTGCTTATCTGCCATCTATTAAATGAAGAGCAGCTGTAATGTGTTACCTTATATTTCATGAGTGAGAATGTATTATTTAGAGCCTATAACGTTCAGTTTTAATCAAGGATTACATCTTTCTCCTGTTGTCATAAATAATTAATTCTGGCTTGGATATTTTGTGTGTGTGTATGTGGTCATTAATTGAAAATAGTAACAATTTTCTCTATGTATTTTTTTTTTCCTAGTTTCAAGCCACCGTGAAGGAGGGAGTCACAGGTGTAATAGTAAACTTGACCGTTGGTGACAGAGATGACCCAGCGACCGGAGCATGGAGAGCTGTCTACACCATTATTAATGGAAATCCAGGGCAGAGTTTTGAAATCCATACCAATCCCCAGACTAATGAGGGAATGCTCTCTGTTGTCAAAGTAAGAACAATTTGCTGTTGTACTGCATTATTACTGTAAGGTCCACCCACTGGATATAGTGTATAAGCAAAAGCACAGCAAGGATAATTAACTCAAAAATATGTAGTTGGCTACCAGCCCTTGCCCCAAAAAATATGTATAACCCCTTCCTCGGTCACAGTAACCTTACTTCTTTAGTTATAAGGACCTGCCTGTTGCTAAATATATCACCACTGTGCTTAAATAACAGCTAGTTTTGCAGTAAGTGTCAAAATTAATAGTGAGACTTCACAAAAGGTTTTTGTTTGTGGCTAGGGGTCATTTGAATTCAAGGGCCACATTTTGTTCTCAGTTAGAGAACACAGCTGCAAATACCAGGGAAGTAAGGGACGTGGCTTCAGACTGAACTGGAGAGCCATCTTTGGCCCCACATTTCTGAAGTCTCACGAAAATTTTTCTTGCCTATCTTTGTATGAAGATAATCCTATATCTCATACTTAAAGAAAGAAAGAAAATAGCCCTGGTTGCTGCCTGTACCGGAATTTTCTCTGACTTCAGAAGAATCATTTTCAATTCTTAAGACAAATGGCATGTATTTCCATGGTAATGCTTTTAATTTCAAGGTAGGAGTTGAGAAAATAACTTCATGTCACTTATCATAAGTAGCTACTAAGTATGACTGATTTGTTTGCTAAATGTATATTACATCATAAATAAGCATGTATACATTAGAATTAAATTATATGTGTGAGGTATGGCAAAAAAGTATATGTTCTTGGATAAAGGGATGTCTCCATCCTTCGTTAAGTCCATTACGTTCATTATCTTCAATGCACTTTATAACTACCACTGTGTCTAATGCTGAACTCTGACCAAGTACCAGATGCGAGGAATGCTGTTGTCCCTGCCTGGGTGATTGTGTCTTCCCTGAGTTTGCAATGGGGTACAAGGAAAAAGTGTTAAGTACTGTCTTTGCACCTTGCACTCTGGTTTTATAATGTGTTTTACAGCCTTTAGACTATGAGATTTCGGCATTTCACACGCTGCTGATCAAAGTAGAAAACGAGGACCCTCTGATTCCAGACATAGCCTATGGCCCCAGCTCCACGGCAACAGTTCAGATCACTGTTGAAGACGTGAATGAAGGTCCACTTTTCCACCCAAACCCAATGACAGTGACAAAACAAGAAAACATCCCCATTGGCAGTGTCGTGCTAACAGTAAATGCCACTGATCCAGATACTTTGCAACATCAGACTATCAGGTGAGTGCAGTACCCTCTAATTTTCATCTATCAGAAAATATGTCTTTTGTGCCCAATAATTTGCCTGTGAGTACAGAATTAAATTAAAGTTGTTTGGGCCCTACATAATAAGTGCCAATTTACTTGTTTTTCCCACTGCAATGAAGATATTGAGTATGGTGAAAGCAAAGAACCACATTAGACAGAGGACAGTAGTTTTCCAGGCTCTGAGATTACTGCAGTAGAACGCTCGAGTGCCACAAGCAATAGACGTAGCTGCACATAGTCTTTTAAAATCACTTTTTGCCTGCTTGTTTATTCCTCTTCCTTCATGAGAGCCAGAGAAAAATGCATAAAAATTGATAATGTGTATAGAAATAATTTACCTGGTTTACATATGGTTTAAGTCAGTTTATGATGTCTCTCTGTGAAATAATGACCGTCCATTCGTGTTCAAGGGCTGAGTAAGTATTTCCCAGTGAAGCACTAAAGTTACAGTAAACTAAGACTTGGATTTGCTCTGATAGATGAAAGTAAATTATTATTTCTGTGGTATGACAATATAATCCCATATGTGTGCCATGGTGCAAGGACTATGAAGTGGTGCCATCATCTTATACGTTAATCTACCTGGTCTGGTCTTTTGTTTTTAGATTTGTTGAGCAATGAAAGATCAACTCCTTTCTTCTCTCCTACTAAATTGACTTTGCAGAATGCTTTTCTCAGCGTTTGAGAATTGCAGGTTAGGCATTGTGTTTAATTTTTTGTTCTTACTTGTGAGTCTAATTTCCCCTAGATATCAATGTATATAAAAGGGCATAAACATCTCTGTGAGAATGACTTCAAAGTGTAACCTGAACAATGTGCACTGTCAATCTATACCATAGACATAGATTTCTCTGCTATCAGGATTATTTAGCACTTCTTAAAGAAGTTTTGACATATGTACAGTTCTACAATAAAAGAAAGCTACTGATCTTGGAGATGTTCTCTGTCAGTAGCAAGTGTTGGTAAGCATGCCATTGCAAAGCCCCGTGCTGACAGCCGTGGATTCGAATGGTGAGATGAATTTAAGCAGGCAAGCCTGCTCATCTCCAGGGAAGGGGGAAAAAGGCAAGGCAGATAATTAAAAGTTCCAATTCTCTGTATCATCTAAGAAATACCTAGTTAATGGAGTATGAATATTTCAGGTTTTCTCTATCAAAAACACCTCTGATTTCTGCCATTAAAATATCTTAGCGTATGTCGTTCCCCTTGTTTTCTAAATTTATTTATTTGCAGAATGCATTTTGATTCCTAATTTTAGTTTTTGCTCCAAAGATTCCTTATTTCATTCACTGTGGTCATACAGATTTGTGTCTATGGGTGGCAAACCTGTGGAATTTCTATTGCTTGTCAGATGCAGCAATATCACCCTCATAAGCATTACTCAGAATCTGGACTGTGTAGGGAAAAGGTATTGATTCCCAGTTGCATTGGGAGTGACTTTAAGAAACATAATTGTTGAAGTTCTGCATATATCTATGTATTTTCATGGAAGGAAAGTCATATTAATTAATGTAACAGTTGATATTTTTTTTATGCTAGAAAAGCCAAGAAAGTATAAAGATTTGGTTATCAAAACCAACAATCCAAAAACTATTATCTGAATTTTTCTCCTTGACCTACTTACTGATTTTGCTGAATTTCTCTGAACTATGTTGCCATTAAAATTATAGGACATAGCCAATGAGTCACTGAGAACTCGAACGTGGCTTTAAGTATTGTGTGTAACCAGTTAGGTAACATTAACGTTTTTTGAGTCTACCACATCTCACAGCTGGCTGCAAAGGAACTCTCAAATCTTGACTGTAACTAGGTTGTAATCTAAATAGAATTTTCCCAGTTGTTTTACCATACCTGGATGGCCAAAACCTGGAAGGCTTTTAGCCAAAAGCAAGACTATGTTTTTTCTTACTCTCCATGTGCAGGAAAGAGCAGAAATAAGCTAGACTGGCTTGGGAATGGGGCATGATCATATACAGCAACTATGTAGAAGGAAGTGGCTGTATAAGTTAGAAGAAAATAATGCAAATGTACTGAAAATCTGGGAAATGGTGGAATGATTCACAAAGGGCTGATGTGACTACCTGTATGTCCTTTTGCTAAAATAACAGGAAAGCGTAAAATAGCATTTTTAAAAGATACTTTTAACACTGGCGGGTATTATTGAAACACATAGCTACTAGCCGTGAAAAAAAGAAGACTAGTATATGAGAACAGCATCTGCAATTAAGGGTAGTGTAAAAATGCATGTATAAAGGCAACAGCTACTCGCTAGTTTGGGTCTGGCCAAAATGTTTTCCAACAAGTATCTACAGACAGGCATGTTTAGAATTTGGGTCTAGGTCCAGGACTTCATATTTATAGAGAGTATATATCAAACCGCATGGTTTTCAGACCGTGCTGCTATAGATCATGAGAATCCTTACTATGATTATATAGGTAAAATAAAGGCTAAGCAGGCACGATACAGACTGTTGAATGAGCTATTACACTAAATAACAATGACCACAGGCAAGCAATGTTTTGTGTCTGCAAGAAGCAATAAATTTGTATTGTGTGCTGTGTGAACAATATGCATCACCCCCAATAAATTATATATCTGTTGAAAATGTGCAGGTGAATGCAAACAGAGAATTAGTAATGTTACTTTTTTATTATTATTTTCAACCTATAACAACTGAGATATGCCTAACTGCAGGGAGATATTTTTAGTTATTTTTCTATATAAAACTTGTAGGGTGAGCTGATGATTATTTGTAATCAGGAAATTCAGTTACTAGATATAACATCATAAATGCATTTCAAGAACCATGAATAGTATATAGAAACCATTTGTGCCATTGTCCACATCTAGACTGAATTTATTCTTTGAACATTGCATATCTGAATCAGATTCAAATTACTTATCTCTCTGAAAAACATGGCTTACTTTGTAAAAATTCCTAAAGGCAGCTGTACTTTTGAAGCAATTTTCTTTCTTATTCTTCAGCTTGAAGTGTTTTTGCAGACTGAGAAAGAATTTCATTTAAAAGCTCAAACAAGCTGGCAAAATGTATCACACTGAAAAAAATATGACTCCAAGTATTTGTAAGACTCAAAAGCACATACCTTGAGCTCTAGCTATTTGTCTGCACACGATTAGCAGTGAACTTTCATGGTGTCAGCTCTTCTCTGATCTACTGACGTTAACATTTCAAAGAAACTCAAGGCAGAGGTAGAAACATCATCCTGGAAACAAGAACTGCACGCTCATATTGACCAGCTAAATAATGTAAGCATCAAGTTTAATCTTACTCTAAAACATACCCCTTTAAAACTTGGTTAACACCGACTTTCACAGCTATACCTACATCTATAATTTCCTGTGAAAATTCTACGAGGATAGTGAGCTTTGGACTATGGATGTTGTAAAAGGGAAGGAGCAGACAGAACCAGTAATTTTTCATGAGCACACCCCGTTGGGTGGACAATAATGTTTGTTCTGCTGTGATCACTCCCAGAAAGAAAAGGAACCTGTTTGAGTTGGATCACATTTCTTAGATTCATTAACCTATTTTTTTAAAAAAAGTATTTAATTCCCTCTACAGATTCAAACTTTTTTAGAATTAAAAAATGAAAGAAATCCAGCAGGCCTCATTTTAATTATAACCCACCAATTTATTAATAGAACAGTAATGAAGTTTCTGAAATTTGATTTCTTAATCAGGGATCATTGTTATTTTTGTGCCAGATTTAAGAGTTTAATTTTGGGTGCTTCTTCTCAACCTCTGAAATTTTAATCAGAAGTTTCAAGTGTACATGTCAATGAAAAGTTAAAGGCCAAATTTAATAACATTTCCTACCTTGGGAAATTAAAAGAACTTCACTCTCTGAAATCCATTATTAACAGTAGATCTTAATTAAACACAGTTACAGTCCTCGGTATTTGTATGAAGAGACTGGTTTCAGTATTTTTCCCATTTCTTGGATTCAACAAGTCCAGGGTATTCAATAGTTAGACTTTTAAGTACATGTAAATAAGTTGTTTACTGCAGTGTATTTGTAATTTTTAATTAAAGCAACATTGTTCTGTGGTTTCATGGTTTATCATGGCAATATATTTTTATTACCTACTGTGCTCTTGGATTTTGAATTATTTATGTAAATACATTATTGCAATATTTATTCTCAGTAAGCAATGTGACTCAATGCTTCAGAAATATCTTCACAAGAAAAGTTTATTATAGCTCTAAAGCATATCTAATTTACTAAGTAGAATTAAAATGCAGTATTTGAAGCTGGAGAACTTAGAAACAGAACCCAAACTTCAGTGAGTTTCATGGGAATATGAAAGTGCCAAAAGTGGCATGGAAGCAATATATGCAAATAAGTTATATACTTGTCTATGTGTGTGCAATTTATCTGCACCTGAATCCTGCTACCCCATATAGCTGTTGTTTCTGGAAGCATAGGTACATTGCCTTAGTGGTGAAGTCTCATCTATAGAATGTCAATTTTTTGCTCAGAAGTTGACATCCTTTTATTCGATTCTAGTCTCCTTCTACCACCATATCATTAATTTAGTGGAATTACACAAATATGAAACCAGTAAACCTCCATTTGTTTGAGATTAATCATTTCAGATTAGAATAGCCTGTGCTGGATCCAGCTGCCCAGCTGCTCGTTGAACCCACAGCCTGGACGTTCGACTAAGTAACACTGCTGTTGTACCGGTTGTGAATGCGATAGCTCTGCTAGTCTGGAAATGGGAGCAAAGTCATATTTATTATTGTCATCATTTCCAAATAACAGCTGCTGGTCTGCCTGAAAGGTGGATAGTCTCTGTTTCTCTCTACATAAAGTGCATTTTTCTATAGTGTAAGCTACGTGTATATATTAATGAGGCTTCATCCTTGGCCATGGGAATGGGTCAGGCTGGACCTAACAGACACTGAATTAAAAGAGATCGTGTTCATTTATTTTTCATTTCACCAAGAGCCACTGGATAATGGGATGGCCATTGCCTTTGGGACTGGGAACTTTTACTACTGGGCCACATTTTGCATGAGATCGCAACATCGTAACTTTGAGGTCAGTGCCTATAGAGTTGGTGGAAGTTGGTGGAAACTTTCCAAACTCTTAATGGTGGAAACTATGATCTGCATGCTCTTTGTCAAAAAACTGACTGCCTAAAATTCTGTAAAATAGTGCTGAAATGGCACTGAAGTAGGATTTATAATTCAGTGAGTTTCTTACAGATCTCAAAATACTTGAGAAAACTGGAGAACTCACTGGAAAAAGCAAGTTTATTTCTGTTACTTCTCTTTGTTGCTAATCACCACCATTACATGTAGGGAATATATAAGCCATGAATCGGAAAGACAATTCAAAACCTTTTTCATGTCTCTTGCCAGGATTTTTTCAGAGATCTCGAACCCCCTCTGAACAAGGATGAGGCTTCAAATCACATTCTTCACAAACACTTAAGGGATCAGATTTGCATGCTTAGTTGCACATTAAGTCTTTTTAAAGCACTTTTGTTGCAGGTGGAGGTCGATAAACTTGCTTTTTGGGATACGCTACAATCACTTACAGAACTACTGTATAATGAGAGAGGGATAGAACGCCTTAAAGAGTGAACGCTTATGAAGTAACACATTTAGTCATTGTTAAGTATGTCTCCTAGAGTCTGAAAGACTTCTCTTTGATACCCAACCACGGGAGATTTCTTTTCCTTGTGCAGACAGAAGAATAGTTCTATTGCTATAAAATGAATGGCTGGGCTATGCTCTCAGCAAGCAGCACCAGAGTTTTTCACTGTAAGTTACACCCAAGAGCATCTCAAGTTGGCTCTGCAGTTTTATTTATGGCCCGCCTGAAACCGGCCACTGGGAATTTGTAACACATCTCTAGAACTGAAGTTGCTGTATGTTGAACAGTGCACATTGTTTTTCTTTACCTTTCTTTTTTTTAAGTTAGAAAGAACGCCAGGTAGAGAGGGAATCTGCTTGAATCAAAAAGTTTTTCCTCTTCTGTCGTTCCTGCAAAATTTTGAGACACAAAATTTCTTAACCCTAGGTAGCTGCCTGTATTGGGGTATCCAGCAAGCAATGCCAGAAAGGGAGATTTAATCACTTCTGAAAGGAAGAACTGAGCCCATTCCCTCATGCTACACAACTGCCACTTAAAATTGCAGGTACTTACCTGTCACCTGTTAGCTCAACAGTATTCTCCACAGCAGCCTTTGTACTGAAACTGTTTCATGAATGTGTTAATACTATCTGTGTAGTTAATCACTGGATACAGATGTAACTATCATAATATTAATATCTGAAGGGGAAAACCAATGGAAAAAAAATGCATTTTCTGTTGTTGCTGTTGTCTGAACAAACTGACTTCTCCTTTTTGTTTACTGAACAAAGTGAACAAATCCCCGTTTCCCCATACAGAAAATGCTTTAGGCCTACAGCAAGGTCGGAAAGAAGCAAAGTTGCTTCTGGAGTGGTACTGTACCTCCTTTATTCTCCTCTCAAACCCATGGCTATGCTGATGTAACTCTGGAAGGGTGAAAATAGCTGAAGAGGAAAATCAGGCCCCATTTTTCCTGTGCAGAAGATGATTTGTAGCTGGTCGACACTGTGCAGATATATCACTGAATCTGATTTAAGATGCGGGGAGGAAGCAGCTGGTAAAAAATAATAATAAAATAAAAAAAAATTCTCTGTAGAAAATAAATGACTGGAGAAAAATCCCAGTGCTGAGAGAATTAAAACTGCCAAATCTGGAAGCCAGGTCCTATAAAAGCTGTGGACAGCATCTGACGCTGACCATTCAGGAAAGCCACATTCAACTCTGTCAGCTTTAGTAGCTGAGCTATACTATTGCAGGACCTTCTTTTCCTCAGAGTAGTGAACAGATGCCAATAGTCTTCTTCCCAAAGTCTATTATTCAGTCCTTTTATCACTCACAGGCATCCCTGGCTTCTCTAATTTACAGCCAACCTGTTGACACCTCCCTTATTGCACCCTGGAGAGTCCCCAGGGCTCCTTGATTTCTCAGTTGCTTCTGGTATTGCTCCTAGTGGTGAACTCCTCTAAGTCTCCCTTGTTTCTTTTTGCCCTCTTCTTACTGATATTCTCTGTGTTGGAGCAGATGTCAGGCCTCTTCTCTCCTTGTCTGCTTTTGTATATCTTAATTTTTAGTACTTAAGGCCAACCCCATCTAACCAGTTGATGCTAAACTTTGCCATGCCAGGTTTTGCCTTGTGGGGAGTTGGGGAACTCCCACGCTTACTTTATCTATGCTAACATCTTGTCTTACTGCTTTGTTCCTCCTAGTAGTTGCCAAGGTTGGGGGAAAGATTAGTGTACATAAACAGGTTGCTATAGCACCTATTTTTTCCTTATCCTCTCCTAGTCGAAAAGAGGCAGCAAATTTTCACCCAGACTGAATGAAGCAGTTCCCTGGAAGAACAGGCTGCCTTTACTTAGAAAAAAAAAGATTAATCCCTCTCCCTTTGATTAGTCCCTGAAATAGCAGAAGTGTCCGAGTTAAATTATTAAAGACTACCTAAAGCAGATGTCCCAGGGATTCTCAGCCCAGCAATTCACATTTTTGCAGGGAGCCTAGCTACCTGAAGCCAGACTTTATCACTCCTGATAATACTTGTCAGAAGATTGTTTTCCTAAAATTTTCCATCTGCCCTGCTCTGTTGGCATAAATCAGACTTAATATGTTGATATTAAAGCTATAGATGATAGAATTGAGAATCTGTGTATCCATGTAATCAAATAAGCCATAGAAACCAATTTTAACTTCCCTTGATACTACCTTAAGAATCCCAAATTCTTGATTAATAAGGATGAATGTAACATTTAAGGGGAGTTTAATTAGACCCTCTGTCTTTATCCTGCATAACAATATTTTGCCACATTATGATTTCAACCATGTCAGCACTCAGAATGAATGGCTGTGAACTGTAAAATTATAGGGTGCATTTTTCATGTCACTGACTAAACAATATTGCAGATCTTCTTGAGAAATATAACAAAAGTATATATCAGTCACAAGTTATGCTTGCATTGGAAGTCGGATCTTGACAATAACTCACTATGTCAGTTACTGTTCTCTTCTAGTTCCAGAAAAGGCTGGATTTTGCCTCTGGAAGAAGAGTATCTTAATTATACTGTTAGCTATCAAGTTTGAGGACACTGTGTGAAGAGGCAAGTTGATGGGGACAGGCATGATATGAATTTCTGTTAATGTTTTAAAGCCACTGAATTCTTGAGTCCCATTCAACCAAGTTAGATCACACGTGCACACCCATATGTGGTTACAATTTTCAGTGGTTCTTTGACAGAAATATATTTGGACTTGTAATGTGTAAGATTGTAGATCCAGTGACTAGTGTTATTTTATACAAAGGCAAACGCTGGAAAACTGAGCACTCAAAAGTTTTGCAGAAAGGCTGGTAATGTGTCTACGCCAGATTCCTGACGTCAAGTGGGAGTATATAATTAAGCCGTACTTGTTGTGGAGTTCATCACGTCTGTCTTTAAAGCAGGTATAGATATCAGATGATAACAGAGCAGGTGTTGTCTGGCAATTCATGTCCTGACTGGAAAAGGGAAATGCTGTAGTACTTTCATGGCTTCTTGCCCTGCTGGGAAGATAAGAGATGCTAGTGTTACAGCTATATTTCATTAATTTGCCACCTCCAGAATAAGGACAGACTAAATCATGGACACACTCAGTTCAGTGGCAAAGCTCCCACTGAATCTGGGTGTAGGATCTGATCCTAGAGGAGAAGCTTTCCCAAAGACATACAACTCCTGTTGTATGTCTACAGCCACTGCTCAACTGCAAGGCGTACCTAGTTCTGTGCATTTCGAGGCATAAAGAACCCCATCTTCTTTCAGACTCACATACGGTTATTCTTGGAGTGGAATTTAAGTTCAGTGAAGAAATTGTCAGAAGGTTTAAGCACTCATTTTTACTAAATGGAGCTCTGCAATGTTACTGTAATAGGAAAAAAGTCTTGTAGAGTTCAATTGGAATTTTTCTATTAACTTAATAATAAGGATGCCAATTTCTGTAAAATAGTTTCTGAGTAAGAGTGAAATTATGCACTTTGTTAAGCAGCAGTAACCCTGCAGATTCATTCTGGGTTCAAATGCGAATTACTAGGGACTGACTTCTTCCTATTTTATGACCATTATGCTCTAGGTAAATATGCCTGGAGACATGCATGCCTACTCTTCATAGAGCTAGATAATTATTATCCATGTGATCCCTTGGGGCAGCTCCATTGGGTAGTACTTAGCATAGCACTGCCTCGGAGATACTAACCTGTCTCACCCATATTTCATTGAACAGCCCAAACCCTGGAGAACCTTTTTACACGTTTACCTATTTTAGTGGGCCTGTCAGAGCAATGTTTCCTCTTTTTTCTTTCAAATGGGAAATTTCCAATAGAATTCTACCTGCCTAAGGCCCAGCCTCTCAAGAGATTCAGCCCTGGGCCACTGGTAGCATTTTATACATAAAAAATAAATGCAGCCACAGAGTTTATCTGATAATGCTTCAGGGCTAAAACAAGAAATTTTTGTATTGGTAGGGCACAAGGTTTGCAGCTTCAAAACAGAGCACTCAAAAGTTGCTTCTGGCCCTGGAAGCTTCTAAGTTATTACCGTGTGTTTTAAACACATTTTAGTAGAGAAAGAAAACACCATTGTCTCGGGTTTACTTATCTCCATGTCAATTGTGTGAAATTAGTTTGACTCCTGGAAACTGCCACAGAGCTTAGGCATTTAAGTACAAGGGAAAAAAAAGATGAAAAAGCCGTAATAGCTTTAATCATGGTGAACTGTAACCCTTTGAATGAGTCCTTCTTTGTGCAGTTAAGTGTTTTTTTTCATTTCAGCTTCTGTCATTTCAGGAAAAAAAATAGCAGATACTTTTAGTTTTAAAGGTCTTGAGGCTCCCATTTTTTGTCTGTCAAATTGAAACATTAAAATTCATCCCACAGTCATACTATGGGCATGTGTGGAAGGCAGCTGGCAAAACATTCCAGTCCCTAACAGCAAGGGAAAAGTGCATAAGAAGTTTAACTCTTGGGCATCCAATCCATGGTTAAATAGCACAGAGTAACTGGGACATAATAGTGAATATGAAGCTTAGGAGACAATTAAATACTTTTGATTTTTAGAGCACTATATATTGTGTGCACTGAACACGACAGATATCAAGCAGAAAATAAAACTATACGTGAACCAAATAGTGGAAGACTGTTGGTAAAGTATTTGCCTCACCAGTCCCACACTGCGGTCGGGGAAGGCTCAGATATAAAGTATCTGAGCATCTGTCAGCGTGGCAAACTAAGGTTAAACAAACACCGGTAATTCTTCTGTTTCCTGTCCTTTCAACACCTAACCCCGTAACACCTAGCGAAAGTCTTTTTGTGTCATAAACAAATACTTACATGGAGCTTTTTCCTCTAACTTCACATTTTCCATAATTGGCCAGCAGATTTCTTAAATGACACACATTTGTCATTTTGCTTAATGTACTGCTGAAAGGGTCTTGGCTATTATGATGATGAACATGATATAAAAATCGTGCTGTATATGAAGTAGATTGGTTGTAGGCAGTATATCAAAGGAAGCATTCAGGTGCACACAGGTCAATTAACAAAAAAAATGCTTTTTGACCTCCAAAGGAATAGTACTGAGAAGTGTTCAGCACAAACTTACCTTTTAGCAAATAAAGGATAATTTTCCATGTAAAGAACATCCTGTAGTTTTTCTTTGAAAAACACGAGTTTTTTTCACAGGTCATATATCATATGTTGAAATATATACAAAAGCACCATTTTCTTAATCTTTGTGACAAGCTGTTCAAATATCTAGCAGAATTTAATCTCTGTCAGTATTCTCTATTTATATCTACAGGTATAGGACCAAATTTGTTTTGCCGTAACATTAGTTAGACAAGGGATGTTACAATGAATATCCCTGGAGTGAATATAGCTGTGTGTGGAATCTGACTTTTAATGGTTTTGCTCAACAAGTGAAAAGTCGTATTTCATTTTTCTAACATCCCTTGAAGGCAGAAAGAGGAGGGAGGGGAAAATTCAGCACAGCAACCTGTAACAAATGTAACAACCTAGACTTGACGATATTATACATAAAAGAACTAAGACATGGTTATACACAATCTTGAAAAGTTATAAGAGCCAGAGAGGGAAGAGGGAAGTCCGTGGGTTTTAAAGTGCATTTGGACAGCTTGAATGTCTGTGAATCTGATTCATAGACATTAGAAAAGGTAAATCACACTTCCATTTTTCATGGTTATTAAAGAGAGTGAGTTAGGCAATCAAAAGAAACTGGCCTAAAATAAAGGAAAAGATGTGACGTGATGCCACTCCAACGTTTAGGACAGAAAGCAGTTGCATGTGTTTTGTATAGTTCAGCGTACTCAGTCAAATAAAGCTCAGATAGAGATTGCCTGTTATTACAAAAAGAATGAAAGGGAATTAATTAAGTTTCTTCTATAAGAACTGCACCCATGAAGAGCATGGTGTATTCAAAATCAGCCAGAAAAAGTGAAAACTTAATTTGTGTTATCATTAGCAAGGAATAACTGTGCCTTTTTCTTTATGTTATCGGATTGGATGGTAGTGTGAGTTTTTCATGAATATTATCTACTCACATTATCACACATCCTACAGAACTTCTCACCTGCCCTTTCTTTCTTTGTTATTGAATGTTAAAAGGTTGGAAAGTATTTTTTAATCGGTGGGTATTAACTCCTCTGGGCTACAAAACTGTCAAGAGAGTCTATTTTCCTACTACAAATACAGTTATTTTAAACAAAGCTAAACTAAAAGGTAAAACATCTTAATTGCTACAATAATAACACCAGTGACATGTTTTATGGAATTAGTTGCCTTCTATTTATATAGGAACAAAGTTATTTTGTTAGCTTTTCACTAATTTATAAAACCCTATGAGAATTTCCAGTTCTTCCAGATAAGTTCAGACCATTAGTAAAATTTTAGACAGCCTTGCATATATGTTTCAAATAGATATTGACATGATATTAACATTATCATGTTCATGTATTGTAATATGCAACTGAAAACATAATCTGATGCTCAGCAATGGTAAGGATATTTTTTTTTACTAGGACATCAATTTAGTGCAAGTTTTTACATCACTGCCTCTATAATTTTTCAAAATTAATGCCTACGCAGAGTAATTCTCTCATATCTGCATAAATAACTCATAGAATTTCCTTAAGAAATCCTTCTTGGACAGACTTATTTACATGCACTTGTGTGTGTATAAAATATTTTTATGAAAAAACACTAAGAATTAGGAGGAAATATAAGAAAATGTAGGCTACTAAAAAAAAGGTTAATAAAACCCTTTTCTTTAACAACATCAAACCAGCCAAAACAACATCCTTATTTCCTGCTCTTGCACTGACCTTTAGGGAATTCAACTTTCATAATAGATGCTTAGTAGATTAAATAGGGAAGGAGTTAACTATCTCCTAACTCACTCATGGGTTAGCACCCAATTGTGACCAAAATCCATTCTGATTGGATTCTGTTTCATTCTAAAATATTTTGAGTGTGTTCAGAACTCCATATATCTCCTCCTTAGGGGTAGCATTTTGGAAGTCCACGTGAAGGGCTTGAGTTAGGATAAGCCTTTTATTCCCAATCTCCTCCTCCCAGTGCCGTGTACCAGCAGGAACTTGAATTTGCTTTTGTCCAGCTCCCTGCTTCAGGGATCTGGTGGCAGGCCAGGGAGACACATAGGAACATTGTGGTGGTTTAAAGCTGGCAACGATGTTGTGGTTGATGAGTACGGGGGACGGTTTAGTGAAATCACCCTGCCTTGCTGATAAAACTCAACCCACCCCAGAGGTACAGAAACCTGTAATGGGAGATGTGTAACTGTATGAGCTCGGGTCCGTGTGACAGGACGTGCCTGGGACAGCGCTCGGCAGGGTCAATGGAGTCTGCAGGTGCTGGCAGCAGCAGCAGCGTGCAGCATTCTGGGGTGGCAGGGGAGGCTGAGGGGTGATGCTCCAGGCTGCCGTGGGCTCGCACACCTCTCCCGGTTGAACAAATCCTCTCTAAGAGATGTCAGTTGTTAATTCAGTTGTTACTGTGAACCGGTAACATGAAATATACTTCTGGGGATCAGCTCTGTATTCAGCAAAGACTACAAATAATGGCTCAGGCAGTGCTCTAATGTGAGAAAAAGCAAGATTTTTTTGCCTGGATCAGGTTCAACACTACCCCCAGGATCAACATTCTCCTTTCACTTTGGTGAAGTCTGGATTCTAACACGGATCTTTGCTACTCAGGATTATGCCTGTCAAATATGTGAAATATACTCTTATAATAATAAGATTAGCAATCAATATCTCATTAAAATGAACTTCTGGAGAGGGAAACCTGCACCAGCTGTGTATTTTATACCAGCTGTCCCATACATGCAGTTAAACAGAGCTGGAGGGGACAGTGTCGCACGCCTGATGGGGAAAGGAGAGGGAACACGCAGGAATTGGGGCTGGTTTTCCTGCCAGGCCCATAACTGTAACCTGCCAAGAAACTCTGAGGCTTGTCTAAGTCAGC